>NW_021939960.1:3540384-3569687 GCF_001715985.3 Manacus vitellinus | reverse complement strand
GCCAAACGAGGCTCTCCCGCGCCGGGCCGGGCTGGCTGCAGGATGAGGGGCCGCCGTCCCGCCCTCAGCCCCGGGGCGATGTCAGGGCACGGACACGGGTGGTGTGAGGGGCGAGTTTAATCCAACACGCACAAAGCCAGCGGGGGAGGGAAACACTGCGTTTAACTTTGCAAACAGGAATATTTACACGTGTCGGCTTTAAATACCGGTGTAAAACGCGGCGGGTGCCGAGGGAAGCTCGAGGATGCTGAGGGGGAAGCTGGTTCCCAACAGACGCTGTGCGGGTCAGCTCCGACTGCCCCCAAAATTCATTGTCCCACCAGTAAAAGACACCGATAAAACATCGCCAAGAAAGGCCAAGAAAGGCCAGACATTGAAATTACAGATACAAACATTAAAATAAATTAATCAGGGAAGCTACAAGTCACACGGGTGTACCCACGCTCTGCCTGCGCAATCGCGGCGTCTTTGTCGTTGGATTTCACACCCAGAAAATTTGGGATAAAGTTAAAAAGCTGCACGGACCAAGGCAGCTGAACCCCTGGGCAACTGTGCCAGCGCCAGGTGTATCTTGCTGGTATTCCAGTAAGGAATAACATCACCTTTGCAGTCTGTGGGAAGAGCTTTGGAACCCTCTGCACGTTTAGTGACTAAAATAAATTCTGTCTCAGTTGGAGAAATGCTCTGAACAGCTTCAGGCTGCGACAGAGGACGACTGAGGTGCTCCCTGTACATTTATCACTCCTCCAAGTCAGTTTTCCTCTGTGCTCAGGTGCCAGCCTGGAGCATTCCCCATTAATATCTAGGCTATGTATAGTACCAGATTTTGTACCATAATACATTTGTGGCATTTGTATGTTAAACCCAAAAATTAGCTTTGCGGCTGCTTGGGAAAAAATACTGTAACTACAAATTCTGAGTAAAGTCCTCAGGAAACAATTGATCATAAGCTACAGAACATTGTGCAGCTAAATCTGGAGATAGACTTTACATGCCTGAATAGAAAAAAAACAAAAGGAAAAGACAGTTATCTGACCTATAGAGAGAATAAAAAATAAGAAATAAGTCAGATAATAAAACCATTTTGCTCTAATACACAGCAAACATTCCTGCCCAGCCACTCCGACGATGATATTTCCAGGCAGGATATGAACAGTGGAGAAGAAAGAATAGATTTAATTCTACAAATCTTCTCCTACATCTGCTGGATTTTCACCTGCTAAAATTGCATCAGCACCCCGGGAACTCCCGGCAGGAACTTTGAGGTGACTGAAAATTGGTGTCACTGAGCTGGTTTTGCTCCCCTTTGGCTGCCAAAGGGGCAACAGCAGTGGAGAATGTGTGAAAACAGTGACATTCCGTGTCTCATTCCATCATTGCTCTGAACTGCTGCGTGTACTTGGACAGCTCCTCGGTCCGATCCCGAAGTTCCCTCGTGGCGTCGGTGTTGGGATATTTTATGGCAGCGTTTTTGGTGGCCAGAGCCAGGTTCTTCAAGAGGCTGCAGAACCGGCTGCTGCTGTGGAGGACGTCGCTCCGGGCATCCCTTTCCTGAGTCTCCTGGCACAGAGAATCCACCAGCTTCTGTCCCACCATGATGATCAGTTTGCTGTGGGATATGAACACTTCGGGGGGCTGGTTGTTGCTCAGGCTGTTGGTGAACACCCCGATGGCCTTGTGCAGGGCAGCGAAACACAGCCTGCAGTGCTCAGGGAGAGGGATTTTCTTGGCACAGTCCTGCTTGCTTTGAGTTCCAGCCTTTTTTGCAGTTGGCAAAGCCTGGAGAAAGGTTTAAAAAAACATTCACCTCGGTGTCACACACTGATTGTTTCTTTAGTTGCTCCAGCCTAAATTCTTAGTTCATACTCTCCAAATTGCCCCAGCCCAGGAGCTTTTACAATAATTTCTCTTCCCATAAAGTATTGGAAATTCTCCCAATTGCCTTTTTGCCCCTAAATACGATTTTAATAATGGATAGCACACAAAGTGCTGCAGCCAAACACCAACCCTTTACACATTCTGGACTTGAAGCTTTCAGATAGTACAAAACATTGATCTTTAATGGGCTTAATCAGGGTTATGAATGATTAAAATGGACAAAACAAGAGTCAATTTTGTACCAGTGCATGACAAGATATTTTGAAATACTAGTCCTCACAGCCTTATCCCAAATGATGCACAAAGGCAAGAAAATAAATAGTATGATGTTGAACTGGAGGGGTTCATTATGTTTGAGGAAAATAAATGTTTTTCACAATTTTCAGCAGTAATTCTAAGATTGAGTTCTGGGAAATGAACAATGAAAAGCAAATAGATTATGGATAGAGATGTGTGTCTGAATGCTTTGAATTTTGGCAAGCACAGAAATCAGGGACTAGAAGTCCTCATAAATAATAGTTTTCAAAATCAGAAATACCTTCAGTTTTGAATCTGTGCTCTTCTTTGCTACTTCTTTACCTGAAATGATTTTCTGTGCCTGTTATAAATTAAAATGAAAGCAAAGTTGAAATGACTTACAAAAAGATTTAAATATAAATATGTTTTTGTCTTATTTCGTGAGGAAACAACTACTTGCTCTGCAGCCTTCATGTTATGGACAACAATGGTACATTTATTAGAAAAAATTGTAGGTTTTTTCCTACTAAAAATATAGTGTCTCCTCCTGCAAGATCTAAGACTGAAAGCAACATGAACAAAATAACCTTTCCTAAATCCTAAGGACACGCCAGCTTTTCTTTGTGAAACCAAGAGAGATGTTCTTGGTAGATATTTCAGTAGTTCTAAGGAGCATGGTTCTAACAAACATCCAGAATGATTCTAACAAATAAATTTGATAATTCACAGTAAGAGTTTGATTTGTTACAGCAAAATTTTCTATGAAAACATGCACCTCAAGTTAGAAAGTAACATTTCTTGTCCAGTCATGTCAGAGCCAAACACAATGAACTGGCAAGAAGAGAACTAAAAGGCAAAAGAGAAGACAGGATTTGCAACCCCCCAGCTAAAACCTGTCTCCCAAATGAATTTAAACAGATTATAAAGATGTTTTGTTGGTGCTGGCTGGATAAATTCTCAAACTCCAGTTCTCTTTATGGATTAAAATGATTCTCATTCCACATGTGCCACCCAGCACTGGAAAAAAATCCTGAGTTCAGTCTGGAAAATGGGAAATCGTTCAAACTGAATCTGGCATTGATGCAAAGGTAAAATGGTGGCAATAGCTTAATATCTGCAAACAATGAAGAACATAGAAAGTAAAGCCCAGTTTTACTGACCTGTAACTGCACATAATCACAGTCCTCAGTGGCATTTTCCTCCTGTTTCTCCAAAGGCACTCGACTCTGGCTGGGTTTGTCAGGAGTGTTTCTCTGGAGCGACTCTATTTCTATTCTTCTTGGCACTGGGATTTGTTTTGCCATTTTGCATTCTGGGCTCCCTTTTGGCTGCTTTATTTCTTGTTCCTTGTCATTCTTTCTGAAGAGCAGCTTCCCATTGGCGATGATGATGGACACAAACCTCTTGATGTCGTCGGGAATCGTGCGGGCCACCATGACGAAGCGGTCGAGGTCATCTGGGTTGTTCTGGGGGCTCCTGAGGACCAAGGCCTCGAGTGACCAGTTGCAGTTGTTTAGAGCTTCCCTTGTCTCTGTTAAAATTTGGAAGGAGTTCACAAGGATCTCTAATTGCTTTTTAATCCTGGTCTGAAGGTTGCTATCAGTGAGGTGAGAGGCGTTTCCCTTTATGGCTTGGGCAAAGGCCAGGAATTCTCCCAGGGACACCTTGATGTGATCCACGGCTCTGTGGATTTCCTCAATGCTCTTCTCCAGGTGTTCCTGCAATCGCCACTTACTGCTCACAAAGATCATTAAACTTGCAACTGAGCTGGACACGCTGTGCTGCAGCCTGGTCAGGGTCTCTATGGCTACTTCAAGGCCCATTTTGATTTCTTTGCCAGGCTCTTCTGATGATGAGGACGTAGAAAACAACTCAGTAGATGAGCTGGAGGATGTGGAGAGTGTGCTGCTCCTGCTGTCCACACTAGAAACAGATGAGATGTCTTGTCCTAATTTGGCACCTCTGGGGAGCTTTGGAGAAGCACCGTGTGCCTGTTCTCCAGAGCTGTCACTGTTGCTTTCCATCTCTTTCTTGGACTGCCCAGGGGTGGGCAAACCTTTTGGAATATCATAAACATTCCCTTCAGAGATCTGACTCTCAGCCTTTGGAGCCAGGAGACTCGGGGGTACATCACAGCTACTGCTCTGCGGCAAAAAGAGCACATCCCGTGAGGATGGAACGTCATAAAGAGGGATATCTGGAAGTGTTAATTTCTGTTGTGTCGGTGGGATATTGTATAATTGTGGATTTACAACCTTGGCTTCAGGATTTGTTGTTGGCACCTTGTACCTGGCTGGTGGGATATCATACAGCACCTGGTTCTCCAAGGAGTGGCCAGAAGGGTGCTGTTTTAATCCTGATTTTTCAGGTGATACTGGAATATCATAAATCCATTCTGACTTCCGAGGATTTGGCAAAGTATTGTACTGGCCCCAGCACTTTTTTTGAGATTTGTTTTCTGAAGCATCACTTTCTCTTTTGGGAGGGACATCATACAACTGCAACAGAGCACAGAGGGCTTATAAACCACGAGCACAGAGGGTTTATAAACCACCCTTGTTTATAAAGCAAGAAGTAAGAAACAAAACTGAATTCTCAGAGCACATAAATGTATGCAACTCCACTGATGTCAGTGGAACTACACCACGAAAGGGCTGGCTTGTGTTTTTTATATTCTAAAATGCACAAGCTACACATGTAGAAGGTAAAATATTTTGAGCACAGGTGATTAGATCATACTGCAGTGTCCCCAGCCAGGGACATCTGTAGACACTTGATTTTTTTCCCATTCATGTGCATACCCTGTCAAAAAATAAACAACCAGCAGACATCACTGACTCTTCTCAAATACCTTCAATTAATTTAAATTTTTGCTTGATACAGGTTTGCTAAGATGGGAACAGAGTTTATCCAGTGCCTTAAAAATATGTCTGTCTACAGCTGAAGTCCAATTTGGAAAAGGCAAATGCAGGAGTACTTCTTGTGTAATAAAATCCAGACTAACACTAACATTTAAGGAAAGATCCTACCTGCATGAAGCACATCCACGGGGGGAATGCAAGGAACTACAGGAATGTGCAGCAACAAGAAACAACTGAAAGTTGTTATATAATACAGATTTTAGGAAAAAACTAACCAGGTTAGGCTTCCCCATTTGTGAAAAATGTGCATGAGAAGGGGAGGCAAGGAATGACAAGGGTGTTTCAGGCCAACTCTAGAATTTTCCAAATTGCCTGTGAACAAAGAATTCTAAGAAAATTTGATTTTGGAAGCAATGATAAACCATGATCTCTGAAAGGAAATCTGGTCCCAGGCTGGTGCAGCTGGTTGGTACAATTCCTAACAGCCATGGAAATGTTGGGAATGCCAGCTTAGATGAGCAGTTGCTCATGTGCCAATTCCCCAATCCTGGGTGGCACCACTCTGGCTGTCACTGCTGAACAGGCTCTGTGCAAGACTGGCTTCTGCAGCCCTGAACCTACAGCACTGCTCTTTAAACCCACAAAACCAGGGAGCCTCAGATTCCCTGTGCTGGAATGGTCCTGCTCCTCAGCCCTAGGCACTAAGGAGCCTGTCAAAATCCTCTTGGATCCTAAAGCCATTCAGGAAACCTGAAATACTTGGCACTCAACTAATAAAAAGTTTCCATTGAGACGTTTTCTTAGTTGTGAAATTTCAGATCAGGATGGTGCTTGGCAAACACAGGGGGAGAGGTGGAAAACCTGCCCCTCTGCCCAAGGTGGGTGTCACGGCACTGGCGGATTGTTCTCTTGGGTCCAACAAATCTTACTTACATTGCCTGCTGGTGAGTCTTTCTGGATCCCAGCTCCTGCCTTTTCTGGGCTGGATGGGATGTTGTAAAGCTGCTCCTGCTCTGCCTGGAAGTTCTCGGTGGGTCTGACTGGCACGGAGCCCTTCCGTGCAGTGGGTGGAGTGGCACCGCTCTGGGAACAGGGGAAAAAAAAACCTGGTTGACTTTGATTCTTTTTAGATCTCATTGAATACTCTGGTGGAATCAAAGGCTTGTGGGAGTAGCTCCTGGTGTGGACAGCGTGGGTCACCCTCAGCCTGCAGGGGAGCTGCTGGAGCCTTCCCGCAGTGCTGGGTGGGAGGACGAGGCAGCCACCACTGGCACACCTGGCTTTGGGTCTGAGCAGGAATCACCCACTTACACAAGGAGCTAACTCCAGAAAATCTGTGGATAACTTGATAACAATGGAGTGGGCTTAATCCTGCCCTGTCAGCTGCTGCCAAGATAAAGTGCGTGGGGAGGGTCCATGGATGTGCTCCAGTCCCACCCACACCTTGCATGGGAGGTGACAGGGCTGGGGCCTGGTGCCTGTCCCATCCCAGTGACCTGAGGGACTGAGGGAATGTGACGTTCACTCTCCTCGGGGAAACACAGCAGGACCAAGAGCAGGATGATGCAACAGGACACTTCAGTGGTGGATGTGATCCTCCTGATCACAAATCCATGGGATGTTCTTCCCCAGGAGGTGGGTGGGGTGGGTGACATTGAGGTTTTTTTTGAACACGCACTTGTGACTCTTCTGTAAACACCCTGAAATCCTCCCGATCAAATGACACAGACACAAAGCACATTTCCTCATGGATTCCAAGCAGAGAGGGTGACCCTCTGATACTGAGAATTCTGTAGGACATCAGTAGTGTCAATCTCTCTGCCTTGTAATCCAGCAAGAAATGCCTTAATAATGGTAAAACTGAAAGTGTTCATTACAAGCATACCAAATTTAGGACCAGTTTCTCTGAATTTCGAAGAAACTCGAGAGAACTGCTTTAGGTTTTGAGCTAAAAATGAATTATCTTCTTCCCAATTTTACAAAAAGCGAACAGGGAGGTACTGGAATTTGCCTCAACATCTACTCTGAGGTTCTACAGAGTCCCAGCTGCAGGGAGAGCACCACGGCAGGACCCACCTGTGTGAGCAGGGACTCCCGGCGCTGTGTGGAGGGAACGTCGTACACCTCACTCCTGATGTTTGGGGCTGAAGCCCGGCAGGCTCTCGGGAGAGTGAACAGGTGCTTGGAGGGGGAGAAAAACAATAATGAGAAAGCTGCAGTGAGCAAGAAGCTCAGGACATCTTTGGAAACTCATTTAACTGGATAGGCCACTGTTGCAGTAATCACTCTTAAGTGATTAAAAACCTTCAGCTCTTCACTGAAGCCGAGGTGGGAACTGAGCTTAGAAGCAGG
This sequence comes from Manacus vitellinus, assembly GCF_001715985.3. Taxonomy (NCBI): domain Eukaryota; kingdom Metazoa; phylum Chordata; class Aves; order Passeriformes; family Pipridae; genus Manacus; species Manacus vitellinus. The sequence goes on along the minus strand of NW_021939960.1, from coordinate 3,562,359 downwards.
TGGCATTCTTCCCTCATAATTCTCCTTTGCCAGCATTTCTGCTGTATTTCAGGTGAGATAAGAACTGGCACATACAAATCAAAGACAATCTGCCTGAGTAACCATGGGAGGGAAAAGATTTGGAGGAAATCCAGCTTCGCTTATCACTTAAATCTTTAGACTAACCAAAAGCAGAACCACTGAAAAAGGAAGTGGGGAAATTTCTGCTTCTCCAGGCACACAGAGCCATGGGGTCAAGCCATATTTAGTGTAAGAGCAGCAAATAGGTGCGGGCTGAGCATTATTCTGTAGTTATGAAAGACTGACTCATTTGTAAGGACTAAACCTTGATGTCCTGTTCAGCTCCATAAACAGGGAAGTCTGATATGAGAATTACATTATTGATCTGTAGTCGAATTCTCCTGTTTGCTTAAAACATAATTTGAGAAGGCATGACCACATCTGTGGGATAATTAGTTAAGGTCCCAAAGTATGAATGTTGAGTAGGATTTTTTTTTATAAAATCAGTTTTGTTCCCTCAGCCTGTCTTTAGCTTGGCTGTCCTCATCTAGGTTATAAATGGTCCTTTCCAAACCCTTGACCCACAAAAACATCACTGCAGATGAGATGTTACAATAATCATTTAAAATTGGAGGTAGCGATCTCCATCATGTGAGTGTTGTAGCAAAGTAATTTAGGGGAAATATGGTAGAGGAACTAGACTTCACCCTTACAACTGCCTGTTTCAGCTTTGTGAAAGCTCTTAACTCTCATCTGAAGAAAGGGGAGGAGGAGTGAAGATAAATCCCCTTAGTGCTCTATGAAACAGAATCACAGAATCACTGAATGGTTTGGGTTGGAAGGGACCTTAAAGGCTGTCCAGTTACACCTCCTGCCATAGCAGGGACACCTTCCACTATCCCAGGTTGCTCCAAGCCCCATCCAGCCTGGTCTTGGACACTTTCTGGGGTGGGGCAGCCACAGCTTCTCTGGGCAACCTGTGCCAGGACCTGGTGATCACCTTTACCTGCAAACAGAGGCGTAAAAGAGACTTCCCTGAGCAGAAAGGGTAAAAGACAAGAGGTATCAAGAAAGCCATCCTTAGCCCAGCTCTGTTTTCAGGTGGACAAATCTCACTATACAGCAAAAAGGAAACTCACTGGATATCACATCTTACTACTTTTTAAAGTCCTTTCAGTGACAGTAAAACACGAAGGTGCCCTGTGTGTCAGGCAGCAGCAATGAGGCTTCTCTGTGGGCTCTGAGGGATTTTGTTTTGTTTTATTGCTTTCAATCACAGTGGCTTTACCCAGCTGCTCAGAGGACAGCTGACTATGCCAGGAGCTTTGCCAGTTGTCCCACAGGCTCTGTGTGGGGCGGTCCGAGTGCTGCAGTTCATCCTGGCCTTTCACAGGCTGCTCTCCCTGAGCCTTCCCTGCATCTGGGCATGGCTTGTGACCACCACAGTGCAGTTGGTGTGGGAACAGCTGGGACACTGTGCAAGAGACAGCTCAGCTCTGAACTTCTAGATCATAAATGCAGGCTGGGACATTTCCTTTTCATTCTCGGTTAGAATAGACAAAGCTTAGGTGTATAAACTCAGGAGATGAGAGGAAGAGCCAAGGAGCTCTTCTGTTGGGCCATTCATTCAGAAAATGAGTAGATGAACATTTTCCACCTGATTTGCTGGCACAACATGGAAAATTTGTCCCAATCTCGCATTCAGTTTGCAAATGGTTCCTTTAGGATCAGGAATGTGGAGAAATCAGATCACAGTAAGTGCAAAAAGGTCCTTTGCAGCTCTTAGCTTGAGCTAGCAGTTGTGGGAACTGCACACAAGGTCTGCACTGCAGCTGCAGTGCTGAAAATTAGGTTTCAGTCATCAGGGTTGCACCAAGTTTGTCTGTTTTCCAGCACCCATCTGCCACACAGCAGGAAGCAGCGTCTTGGTTTCCATGACTTGCCTCCCAGCACAGTGGGAGGGAAGGTGGCCCCATAAATCAAATGATCATTAAATCAGCCTAAAAGACTGTATATCTCAGGGCTGAATTTCCTTCCTTTTCCTTTTTCAATTAGCATTTCTAACATGATTTTCCTACACAGAATAAAGAGCCACCCGGGGCTGAAGAGCTCATGGAACTGAACAAAAAACTTGCACTTGAATTTTGTACTCACTTGCTCTATTTACCTTTCATTATAAAACAGTCCCCATTCATTTTTTCCTCAAGAAAGCACAAGTTTTTGATCTTAAGACACTTGATACAACATGTACATGTGCAGATGGATGTAAAGACCCCACATGTGCCCAGGGGACTCTGGATGGCCACATGCTGTGAACAATCAGAGGAGAAAGTTCTGTGTCTTGTTATTTTAACTTTGGGGAAGGTTTGTAAATAATTTCTAGATTCTCCCAAAGAAATGGTATATTCTTTGCTTCCTGCCCTATTTTACAGCTGCTTTAAACTGTCAAAAAAGTGAGGGACTACAGAATATAGAGACTCTCATATGTTGCCCAGAGCAGTGTTTCTCACATAATGCTATAAACTGTAGTAGAATTGATGGGAGTTTCCTAAACACCATCATTCTTTTGCTGCAAATTCCACTGAAAAGCTCAGGCTGACAGCCTTTGTTGTTTTCCCACTCCCAATGGTTGTTTCAATAATAACATCTGTTACTTTCAGGGATGTTTGCCTTACCTGGTGTGTGGAGCTTTTGGTCCTCTCACTGAGCAGCTGTGCAGCCAAGGCTGGCACCTGATATATGGCTTGGGCAGGCGTGGCAGAGAGCCTGCCTGGGGGTTTGACCCACCCCTCCATCTTCTCGTAGGTGGACGACACCACGGTGGGTTTGGGGCCGGAGGGAACCTGGTAGATGTTTTGTTGGCCTGCTGGCAGCTCCGTGGGGTCGCTCCGGGTGGAAGGAAGCAGCAGGATGGTGGGAGAGAGCAGCTGGAGGCGGTTGGCGGGGGCCAGGCCCTGCCTGCCATGCAGGGAGCACTTCCACCAGCCCTCGCTGCCGAGGACGTGCTGGTCCAGCACGGTCAGGATGTCTCCCTTGCGGAAGGCCAGCTCGTCCGAGCACTCGGCCTTGTTGTCGTAGAGCGCCTTGGCCAGGGTGTTCTGGGGACACAGAGAACACCAGCATTGCACTGTTACACCCACAGCAGTGGTCACTGGGTTCTGCTTTGGTGTTTATCCCCACCTCGATTTCGATTTAGTTCAAGCACAGCCGTTATCATATCAAACCACCTTCCTCAGAGCACTGGTCTCAGGAGTTAAACTTCTGCCTGTGCAAACTTTAGCCTGTGCCTGCTACGTTCAGTGCATAAAGAAATAGATAATAATAACTAAACAACAAGGTCATGGGTTCAATCTCCTGTTCAGTCCTCTGTTCAATCCCCTGTATGGGCCATTCACTTAAGAGTTGGACTCAATGATCCTTGTGGGTCCTTTCCAACTCAGAATGTTCTGTGATTCTGTGATAGTACTACAATATATTTCCTCAGCACCTTTTCCCCACAAGGCTCTTGAAGAGTGCTGCTAATGTTCATTATTTAGACTTATTATATTAGACATATATATATGAGACTTATAAGCTAAAACACAAGAAGTTCCACCTCAACATGAAGAACTTCTTTCCGTGGAGGGTTTGGCAGAGCATTGGAACAGCTGCTTTGGGAGAGTGGAGAGTCTCCCTCTCTGGAGACATTCCAAACCCACCTGGATGTGTTCCTGTGTTGCCTGCTTCAGTTGACTCTGCCTGGGCAGGGGAATTGGACTGGATCATCTCCAGAGGTCCCTTCCAACCCTAATGATTCTGTGATTCTATGATTACTGATGAACATTCCTATATGAAAAATAGATGTTTTTCCCGTTGTCATTCTGTGAATTCTCCATTCCACCCTCTGCCATGGGCAGTGACACCTGCCACTATTCCAGGTTGCTCCAAGCCCCATCCAACCTGACCTTGAACACTTGCAGGGATGGGGCAGCCACAGCTTCTCTGGGCAACCTGTTCCAGGGCCCCACCAGCCTCACAGGGAGCAAATCCTTCCTGATATCTAATCAAAAACCTCCTCTCTGTCAGTTTGAAGATGGCACTTAAAAAAAATGAGAAGTACTAACAGCAGGTGGCTTTGGTCACCTGAGGCGTTTGTGCAAAGGTTAGAGAAAGCTGTGGATGTAGTTGTTTTCAGTACAAGATAGAATTTGCTTTCAGCTCCAAAATGGGACTGTCTGCTTCCCAGGTAGAGGGACACTGGCTGTGTCTCAGTGTGAGTTTATCAGAAAGTGCAAGTAATGCCCAAAGAGATAGCACCCAAATAGGAAATGTGATGCCTTGTATTTTTGTCCAGAGCATTTGCTGTAAAGCAACAGCTGGCTCGAAGCTGCAGCAGAAGAACCCCAATTTGTCAGCTCAGCTGGTGAGAAGGCCCCGTTGTTGGCTGCACACGAGCCGTGGTCGGGGTGGCCACGAACAATGGCCTGTTTGTGAGCTGTGGGCTCGTCCCTCAGCAGCTGCCAGGGGTGGACAACAGCCCCTTTTACCTTGTGTCCCAGCCTGGTTTTAGCCTTGAACATGGGAGTCCCCCTTCTGCTTGGACAGTGCCAAATGTTGCAGTCAGGCCCCCAGGAATCCCACCACGAGCACAGCCTGGGCTTCACACGTCGTTGCAATTGTGGAAAAAAAAAAAAGGAAAACATCCAACTTTTCCTATTATTCATCAACACTTTGAGATCCTTGTTGTTGGATGGTGTACAGACACAATAAAAAGCAGCCCCTGTTCTTCATCCCTGAGGAGGATGGGCAGAGGAACTCTCTCCCCCTTTTCCAACGTGAAGAGCCTTATCCAGGCGCACGCAGGAAATGGATGGTGGGGCAGGAAGCCTGAACTCGGGAGTGGAGCCTGGCACAAACAAGGCTGTCCTTCCTAATTGCAACAACACAAACAAGAGGAAGATTTGTTTCACTGCGTGGTTTTAAAAGGCATCTAAATGTTGACATTTCCCCAGCTAAGTCTTTCCCGTGGCAGTAGCACACTCAAAACATTGCTGGGCCTAATGCTTTAATCAAACAATGTATGAAACCACACATCTATTTTCAAATCTCATTTCTTTTAGAGCAACTGTGCATCCAGGCCAGAAGTACCAATTCACATCTAGTCTGCTAGTGGTAAGAAATAGAGTTACTTCTTAGTAACACAGGATGCCATCCCTGTTCCAGTTTGCCTTCCAAAGATATCTCATTTTTCAAGACAACTCGTCCCAGCCAATTGATTTTGTGATCACAACAACAGGAGGAGAAATTCTATAGACAACATTTCCAGGAGGTGGGTGCTTGATATGACTGCACAGATTGCTAAGGTCCACCAAGTCTGTCTCCAGTGGTGTGGAGTGAGGTTATCTGTACTCCAGGCTCTGGATCATCTAATGTGGGGCTGTTTGCCAGAAATCCAGCCCTATCTACACTCTCAGCTCTCTGGGACATGTGTGAGGGATCACTGTGGCAGCCCCTTTCCTATCGTAAGCAGAAGCATCTCTGACCTGCCAGTGACTATAAACAAGAACTGAATTCCCAGGATCACAGAGACCTTTGGGGATGCTCAGCTCAGAGGAGGCCGTGCTTTGGGGGCAGTGAGATCTGCATTTTTTCCCTGTTAGCCAGAGGAAACTGTCTGTCCAATGTGTCACCCACAATGTGCCAGCCAGGGCCAGCTGGGTGGAGCTCTGTGGTATTTTATGTGACCTTGTTAATGTGTCCTTACAATAACCAACGTGTAATAAGCACTAAAGTAACACAGATGAGATCAAAGTGTTTTTCCTCCTTTGACATTTGTTGTTTCATCCTCTTCAGCAGCGCTGAAAACACTCTCCTAAGACAAAGAACATCCTAAAAGGCAGTTCTTGCCTCATGAGAGACCACCTTGGCTGTGACTTTTCTCTCACTGAGCAGATTTAAATAAGAGGCAGTGAAGATGACCAGTGTACAATTTTATAATATAAAATTCTATACCATCCAAATGGGAATGCTCACAGACTGACTCTACGTACACAACAGGAAAAAACACCTCAGTATTACTAAGATCTCCTGATCCCTTTCCTATCCCAAGCCCAATCCTCAGCCTATAGTACTATGCAACAGAAAAAAAAATCCTTATAAAATATATGCAAATGTTGCTAGAAAAATCCAAGTGATACCCAGTGATGTGTACCAAGTGATAATTTCAGCATCCTGCCTGCAAGCCTGACACAATAATTTCTCTATTCCCTCTTCCCACTCAGTTTGTGTTTGGAAATGTCAATTTATCACCGCAGATTATTTCACATGATACACAGGTAGGGCACTGCTTCACAGCATTTCAAATAAAACTATGTTTTTCATTTATTGTCTTAAATTTGCTTCTTGAAAAACCTACTGAAATAATGTAAATAAAGAGACAGCTTTAATCATGGGAGGTTTTGTGTGGATCAAGATAATTATTTCTCAGCTGCATTTTGCACATAAATACATGTGTAAGCACTTTTACTGCAGGAAAACGGGACTTAAAATATTTGAGGGGGAAGAGACACAGCTAAAGGCGTCGGGCTGTGTTTGCTAAACAGTTCTGTTCGTGCATCAGTGACACCTCTGACATGTTTACAGAGCGGCTTCCAGTTAATCTCTTCATCTCCCAACAAAGCTGGAGGAATAAACATTCTCCATCGTCCATTAGCTGGGAACGGGCTTCCCAGAGAATTCCCTTTTAAACAGCACGCGACTTCGAGTCAGTTAATTGTAGAGAGTTCCCATCGTCAACTTCCCCAGGAAAAAGGAGAATTTACCTTAAGTGATCAGGTCTTTCTCTTCATGCAGGTGCCTCCCTGTGGCCACGGGGCTGCACGTCCCTCTGGTGTGCAGCGTTTCCTCTGACTTGCAGAAAGTCCTTCTGCTGTATTTTTTTGTTTGTTTATGTATTTTGGAAAATAAACGTTCAGGTCACACAGAAGTTTTGTGTGAGCTGCAACGAGGAACCGTTGTCAGGACTTGCTTTTATTGCCTTTCCAACAGTTAATTGATTTTGGGAGGGTGGAACCAGGTGCTAACCAGCAGGTTTTAAATTCTCAAATGGTCAAATCGGTTCTTGATAAAATAAAGAGCCACTTTGAAAATTCAAGCAGGACCACTTAGAAATCCTGCAGCTTCCCCCAAGTCAGTGCTCCACATACAGTGGCAAATACAAGCCGGTTCCTTTAATTTTCCCCAAACTCTTTTTTCTCCACAAATCTAGTTAATCAAATTCTGGCTGTGTTAAAATCAACAGAGCTGGCAAGTGCACACAGGATTTCACACCGTTCACAGCATTTTTGCATCTGTGGTCTTATGGCCAAGTTCAAGAGAAAATAAACTGCCATTTCCTGATGTTTCAAACCCTGACTCTGTGTGTAGTTCTGGGATTTGGGTCCTCCTACTATCCAAAGGTTTTTGCCCATATGCTCCCAATTACTTTGCTTTTTAAACCTTTTAGTATCTTAATTACATTTTACCACAACGTTTACTTCCAAACATGGATTTCCAGACACAGAAAGTTCTGATGAGTACAAATTTTCTCCTGTTCCTCAGAAATAGGTGCTTCACAGCCACTCCTTAGAGCCAGGTCCTTGCCCTCCTTCTTCCCCTTGCTCAGGGAACACACAAAAAATTCTTGGGGCACGTTGCCAGGAGCAAACTGCATGTTTTTCACTGGCAGGGACTGCTGTGTATTCCTCTCCTGGGTGCACAGATGTGACAGGATAGTGTCCTTGCATCCCATCTGACCCGTGGTGGAGTTTCTGCCCATTTCCTGGATGAGGCAGAAGGGACAGCAAGAGGAGAGGTCGGGGTGGGTGTTTTCTGATTCATAATGAATCAGCAGCAGCATCACAACTCCCAAATGCTGTGGCTTCCTGCATCTCTCTCGCTGCAGTTATCTGCCCCCCAAATCAGTTCTTTTTTTAACACTTTGGACAATGCTGCAATGGTAGTATCGCTGAATGAATTAACTAACTAAATCGAACAGATTAATAAACAAGTTATTTCTGAATAAATATTACTGGCACGGCAGTATTTCTCTGGGAAAAGGAGCGGCTGGTTTTCCACCTGCCCTAATCACTGGTGTCCGTCGCCGCTCCCGGGTGGCAGCTGGACGTTCCCCTTTCCCTGTCATTAGCACGGGACACATGGTGACAGTGCAGACCCTTCCCGAGCCACAGCTGCCAGGGATCAGCTGTGACAGGGGGAGTCATTTAGTTGTGTGACAGCCAAAGCACAAAGCCAAGGCTGGGGGTCCCTGAGCCGTGGGGGAGTCTGGGCAAAACCACTGACATACGACTGCAAAATGGATTTGATCCATTCACCTATTCCCCCCTCCTCCCAGGGGACAACAGTATTTCCTAAAAATGAGCACTGCCACCACTCCTTTCCTCCTCTGAGCTTCACTTCTCGTTGCAAACAGCACTGCAGGACGTGGCCAGTGGTTATCCTAGAGAGCACAGGCTTTCCCAGGCTCACGTAGCTCCTATTGCAATTACTTGACGTTTTTCTTATCACAGCATGACTCAAATTGTTGAAACATTTCCATTACCTCTTTTCTAGGAATCAATGCTAAAAACATAATCTTTTTCTAGATAAAGTCCAGCTCAAGTGTTAGTCATTTAACCTCCTTGTTTCCAGGAAAATAGGGAAATGGCCAGTCAGGGTCATTCAGGATAACTTTGTAATAAGGCATATTATGCATGGTAGAAACCTTTACCCTCCTTAGCCATATTGTTCTTGATAAAGCATTTTTTTCTCAGTTTTACTTGGACAATATTTTAAAAATTAAGCCCACGTGCTCTGTTAGTGATGTGCAAATCAGATGAACACGATCACAAAGGGACCCTGACAGATGCAGATTTTACACTACAAATGAAATCAGTAAAGTCATTAAATTAACTGCAACAGAAAGAAAATAATCCAGTACTTACATTGACCTTCATTTTGCTGCCTCTTATTTCTCTGCTAGTCCATCACCTGAGGAGGAGGAGGATGATCTCCCCCAGCCCGGCCAGTGGGTCAGGCAGCACTGGAGGGTCTGGCTGGAAGCCTGGAGGGGGAAGGCTCAGCCTCTGGCACCTCCTGCTCACTGGGAGCCCCAGGAAAGGGGCTCTGGGGGATGGAGGGAGCTCATTACGTAGCAGATTTATCTGCAGGGAGCCACTGGGCTGCAGCTGGTGACGGTGCAGGACACACAGACATCCTTCCTGCAGGCACCCCCGGGAAGTGCCTTCCCTGCTCTGAAGAGAAAACCCAGGGCAGCAAGGCTGGACCAGAAAAAAGGATTGGATTTGGAAGCATTTTTGCAGCAGCATTTTTTACTCCTGGGTTTTTTGTTTGAGTTTGTTGGTTTGGGTTTTGTTGTTGTTTTTGTTTTTTTTTTTTTGTTGTTGTTTTTTTGTTTTGTTTTGTTTTGTTTTTTTTTTTTAAACTTAAAAGTGGTTTGAGATTTGATACACTTTGCAATTTTCCTGTTCAGGTCTCTAGAAAACTTAGCACATCCCTTTTGTGGTTAAGGAAAACCCTGCAAAGCAACCTCACCCTACAGAGGCAGAAAACCCCGGGAGGAAGGCTAAACATGACCTGCAGCTGAAGGGTTTTGTTTCTTTGATTATTTTAAAAAAATCCTTTAATATTATTAAACTATAATGCTATTTAAAATTATTCGTGGTTGCCGTTTGCTCAGCAGGAGTTCAGTCCAGGTCACACTTATGCAAATGCACAGGTTTTACCACTTTGGACTTGTGAATGTCTTGGGGTTTGCAAACTTTTACTGGTTTTTCTTTTGTGCATGCTGCCTTTTCTTTGACAAAAGCCTTTTCCTTCCTCTTTCCACAGTAGCTTCAAGATGAAATTAGACACTTACTCCCAAAGCCACAATCACTTCACTAGAAAAGACTTTTGCATCTTGGAGAGAAAATGCTGAATTGAAAATGCTTTCTCAACAAAATCTACACCTCTTGGCTGGGAGCAGGGCAGCAGCTGATGCAGCTGCCCAAAGGAGAAAAAATTCCTGGCTTGAACCATCCCATTTGAATGTCTTTGGGGTTTTTCTTTTCTTTCCTTTTTTTTTTTTTTTTTTTTTAGTATTAAAACCAACAGTTTTTCTCCTTCAAACAGTCCATGCAGATGATAAAGAACCATTCAACCTCTCCAACCCTCCCAGGGAACAATTTCTTCCTAATATCCCAACTAACCCTACTCTCTGTCAGTTTGAAGCCATTTCCCCTTGTCCTGTCACTGCAGGCCCCTGTAAATAGTCTCTCTCCATCTTTCCTGAAGCTCTTTCAGGTCCTGGAAGGCCACAATTAGGTCACCCCAAAGCTTCTCCTCTCCAGGCTGAACAATCCCAGCTCTCTCAGCCTTCCCTCCCAGCAGAGCTGCTCCATCCCTCTGATCATCTTGGTGCCTCCTCTGGACTTGCTCCAACAGCTCCATGTCCTTATTTTGGGGACCCCAGAGCTGGAGGCAGCTCTGCAGGTGGGGCCTCACCAGAGAAGAGCGGAGAGGCAGAGAATCCATGCCATTCCTCACACACGTGTTTGTGGATGAGATGGGAAGATGCAAAGTGGGCATTTTAAGAGAGACAAACCTCAGATCCACTTCATGTGTGTTTCAAACACTGTGTTTGTCCTCTGGCAGCAGCACAGCCCGTGTTGTCAAACAGCAGGAGCACTATTTCGTGAGCAGCCCGTGGTGCTCACAGTGCTTGAAACTGCACCAAGGGGTGCAATGCTTCCTGTGCAGCCTTTGCCACATGTGGATGCATAACAACAAAACAAAAACAATGTTTTCTGCCTGCACTCACAGACTGAATCAATTTTTAGAAGGTGGAATAGCTGGGGCACAGGGATAATTGCAAAATGTTGCCATCGCAGTAACACTGCTGAGGGTTGGTGCTTCAAGGAGTCCAGATAATAGAAAAAAGAACCCTTAATGTTTTTGTATTAAGCATAATATTCAAATATTATAATAAACAGTACTGCCAGGGTAGTAGGAACCTTATAAACAGTTCAAAAATGCTGTAGCAGAAATAACTTTGACTTTTTCAGTTATTACTCAGCTGAAGTTGACTGGGTGTGCTACAGCCGTGTCTAAAGAGCCCACAACAGAACAGGGAATCATTGATTTACCATTGACAATCCATTTAAGAAAATTGGAAATATCAAACCTAGAAACAGAAAATTTCTCTGTATAGAGATGAAAAATGTCCTGCCTCACTTACTGTGACTCAGTGTGAAAACCAGCCCCCTAATCTTTACACACCTCAATGGAAAATTGACTCATGCAGCTCATACTAAGCTTTTCCCCCCCACTACATTTTGTATCAAATTTCCAGGAGGCAGCTTATTTACAGCAAACACTGAGATCATAATCCAGGATGAAAATCACAATTTCATTACACTGCTTATTAGACTTGCAGACAGTAGGACAATGAAGGCACTGACTTGGAATCAAGACCTCAGCATTCTCTAACCCTTACAGCTGTAGCAGGGCATTTTAGCTATGTATATATATAAAATTAAACTAGATGTAATATGAATACGCAAATGTAAAAACCCTATATAAATTAGTTCCAGTCTTTCAAAATAAAAATGAAATAGTGCTTCAAAATGTTTTCTGTTTTGCTCAGAACGTAGAGATGCAACTGGTCACTTGGACTGTCACTGAAAGCCTCTGACAATGTAACCATGTCTGCAATGTCACTACAGGATAGCAGTATGACAGGTGGAACCTTGAAATTATATATTTGTAATTTCACAAATGTGGTTATCTAGAGGTATGTGGTATTTAGGAATCCTGCTTTATTCAGAATCCTCTCCAAGAAGACCTTTCTTGCAGTCAATAATTCTGTCACAATGAAAAGCAGAGGGTGACATCAGGTACATGAGCATTCTAAGAGCCTTCTGTCCCCTTGAGATGAGAAATCCAAACACTTCACAGAGTCACAGAATCATTAAGGTCAGAAAAGCCCTCCCAGACCAACGAGTCCAACCTGTGCCCCATCCCCACCTTGCCCCCCAGCCCAGAGCACTGAGTGCCACGTCCACTCGTTCCTTGGACACCTCCAGGGATAGGGACTCCACCACCTCCCTGGGCAGCCCCTTCCCATGCCTGAACACCCTTTCCATGACTAATTCCTCCTGATGTCCAACCTAAACCTGCCCTGTCACAGCTTGAGGCCATTCCTAGGGCCCAGAACTGGACACAGCTCTTGAGGTGTGGCCTCACCAGTGCTACCTCCATCATCATCAAGCATCACACTGAATTCAAACATCAAACCCTTCCCTTGGGCCCCCGTTTCTTACTTGTTCCTGTGCAGAACTCAAAAAACCAGACGTACCGTTGCTGTTCTGTTGACCCCTGTATTTTTATCCATTGTTGTCATTCCCCAGCAGCACCACTTGAGCAATACAGAGAATTACAGCAGGGTGAAGAGACTTCAGCCTTGCACAGGCACCATGTTCTGGAACTGCGCCTCAGGAGAGCCCATCTGACAGCTCTGCCCCTAACAGCACTTGGGAGCTCGGTGAAAAGATTCTTATGAAAGATAATTTCTGTGACAACAGAGAAGATAAAAAAAAAGGACAGAACGCAAACCAGAAAAACCCAACTGGTGACCAGAAGTGAGAAAAAAAGTCTGCCTGCAAGTGGAATTTTCCTTGGTCTATCTGTCACTAACTTGTCGCAATTAACCGCAGTGGGAAGTCTCACCCCTCTTTTGCTACGTGTTCCTGTGTTTCCTCTTTTAGCAATGCAATGAATACCAGGCAGTGGTACCACAGGGAGCTGCACAGGGCTTGATAACAACACGGCTGCCACAGTGGTGGAAATCCAGGATTTTGAGGCCAACAGTTTTCATGGCTTTCGAAGTAGTTTCTGCTTTCATGGCACCGACAGTTTTTTGCCATGAAGGGGCTTTGGGGAAGCTGGGTGTGTTCCCAGCCCCACCTGGGTGGATGCTGATCCTCCTGCCTGCACCACAGCTCCAACAGGCCTGGGAAATGCACTGCTCCCTCCCCAGTGACCTGCTCAGGGAGCAGAGCAGTTGTGCTGCAGCACATCTGAAGGGTCCCCTACGGCCACACCGAGAATTTCCCAGCCTGAACCACAATTACCTTCACTACTTTTACTTTTTCCTTTTTGGTTTTTCCTGGGATTCAGTCTCACAGGGCAGCTCTGGTGGAAAAACAGCCTCTGTGTCCAGGAAGTGAGAAATGTTTATCCCAGAGCAGTACTTCCCCTTAAACAGAAAGTTTGATGCCTAACTCCAGAAGTGGTCTCTTAGGAAGGACCACCCCTTAGAGCCAGATGCCAGTTCCTGACTGCCAAATCAGCATCCCAAGGAATGCTAGTGGCTGAAAGCTACAAAAAGAAATGATTTGTCTCCCGAGTTTTTTTTGGCTTTCACATTGGCACAGCTCACATGTTATCTGTGGCATCACCTTGCCATATTTCCACAGGAGCTTATTCTGAGGAGAGGTGAAAATAGGTTACACATCAGATGGATACAGTGGACCTTTAGACAATGATGGAGACCTTCCTGACGTGGTAAATTCCAAGTATGACAGTGCTTCTCTGAGCAGAGCAGCTGGGATGTCTTTACCAAGAGGTACAGACTGTGAAACTCATGAAAGGCAACTGGAACTGTAATTATCAAATACAGCTTTGAGGGGTGAAGCTCCTCTGACCGCAGGAGGGAACAGGAGCCCATGAGGAATGTGCACTCAAGATACTTCCAGACTTCCACACTGGAAAGATCTTTTCAGCTTATGTTGGAAGGGACCTTAAAGCTCATCTCATTCCATCCCACTAGACCTGGTTGCTCCAAGTCCCATCCAACCTGAGCAAAGTTTCTCTTTATTCCTCAAACGGAAACCCACCAAACCTCTGGCCTCAGGAAGAGGACCAGGATATGAAAAGCCAGCAGGGCACCCACGGCAGGATGGGTTTGTGTTAACAGAGTAATTTCTACACTGCAAGTTCAAGACTGCAGAATTAAGGAAGCTTGAGGTGAGAGCTCATGTTAACACTGTTAACACCCACAGCAGTGCTTTAATACGTGAACCACCACAGGAGTGTTCTGAAAGGTTGCAAACCCCAGTAACAAATGCATTAGTTATGGACAGCTGCTTTAACAGAATTTAAAAAAGGTGACACTCCAAATGAAAATGCCACTGCTGTCTGTGGCAGAGCTGCTGTCACCCAGCACACACCACTCATCAATGGCTGTGTCAGGACTTCCCTTTTCCCTCCCCCAAGCTCTGCTTCTCCTTGTTTCTCCACCAAAAAAGCCACCAGAACCACTATCTCCGGCCACCCATGTTTCTGAAGTTTCAGAAACTCAAAGGGAGGCAGAGGAGGAGCAAAGAGGATTCTTAAGCCCAGGAAATATTTTGCATAGCAGGAGCTTTTAAAAGAGAACATTGAATTCCATTCTCTCTTTTAAAACCACCATCCCACTTTGTTAAATCTGTGGCTGTACCTGGTTCAGGTGTAACACAATGAATTCATAAAGCTTTAACAAGTCCCTAAAGACCCAGCTTTCCATATTTGATCCATTTCTCCCTTGTTATACAGAAAACAAATACAATCCCTTCTTTATGTATCAAAGAACTTTTTAAAAGGCAATTTTTATTTAAATACAGACAAAACCTGTACCCTCATCAGCCCTTGACAATTCTTCAGTGTAATGGGAAGTTAATCCAGCAGCAAGAACAATCTTACATTTAAAAATCCTCATGAAGGCAAGTGCTGAGCTTGGACCAAAGGAACCTCCCAGATGTGACACTCAAGAGCCCTACACAAAGAGGCCTGAAAAAACATGTTTACAACTCTGCTCAGGCTGTCCTCTGTGAAAATAAGTAGTGAATTTTCAAACTTACAGGAAGTTTTAAGCACAGTCTCTTAACGATCTGCACTGGGTTTTTAAGTAATTAAAAAAGAATGTCATTCAATGCTGTGTAACAGAGCATGAAAAATCCTCGGTAAAATGAAACGGTGACGTTTCTGAGGTACATATACAAAAATTCATATGTACAGGTTTCTTGCTTTGAGAGGATACTAAAGGTCTCTAAGGCAAAATAATTCCCATTTTCATCTGCAGCAGCGCTGTCACATTTTAGTTGCAATTTGGATATTCCTTGAAAATATTATGAATCTATTATGAAGTCCAACTTGTTCAGATAAATTCAAAAGAAGATGAGATGGAGTCTGAGGTTTAACACCAGAACTAGAAGACCGTTTCTTGAACTTATCTAAACAATTTAAAATCCTGTTTGAATTCTTATGGCACAAGACAGCTCAGAACTGAAGGTCCACTTGGCCAATTCAAAAAAATAAAAAAAAAGATCCACCAAACCCCCAGACTAAAAGATACAAACCAGAGCTTTACAAAGGATGAATTGGGGCTGAAGGCAGTTTAAGGCTTCATTAAAGTATCTGCCAAGTTCTGCTGCTCCTTGTGTAATCCATTAACAGACTTCAGTGGGATTGCACAGACAAAACACGGAGCAGAAATGGCTCATTCTGCCCAGTTTGAGCAAGACACAGTCACATTATCTTTTTTGTGATTCAGAAAGGCAGGAGAAAAAGTTTAGCCCTTCCTGCCAGGATCATTTTATTCTCCACCCCTTCCCTTGAGTACTATTAGAGATGACTTACAAAAATTAAACCACACACACTAATGAAAAAATTAGTGTGGGGCAAAGAGTCTCAGTATTTTGTTGTTTTCCTGCCACGTTTGACAGAATTAAAAACCAGACACAGCACGGTTTTCACGCAGGCAGCTGCTGGCGGTACAATCAACACAAGGTGGTGTGTGAGTTGGATCACCCCTGTCTGTAAAGCTGTCCTTAGTCTGTTGTTGACCTCCTGTACCAAAACCTGGCCCTGTAGTCGTCACTGCAGGTCATGAAGCCGGGGTTGGTGGGGGAGTGGACAA
This sequence comes from Manacus vitellinus, assembly GCF_001715985.3. Classification (NCBI taxonomy): domain Eukaryota; kingdom Metazoa; phylum Chordata; class Aves; order Passeriformes; family Pipridae; genus Manacus; species Manacus vitellinus. The sequence continues at coordinate 3,546,386 of NW_021939960.1, read as the reverse complement.
TGCAGCGGACGATGCTGTTGTGCCCGAGGGAGAGGAGGTTCCTCCGCTCAGCAGTTCTGGAATCCCAGCAGCAGAGACTTATGGTCCTTTCATCTGGGAGCAGCACATAATCTTCTGTGTGGTTGAAGACAGCTTGTGTCCTGTGTACTTGTCGGCCACTCAAACCGGCACCTGGATATACGCAGCAAAATATTGTTAAGTTTTAGGAAGTTTCCCAAGACCTAAGAATAAATGTTTCATAAGTATCAATTCCTGCAGTCTATGAAGGAGTCGTATTTTCTCTGCTTTCCTACCACTTCCACCTGCAACAGGAGACCAATAATGTATATTCTTTTGTAGAATCATAAAGGTGGGAAAATATCGAGTCCAACCTGTGCCCGATCCCCACCTTGTCCCAGAGCACTGAGTGCCACTTCCAGTCATTCCCTGGACACCCCCAGGGATGGGGACCCCACCACCTCCTTGGCACCCTGACCACCCTTTCCATGAAGAAATTCTTCCTGATGTCCATGCATAGATATGTAATATATTGCAAAATTCCTTAGAGGATGGAAGGAATACCTACTCCAGCTGTGCCCAACCCCTCGGTATGAGCACAATCATTTACCTTTAAAGAGCACTTTTGCTTTATATTTTTGCATAAGGCTTTCAGCTGTAACCAAGTGGAAAGAGCACAGACGGGAGCACACACAGATTCTCATGATCACTGAGGACTTTTTAATGTATATATCATATGGCCTATTGTATGAGCTTCCCTGGCCATACCTTCAATAAAATGTGTTTCCCATACATTTACTATGCACTGCACACACTCGATCCTACCTTGGATCCTGCACGTTTCCTGGGAAGGTGCTGCTCCCTGCTGGCTGGGAGCAGGAGAGAGCTGGAGTGCAAAAAGGGACCTACACAGCCCAAAAGCTGAGCCAACTTTCAGCATCCTCTTCTCTTTTATGCTATGGCTCCTGCTGCTGAAGCACTTAGTGCTTGACACCAAAGCCTCTCCCAGCACACAGCTCCTGCCACATGCAAAGCTCTACATCCTTCATCATTCCCTAATTCCTGCTGAGATCAAAGCATGGCACTGTTACCATGCTCCAAGGATTGCACACAACTGCATCCTTGGAAAAAAAATAAGCAAAAAAAGAAGCAAACCAACTGCAGCCACATTTCAGACTATTGCCATGGCTACAGAGCTATTTTTTGCACCCGAGTTAATGGTTAAAACAACTGCCCTGAAGTAGGTTCAGTGCTTCTTTTTACTTTTCCCCAATTTAAGGATAACATCCTTCCAAAGCAATGGAGTAGCGATGTCAGAAAAGTCTCCAAAATCTACTCAGACTAAATACATTTACACTGACACGGAAGGATCACAGCTTCTCTTATGGAATTAGTTTATCTGTTTTCAAAAATCTGGGGCAATTTATCCTCAAAGCAGCAGTCTCTCATTGCCTTTAATTGTTCTTTGACAGTACTTCCACCCCTGCCATGGGTTAATAGCTGAAAAAGAAGGTGTTTGGGAGGTCACCTGCCACATACCTGTGTATTTGACCAGCGTCCTACCCGTGGATATCTCCCAGAGCTTAGCTACAGAGTCTTTTCCACTCGACAAGATATACTTGGAATTTTTGGAAAAAATAGCAGAGCAGACTTCGGCTCCATCGTGTGCCTTCTCAAAGGTGGTGATGCAGCGGTTGGAGACCCCATCCCAGAGTTTGATGCAGCCATCCTTGCTGCCCGTCACGTACATGTTGGCACTGGCGTTGTAGTTGACGGAGCAAATGGCGTCCGTGTGCTGGTCCTGGGGGTTGCAGGACACGAAGCACTGGAAGGTGTTGATGTCGTACAGACGTAACGTCGGGTGCTGGGTCCCAACCAGGATGAAATCTCCAGAGGGGTGGAAAGAAATGGAGCGCAACATCTCCGCTTCCTGTTTGCAAAAATGCACAAACGGGTAAGGAAGGACAAAACCTGCAGTGGAAGGGTGAGTTCTGCTGGCACCGAAGTGCTAAAAAACTGCTTAAATGATCGCTTAGCACAACGGGTTCTGGTTTGGAAAATAGAAAATGCTTCCTAAATAGGATTTAATGGCAAATAGGATTAAAATGACAGGCTACCTGTAATTGTATCACAGTTCTTGTCCTAGAGCAGCCTGCAGTGCCTCCTCATTTTTGGGATATCACACAAAAGTGACAGGAGGCTATGTCAGCCAGCCACACAGCCCCCAGCCCACCATCACCTAATCCCAAGCTCCCCTCCAAAACTGATGATATAACTGACTTCAAACTTAGGCATATTAGTCTAGATGAACAAAAAGCTGATAGGCACTAGATTTACATACTGTGTCCATTATGCACCAGCTCTTCACCATAATGCCTGCAAATGTTATACCTGTGTCCTCCTACATCCCTAATCCCTGATCAACTCAGGCACAACTCAACTCACTGATACCTCAGCAATTAAACATTCCAGCTTTGGCTGCTCTGAACTGGTACTGTATCTAACCTGTATATATTTGAAGGCTCTTTTGGCAGAAGGTTTTGAATAATCAAACAATTTAAGTGTGTAGTCCCTTGAACCAGATGCCAGGATCTGTTCTGTTGGATGGAAAGCTAAACATGTCACTTCATCCACGTGATCATACAGAGTCCGGATAACAGGGTGGTTTTCCATGTTTTGCTGTGCTGTCTCATTCATCATGACCTACAGGGAACATTCAGCAAAGTTATTGTTAGAAACCAGAATGTTTTTGACAAGAAAAGTAGGTTCTAGGCTTGCCAAATAGCAGCTCCTTTCCAACATAACCAGGCACACAATCAATGTTCTTCATTGTTTCGATGCCTTAGAATTTTTAAGATTTTTAGCAAATATGGATTTTTAGTATGGCTGTAAAGTTTCTCACACTTCAGAATAGCAGTTGACAGTTACCAAACCTGTTCTCGTGCTTCATATTGAATTTTATAAAGTCTTTACGCTTGTTTAATGTTCTTCTCAAAGAAAGAGGCTTTAGCAAGGACATTCCATTGGGACATGCACCTGGACTGGAATAACAAGATATGTGGTAGACAAAACAAGATATAAGGACCCTTGGAGGGGCTCCAGTGGGGCAGTTCTGAGGGTGGCACCAGGGCAAAAGGACTGCATGTACCCACTAGACATGATAATTAGTTAAAGATATAAAAGTGTAAGAATTCTGTATGTAGGTGTGTGCCTATGTATTGTGTGCACCTGAGGGCCTTCATCAAAGAGCTGCTCTCTATCTCATTTATACTGATATTGTTTGGAGTATTTTTTCTTCCATTTCACGCATCAGTTTGAAGGCCTTTTATATACTGTCAACAAACTAAATCCCTGTATCTTTACAAAGGTCAAACAACTTGCTCAAGGACAAACTAGTTTCAGTAGTAGAGAACTGGTGAAAGAAAACATCACCTTCATAAACAGCCTGAAGCAAAACACTGCACTGCTATAAGAACTGAGGGAAGCTGCACCAGAATTGCAGCTTTTTGCTGAGAATTTAGTGTGCACTCTGTGCTAAAAAGCCCACTTTTAAATACCACCTGATAACTGCCTTGGAAAAAGATAAAGCAAATCAGTATGTATTGCATGAAACAGTTTTGAAACACCCAGTGAAACACATCGCCATGGGGGGCTGCAGAGGCCAAAAGTGCAAGTGGGTTCAAGGTAAACTGTGTTCAGACAATACAGCAAAGACCAGCAACCAGAGGAAGCAACTCCTGGCTCAATTCTCTCTCTGCTGCCAGGAGCGACACAGGTGTCCTTGCCCTAGTTCTTCCTTTTCTTCCAAGGTCTATGAGCCACTGTTGGTGCAGGAAATACATTGAGACAGGTATTTAGTCCTCACAGAGGCAGCCACACGATACAGACATGGCAAGGTCACAACTCCCAAGGGGTTACAATTCCCATGTTACCTCAATGGCCATGGCATGGACACAACTCCCAAGGGGTTACAATTCCCAAGTTACCTCAATGGGCATGGCACTCTTGGCCAACATCCTCTCTGTATCCAGGATTTTGATGGAGGCATCAGCAGAGCCCGTGGCTATTAACTGTCCATCTCTGCTGTAGGTGGCCACACGACAGGGCCCTTTGTGAGATGTGACGTAGCAGGTCTCGTACTCTGAGGCCTCAGGAGACATGGTCTGCACGTCTGCATCGAATTCCAGGTCAATTCCCGTGCCCGGAGCCACCGTATCCGACCGGCCAATTGCGTATTGGACAGCGCTGTCATCGTTCTCCATGCCTGGAATGAGAGAAGGGGGGGCACTTAACCAGGGCAACCTTCTCCTCAGATAGAGGACAGACCCTGCCATGGCTCCAGGGCAGGTTTTGGGAAAGGGAACCCCGAGGGGCAAGGCTGAGCTGGCAGAGCAGGTTAGGTCACACAGCAGCACTTGTGGTGAGCAATGAATGAGGTGCTTGGGCTGCACCAGAGCAGGCACAGTTCAAATTAACTGTGGAAATACAACCAGTGAATATTGTAGTGTTCAGTGCTGGTAAATGCACTGAGAATCAGCTACTGGCCATGGACAGGCCTCTGCTCAGCTTTTCACAAGGGGTGAAACAAACCCCAACACTATTACATGAGTTTTAAAGTAAAAAAATGAAGCATTCACTGATTCTTTTCTTATTTTATTGCACTCAAGAACAAAGCCTACTTCACAAACAACTATGCCTGTATTGAAAGGCAAAAATTTTACTGTTCTGCACACCCAATTTATAGATTTTTATTTCTGGGATGCACCTGCAGAACAGAGAGTTCAGCACTGACAATCACAACAGGGCAGACACAAGAGTTTTCAGCCCTGTGCCCAGCGGTGATCATCAAATGATCAAATGCAGTAGAACAGATTTTTGCTGCTTTCATCTGCAAATTTCAAGTCTCTCATTCATATTTCAAACAGACATGAGGTCTCACGTATTTATAACCTTGGAACTCAACCAGTTCAGGCAGCAAAACCAGCTGAGTTACAGACAAGACATGATGTCATGGCCAGAGCTCTTCCAGGACTTGTCAGCTCGCTCCAAGAGCAGCTCAGGTGTTTTCCCTACACACTGAGGCCCTTCCAGAGAGAAGGTACGGGGAGAGGACACACGACACCTCTGCTGAGACCTCAGACTGGGAAGATTTCCTGAAGACTGATACATAAAAGCCAGCAAAGATTGCCAATGGAATGACTTGCTCCCTTTCCAGCACTGCCAGGAAGAACCACATAGAAACTATTTCTAAAGTTAGCAGAACTGTGAGGGTGGAGTTTTCTCTCACATCTGTGGACTCAGTGATCCTCTTCACTGAGGTGTTTTTAGAAAGCTGCCACTCACCCAGGACCTAGGGCAAGTGTTCTTATATGGTAGAGGAGTTCAGACAAACAGATCTGGACAACACTCAGAGATCTGTGCTGCTTTTAATGCTCACTAAAGGATAACACAGGAATGCCCTCCAAAAAACACCACAGAGGCAAAGGCTGTACCCAAATATGAAGTGTGGTGCTATTACCAGACACAACCTTTGCATCAAAGATGTGTTTCCAGTGACACCAACCTCTTCATTCACTGGGGATTTAGAAACTAGACTTTTATGTCAGCTTTTGGTTGTGGCTTACCTAACTTAATTAGGTGCAGCAGTTGTTCAGATGGAGCACAGACAGACTGAGGTTTGATCTCATTTATCAAGCCATTGGCAATGTTGATGTATCCATCATAGAGCAGCTGACTAATGATCAGTTTGTAAAGTTGCTGACGGTCTTTCAAACTGACTTTTGTCCTATACATTGTGAGCAAGGACTGCCTTGGAGGGGCCTGAAACGGAGAAGAAAAATCACATACAAGAGAGTTGCATGAAACCACCACAACCTTCCAAGAAATTTCAGTGCAGGCACCAAATATTGCCGTGTTTAAGGTGAGAATCAGAGACAGAAAGGGGATAGAAAGGGGAGGAAAAACCTGTTTCACTTGTCTGCAGCGGAAATGAGAATGTGACCCAT
>NW_021939960.1:3436836-3537749 GCF_001715985.3 Manacus vitellinus | reverse complement strand
CGGGAGGGTCCCTGCGGTTCTAGAGGGTGTCCCTGCCCGCCGAGGGGTCCCTATGGCTTTGTGGGGGTGTCCCTGCCCACCGGGGGGACTACCCCGGACGGCGTTCAGTGGCGGTGGAAGGGGGGTGTTGATAAGAGCCCCGAGAGCTCGCGTGTTCTTTGAGCCGACCCCTTTCCCCCACCGTCTCCTCCCAGGCCGAGCCGGGTGTCACTCTCCTCGGGCGCTATGGACAGGAGCAAGAAGGAGAACTACGCCGCCTACCCCGGCCGCGCTGCCAAGGTAAATGTCCGAATTACAAAGTTTTTATATTAGTTCTCCTGAGCCTTTTCTTCTGCTGGATCGCTGGTCTTGTTACGTGAATTCTTGTGAGATTGCCATGAAGATTCTGTGGGTCTGTCTGGTTGGGGTTGGCAGTTTTTGCTTTATTTTTTAGTGGGGGCGTTGGTAGGGTGTATTTCTCCCCGGAACTAGAGGTTTCAAACTCCGTGGTAGTGTTATCCTTCTGTAGCTTTCTCTTGGAGACAACAGTGCCCAGAGCTTACTTTTTTTTTATTGTTGCTAATATTAGCGTGACTTACTTGATTTGGGAAATCCTCCGTACATTGTAAGTACTTTAAGATCTCTTAGAGAGAGAGTAAGTGTGTATAATCAACTTATTCCAGATAGTTTCCAAAAGCAAGCACTGTGTCAATGTTACTGTTAACACAAGCATGCAGCAGTGCTCAAGATCACCCTGATTACATATATTTTCTATTTAGAAACACAAGCACTTTCTCACTTTTTTAACTTAATACCAAATAGTCGTGGTAAGGTTTTGGATTAGCATAAACAAACTTCCTTTTAATGAATCTGTCAATGTGTTATTTTTAGTGAACTGAACCAGAAATAATATCTAGGGGGAGAAAAAAGTACAAACTGCTGTTGCATAAGTACAATTAGAGGGTCAAAAATGTAGGAATGCTGATCATTATACTTAATGATCAGCATGAACTTAATGAACTTAATTGTAGCCAAAGGACTCTAAAATGACTAAGATTTTCTTAAATATAAATTAACTTTTCTCACTGGAAACAAAAGATTGAAAGTATAAAAGCAGGTGAACCTTCTGAATTTGCTTTGTTCTGCTGACTTCCTCTTTCAATGCAAGATAGATTAGGATGGACAGTACTAAGGGCAGCAATGACTCAAAGCTGGGTACGTGTTTGTAGCGACCATCTGCTGTCTTAATACCTTTGGCTGATATTCTTCAGATGTGGAAAAGTTCTGCTCTGAATTTTTCTACAATTAACATAAATCTTTCCTTTTTGCAGGTTGCTAATCCCCTTGGGGATGGCCCCAGACGTGTCCCTGTGTCCCAGCATACTGCCCAGAGCCGGTTACTGACCAGTGGAGCTCAAGCACAACGTGTCCTGTGTCCTGCAAACCTTCCCCAGCGAGTTCCTGTGCAATCCCAAAAACCTGTGCTGTCCACCCAAAAACTGTGCCAAAACCCGACAGCGCAGCAGCTCCGAACCAAACAGCCCGTCCAGGCCACTGTGAAGCCTCGGTTTCCAAGCAAGAACAGCGAGAAACCCCAACAGGCTCCAGGACCTGGTAATTCTGAGGAGGATGTGCCTGTGGTCACACAGCTGTGACAATGGGGATACTCCTGTGGACCAGAGTGGAGTGCAGGAAACCTAAAGCTGCTGCTAATCTGGGAACAGCCCTGTAGAGAAGTTCTTTGTTGTGCCCCAAAACAGAAGAGCAGCACGTGCTTCACCTTAGATGTTAATGCACTATCCTTGTAAACTTATCTTCAAACTGACCATTTAGAGCCAAAATGTGTGTTAAAAGCTTCCAGGTGCTCACTGGCCAGCTGTGAGTTAATGTAACTGGCACTCAGATATCACAGGTTTTTGAGGATTGATGTTAATCTTTTACACACAAGAATATACTTTGGGGGTAGGGGGAACCTCATGGGGTTCATTTTTTAAGAAAGCTGTTAAAATTACATTTTGCTAGCCCTCTTTCTTTCCCAGCAGTCAGCTATGCCAGGTTGCTTAAAGTGTCACAGAATGTATTCTAAGAATGTCCTTAGATAGTGCACAAAGGTTAGATTTGTTCCTGTGTGAGTGTTTGTAGGTCTGGTTCATAAATTTATTTACTTCTCTGTTCATAGCAAAAAATCCTGAAGCAGAAAGCACCTCTAAACAGAAAACTGAAGAGACTGCCAAAAAGAAAAGTGAAGAGACTAAAAAGTAAGTTTTATATCTAAATTCTAGATAACTGAGGCCTGTTGGATTAGGCTTGTTTTTAACTTCTAGAACTTCATGCTACAGTTAAACTGAAGGCTACTTGAGCCCCTTAGTTGTGGAGACTGATGATCCCTACACTTTGCAGTGACAACATGTGAAACACTAGGAAATCTTCCTTTAAACTGATAATTCTCAGGAACAAGGACTTGCTGTAAACTAAACAAAACTTTATGCATTTAGCATAAATGCATAGTAGCTCTTCACATGAGAGAACACTGATAGCTGCTGCTCCAAGATGTACTCTTGAAAACAAAGCCTCCTTCATCTGGGCAAGAGGCTGGAGTCTAATTCAGGATGAAGTTGGATTTGTTTGTGGCTGCCTTAAATAGTTCTGACATGCACTGCTGATGTGTTTGTGTTAAATGTATCCAAAGGAGCCAGTCTTGATTTTGTAGTAGTGTGGTTGGTGTTAGTCTTCATTTATTATCAAGGTTAGGCTGCATAAATTTTAGGAAGGAATAAAACAGCTTTCAGAACTTCCTTTTGGAAAGTCTCATTGCATACTTTTAGTCTTCTGGTGTTCTCTTCAAGACTAAAATCACTAAGAATCTATTGAACAGGAGCATTAAAAGTGACTGTAAATTTAGGAGGCAAAGCCCAAAAAAGAATCTAGCTTTTAACTTTCCTCTTGCAGAAGACAATGGTCCCTTGAAGATTTTGAAATTGGTCGTCCTTTGGGAAAAGGAAAATTTGGGAACGTTTACCTGGCACGTGAAAAACAGAGTAAATTTATTCTTGCACTGAAAGTGCTCTTTAAAACACAACTTGAAGAAGCTGGTGTAGAACATCAACTAAGAAGAGAAGTTGAAATACAGTCCCACCTTAGGTAAAGTTTAGTGACTAATTACTCTGCTTTGTTTGCATTCAAATAAATAAAGTAACCTGGATTATGATAAGGTTTCTTTATGATAAGATTTCTTCTTTCTTGAAAGAAAAGAGAAGTTTCTTTTTAAACATATGACACCCTGGTATTCCTAGTCAGGATTTTTGCCTTTCTGCACCACAATTTACCTTTGTCTGCCTTGCAATGAAGTGACTTTTGGTAAAAAATCTTCCTATTATAAAAATGCTGCTTGGATTTATGTGGCTGCAATTTCTCGAGTCTGAGCTTGTTGCTGGTGTTCTGCTTCCTGGAAAATAGGAAGAAATTGAGTTTTCACAGAAAATACTTAAGCTTCAATTCCCAAACCTATAGGAATTGGCACCTTCAGTGGTAATTAGTCTTCCAGCTGCTGTAGAAAATTATGTTCAGAAGACAAGAATTAGCCAAACTCTTGGCTGGCAGCTTCCAGTAGGGACTCTAAGCTGCTGCTTTGGTGAACACCATCTCTCTGCTATGAAGCTCTTTTTGATTTGTTGTGAGCTGAAGGAACACTTATGAGATGAAGTTCCCATGCTGGTCTTGAAATGGGAGAGGCAGGAAAGGGAAATTAAAGGTTTTGGACAAATACCTTGTTCAGAATAACACTTAATCTCTTTGCAGGCACCCCAACATTCTCAGATTATATGGCTACTTCCATGATGCCAGCAGAGTCTACCTGATCCTAGAGTATGCACCTCGTGGAGAAGTCTACAAAGAACTTCAGAAGTTCACCAAGTTTGATGAACAAAGAACTGCTACAGTAGGTTGTTCCAGCTTCCTATACATCACTTTTAGTAGCTGGAGTATCTGCAGGATAAAGCCAGCTCTTCACATAAAGTTCTGTATTCTGCTATGACACTGAGATTCCTTGGATGCTGGTTTGCATATGGGCTTGTGACAGGGAATAAGTTGGGAACACAGTTACATTAGTGCTGTGTAATAATGTATGTTCACAACTGCTTGATTTTGCAATTGCTTGGTCACTTCAGGCACAGCCTGTATTGCCAGATTTCAAGGGTTTAAGGAATAATTGCTTTAACTTAACACTACTAATTATGCCTAGAAAAAGCTGTACTGCAGCCAGATAAACTCTAGTGACAGTGTCTTTATTAAAGATTGTTCTCTCTCAACACAGTACATCACCGAATTAGCAGATGCCCTCTCATACTGTCACTCGAAGAGCGTCATTCACCGAGACATCAAACCTGAAAACCTGCTTCTGGGCTCAAATGGAGAGTTAAAAATTGCTGACTTTGGATGGTCAGTGCATGCTCCATCTTCTAGGTGAGAATTCAATGTAGTGAAATCTTTCTCTAGTGAAAATAGCAGTTTTTGTGTCACACAGTTGTGGAATGGAGATGAACTTCTTCAAATACTGGGCAAAATGCTACCACAACAAAGGTCTTAATAGTGAACTAGTGTAGCAGAGGAGTGTTATCCTGTTTTTTTCAACAGTTCAAACCTTGCTGACCCTGAAAGAGGGTTTGGTGTAGGGTTACAGTGGTCTCTGAGATGACAGACCAACACTGGCAATATGGTTATTTCCTACTGAGTGTGAAATTGCACCTAAAAAAGGAGGACTGGATTTGTTCTCACAGGTGAGGTGAAAAAAGGAGAGGAAAGTGATTGCAGGGACTGAGAGGAGAAAATGTACTGCTGGCAGTTCTTTGCCAGATATTCTGGTGGTGCTGAGCCCATTCAGGTGGACTATACTGAGGTACTGATGATGGTCAGCATTAGTTTTTATCTGACTCTGGAAATAGATCCTATAATTGCCATAATCAGTGATGAACTTGGACTTTCCTGCAGGAGAACAACTCTCTGTGGAACGCTTGATTACCTGCCTCCTGAAATGATTGAGGGAAGAACACATGATGAAAAGGTGGATATTTGGAGCCTGGGAGTTCTGTGCTATGAATTCCTTGTGGGGAAACCACCATTTGAAGCAACAACGTATCAGGAAACCTACAGAGCTATTTCTAGGGTAAGTGCCAGTGCTTATTTGGACAAGTTGCCTTTCAGCTCTAGAAATTTTGAGTGACAAATGTATTTTCACACTAGAACTGTAGCATGACATAATGATCTGTGTAAAACTGTATCCCCAAAACTGTCTTCAGTCATTCAGTGCAATGACTATAACGAGACTTCAAGATCCCTTGTCTTGCTTCCTTGGTTCTACCCCGTTTCTGCCTACATCTGAATTTCTATGTTTCATAAAGCAACTCACCTTCTAACAGCTTTTCTAATTGATAAAATGAATATTTAACATTCAAGGTGTTATTAAAAATACATAACTTTTCCTGTTGCATACCCCAGAAAGGTTTCAGCAAACTAGTTTTGTTTGAAGCAGGCTGAAAATATACACAACTATACAAATACTTCTACAAGCAGTGAGAGCCTTGTTCAGGATTATGATGAAATTATTTGATCTCATCTTTGGTTCTGTAGTTTGGTTATTGCCAAAGAACTTTTCCCTCATCTTTAGTGTCCTTTTTTTTCTTAGGTGGAGTTCAAGTTTCCTCCATTTGTAACAGAAGGTGCGAGGGATTTAATTTCCAAGCTTCTGAAGCACAACCCATTCCATCGACTGCCCCTGAAGGATGTTCTTCTCCATCCCTGGATCACGGCACACTCTACAAAGATGCCCGACAGCAGAAAGAGTGATGTTGCTGCTCCATCCAAAACGTAGTTTTAGGAGGACCTCATGGGATCAACAAGAGGAGTCTTGTACTGTGACTACTGTAATGCTTACAAATAGGAAAAGCAGGTCTTGGAATCTAATGGCAATTGGAATCCTTGTTGTTGTCTAACACTCTAATTGCAACATAAAGTTCTTTGACTTCCAGCTGGAGGTTGTGGGATATTTAATATACTTGATATCCAGGTACTTGTGGGCCAGGTTTGATGTAAGTGTTAAGCTGTTCAAGGCTCTTGTGGTCAGTGCTGGTAATGGTTTGTTGTTCCAACCAGAGGAAGTTGTTGCTTTGGCTCATTGAACAGTGCAATATCCTGGAGGAACCTGCTCCTCGCTTCCTGGGCTGCTAAGGGTGTCTTAACTGTGGTGTAACCTGAGACTGAGAGAGTTGAATGCATTTCTCAAGTGCTTTGAAAATGATGTGTCAGTTATTTTTTTTTGTCTCTAGTTTGTTTTCAATGTGAGCACTCAACTTTGAAATAAAGATTTGTTACACTGCAGCCAGCATGGTGGGGTTCCTTGTGGCACTGGTTGTCTCTAACAGCAGCACAGCTGAACTCCTCCTCTGGTCACTGAGTAAGTTTAATTCCCACCTCTGTCAAAAAGGAAGCTGGTATAAAGTTCTTTTCAGAGTGCTGGTACCACCAAGCAGGTACACTTAATTAACAGAAACTGCATTAATGGAAAAAAAGCACTTAAGTACTATCTTAAATTAGCATGAATTACTATCCCTCAATCCCAAATCAGGATTACAAGGTAAGTACCAAAGGTGTTTCTCCTTACCTTGTTAATTTGTTTAGACTTCAGCCTGCTTTGTCCTTTCTTAAATGAATTCATTCAAACACAACATGATCTGCAAGCACTTCTAAGAGAAAGGTCTGGAAAGTATTGTTATCAAACAGGATATGTCATATTAACATCTGGCATTGGAAGACATTCTCTAAAATGTACCAAGGGTCAGGACCTTTGCCACCAAAATCTGCAGACCAATTATTTTCCAGTAAAACACTTGATGCAAACTAAGAGAAAGCAATTTATTGTATTTTCATTATAAGACTTCAATGTCATCTTCACTATTTTACAAACGCTTTTTAAAAAAATGATCCTTTTACAAGCAAGGATTCTAGAATTCAAAATATATTCTCAAATTAATTTAAAATATACTTTGCCAAAAAACCACTTCATCTTAACAAATTGCCAGTAGTTTATACAACCATCTTTATAAGTAATCTGAATTCTGGTCATAATTTATATGAAGCTGTTTCTTTTTACAGCAAGAAAACTCTAGTGCTGGTGCCTTGTAATGACATTTGCTTTAAATTATTCCAGCTTTACATGTGATTTTTGAGAAAGAGAAAGAAGAGTAAAAGCTTGTTCTATCAAGTTCAGGACAAAACAGACTTAGCAGAACTGATTCTAAATAAGAAAATGAGGCTGCCTCATACTTATTCTGGAATTCTTTTATTATTATTTGGCTGTTGTCTTACACTCTAATTGCAACATAAAGTTCTTGACTTCCAGCTGAAGCTTGTGGAATATTTAATATACTTGAAATCCAGGTAACTGCGGGTTTGATGTAAGGTGCACTTCAAAATATATTCTCAAATTAATTTAAAATATACTTTGCAAAAAACACACTTCATCTAAACAAATTGCTAGTAGTTTATAAAACCATCTTTATTTTAAGTAATCTGAATTCTGGTCATAATTTATATGAAGCTGTTTGTTTTTACAGCAAGAAAATTAGTTTAGTGCTGGTGCCTTCTAATGACTTTTAGGTACATTTGCTTTAACTGATTCCAGCTTTACATGTGATTTTTGAGAAAGAACAAGCTTTGACTATTCCTTCGAGTTTAGGACAAAACAGACTTATCAGAACTGATTCTAAATGAAGAAAACAAGGCTGCCTCATACTTATTCTGGAATTCTGTTATCTTTGTACAGATGGAGCTGGGGAACTTCAGTGCATCCAACCTGCCTCTGGATTGGACTTTCTATGTGAGGAAGGAGTTAAGGTGCAATTTAATTTTATAGCAGTAGGCTGCTCATAACAAGAAGTTATTTGCTTTTTCTCTCCCTCAGCCAACTCTCATCCTCATCTCATGATTCCTTCCTCTTAATTCACTAAATTTCAGAAAAAAAAGTTGATCATCAGGGCAACTTCCTCTCTTTTACTTTGATCAAATTCCTCTATGGGCAGATGTGTCAGAGCCACCTTGGGGCCAGTGTAAGGACAAAGAGAAGGTGAAAAGACCTGGAAGGAGGAACAGGTCCAAAACAGCACAGATCTGGCTCAGCCTGTCTCACACCAGCACAGTTCTGAGTCTCAAAGCCAGGCTTACCCCAGAATGTTACCCTGACTACTCAGTTTTGGGATTCAGTCCTTAGCTGGAAGGTGGAATGTGAAAATGCACATGTGTATCTACATTCTAATAGAAGTAGAAGGAAAAGCAGAAAAATAGAATAAGGAAAGGAAAAGCAGCTCTAATTGGTACATTCACCAGTCTCAGTCAAAACCATAGGAATTGTTCCTCAGAAGCCATGAATTGGAATGTCTGGACTTCAGGTGCAGGTTTAAGACTCCTCCCCAGGAGCAGAAACTGTTTGGGTTACTTTTAAGATAAAAATGTGTTTCCAGTACAAAGCCAGATCTCAAGGCATTAAAACACCACAGCTTGTCTCTGACTTGATTCTCTTTGGAGCATGTTCACATAGGAGGTAACTCTGGTTATACTGATTTCAGTAGACTAAAGATCCCTTCTGAGTCTATAGGCATAAAAAAAATTAAAGTAAAGCAGTTCAGTAAGACCAGCTCCCAGCCTATAAATAAAACACATTTTCAAACAATAAAATCTTGGAATAGGGAAGCAGTACAATGGAGCTGTAGTTTCAGACCAGTGCACCACTTATTCTGGCTAAAACAATTATCACTGCAATAATTAATCACAGGGGTACTCCCACTAAAGTTAGTTCAGTGTATGTGTTGTACTGCAAGACAGGCCATAATAAAACCCTTTTCTAACAAAAAAAAACATCTACTTGCCACTTTAGATTCCAATATAAACCCTTACCAAAATAACTACCTGTGTAGTAGGATGTTATTCTACTGGAAAGAGAATCTTGCTGTTTTTCAGCTACACAGTAATGAACTAATGCTGAGACTCAGTTCTGACAAGGAAAAAAATTAAGGCTCAAAAAGAAAGATTGTAAAGCCCCAGGATGTGTTAAGAGACTGCTCGTTGTAAAGCATTTATACTACCAGCTGCAGTGCAAACCAGACACCATTTGAACAGGTTTTTCCAAAGGAGAGGTGGCAAAAGGGAAAGAAGGTAAGGACAGCATTTTTCACAGTGACATTTACCTGAAAGAACAAGTCAGAAATGCAAGGTGAGGTCAGCACGAACATAGAATCCAAGGAAGTCTTTTAAAGAAACTTTGTGGATATGGAGCATTTAAAAACCCAAATCCAGTGACAAATCATCACGGGTTGGAGGCAGGAGGTTTGAAGAACCCGATTTTGCGGCAGTACCGGACAACAAAGGGCACAGAAACCACCGTGATGCTGATCCGGACCGGAGCAAACAACTTGTGCACAGCATAGGCCAGGACAAAGGTGCTGGTGCCTGCAGCCATCCTGGACTGCAGGGAGGATTCACTGAAACCAAGCTTCAGGAGAACTGCAGTCATATCCACACCACTGGGGGGACAGAGAACAAGACTCCTTTAGTTAATTCTAAGGTTTGTATTTTTTAAAATATAAAGCGCAGTTTAACGTGGCACAGTTCCAGCTCTGGAATTGATGTGCAAAGTAGATGCTGTTAAATATTGAAAACAAGGGGTTATTTCAGCAGTAACAGCTTAAATTACTTCTGAATCAACAACACATGCAGTATTTCCTGATTTCAATTTTTTCTTAAATTGGCAAGTTCCTTGTGAAGTCAAATATCTCCTCAGTTTTCCAAATGTACAGTTGCAGCATGTGCATGGGAAATACTGACAGAATCACAGAATGGTTTGGGCTGGAAGTGATCTTAGAGATCATCTAGTTAGAACCCTTCAGCTCAACCTTTGGAGAGAAAATAATCTATTTTTCCACACAGGGATTTTCAAAAAGTTAGTGTGAATTTGTGTTGGAAATGTGTCTTTCCAAATTTCACAGTAAAGTCTATCCTGTCTCTGGAGGAAATTTATCACTTAAACATAGAATAATGCAAACCAAATGGGGTGCCTGTTGTTGGGCTTAGAGTGTTCTAACACAGGGGTACAAAGCTGCTACAATGAGAAGTATCTTATCTAAAATCTAGCAAGTGAAGGAAGTAGTATGGATCTCAAATGAGCATTATCCACCAAATCCATGAATATTTTAGTTCTCTATACACATAGCAGCTTTCATCAAGGTTCCTGTGTTTGGAGCAACTTTTCAAAAGAAGTTGTTAGTGTGACTTTTCTCCCTTCCGTTGCCAGTGCAGTACCTTTTAACTGGGAGTTCATTGTCACCCTGTACCACAAAGTAGTAAAGGGGAGAAATTCCTGTATTCCCACTGGAGTCAGGAGGAAGCACCAGGGAATGTTTGTCTCCTCAGCTGAAATACCTCATTTCAGCAGACATTTGTACCTGATGCACTCCCACCAAAGCCACACACACAATTTCTGTATACATTGCATGTTCTTTTTACTCTAATCCTGTTTTAGTGGCCGTTGTTTCCCGCAGTTCAACTGCAGAAACTGTGTTCAACACCCAGAAAAATAAGTTTATCTCTAAGCCCCAATGCTTTTGCATGGCTCTATCTCTACAGACCATGGCACTGTGTGAGAACAAGAGATATCTCTGCCAAACAAAGACATTCTTTCCTCTGTTCAGTTACTCTGGTGCAGTCTCTGCTCTTTTCACTGACGGTAAACCTGTGCAAAAATATGCACAACTTCTCTCATGGCTGATGGGAGATCAGACCCACTTATGGACCCGTCCACACTCAAAATTCAGGTTACTGTGTATAGATCCTACAGGCATAAGGTACATGTCTCCTGCCAGGAATAAGCACAATGCTTAATATATTTTTCTTGGCCAAACCACTACTTTGAGGCAACAGACAACTGTACAAACCTCACCTTGACACAGCCAGGTAGAAGATTCCTAGAGATACTAATGAAATTCCAACATGGAATGAAACCCCTACAGCACCATATTCTTTAAAAACTTGTTTCAGTTGCTGGGATTTGTTGAGTTTCTTGTTCTCACCACTGGGATCAGTGGCTGTGTATTTGGGGGGTTCACGTGCATCCTAAAGAGAAAACAATTAAAAGTATTTATTAGTATTAAGCACAAGATCATATTCCAGTCAGTTGAACCAATGTGAAATAATGAAAGCAGTGTCTTGCAAACAGTGATTTGGGAAAACAGTAACACACTTCTGCTCTTTCACATCAGCAGAGCAGATGCCTGTGGCAGAGCCCAGGCAAGGTCCCTTTTCCCAAGTATTCCTATCAAAGGGATACACTGAGCTTGGTGTAAGTTCTTGCATAATTCAATTTTCACAATTAAAATCAGATTATTTTATCCAAATGTGTTTGGAGGCACACCCACACAACTGCTTGAGAGATGAGACTGAGGTGGCAGAGCCCCTTGCTTACACCCACTGCTCAGCTTTCTGCAGTGAATTCTTGGAATGCAGCTTTTTATTCCAGGGCTAAGCAGCTGGTGGCACTGGAAGCCAACCTGATACCAGGCTGCTGCTGGCTTAGAAATAACTCATTGGTGGAAGAGATCCAATGTTCAAGTTCCTATAAATCACCCTGTGTAGATCAGCTGATAAAAGGAAGAACTGCAGAACTGCAAGTGTTGACAGCAACGAGCAATTCTGTTGCCAAGGTGTAGACAACAACTACAAGGACGTGAAGAGCCCAACTGCACTGAAAATGCTTGTCAGAGTAGAAGTGATTGACAGCTTTTTATCTGGGCACATTTAAAGTGCAAAACTTCACACTAAACAGACCCCAAAGCAAACTGAAATCAGACACTGTTGATAGGAACAAGACAGCCCCTGTGCTTGCCAGAGAAGAAATACTGACAGGAAGAAAGCATTGCCACAAAAGCCTCAGGATTTGGCAAATGAGGAAAAAAAACCTCAAAACTATTTTTTAAGCAAGCTCACTAAGGAATAGAATGGATTCATAGTTAGACACTCTAATTACTTTCAGCCCCCGGAAGGAATTAGATTCCATGATTGTACTCCATGGCTGCTGCTTCACTGTGTTTCAGAACTCACCCTCTTATTCTTCAGTGTTATTATAGAAAGGAATTATTTACTGGGGAGGAGGGAAAAATGCTGTTTTGACTCCCAGCTTGTAAAATTTAAATACTGAGTTACTGAATGCAACTATCTGAATAACAAAATAGTTTCATAATACCTTCTGCCAAAAGCTGTCCCAACAATTCAATCGCTGTCACATGCTTAGTCAAGAACACTCATTTATTCTACAGCATCATTTTCTTAAAAGCCAAGCATGGTTTGAATGGTATTTTAAAATTTAATAGCTTACGGTGAATTTTTCATACGAACAAAGATGATCGTTATCTATTTAAGGAGCCAAACGTGGATTTTCCTCAGAAAGCTGCAGAGAAAACAGGATCTGACAAACTACAGAGGTACATGAGCCTCAGGGGAACTGTGGTACAGATGGATTATATGTATTCACTCCTGTTCCCAGTCTCACACGCCAGGCAATTTTGGAATGATATTGAAGAAAGATGTTAAAATAGAATCACTTCAGCAGATGTTATTTGGACCACCCAGGGTGGTCATGTCCTGAATAATGCACAGCTTAGCAAAGAAAGCTGCTGCTGCTGCAGTATTTCTGCTAGAAACACAATTTTATTCACATAATTTCGGTGATTTAAGGCATGAAAACGCGTCTGAAACATCCTGTTATGCTTTGTAACGAGGCTACAGAAATCACCCTGCAAATTAAAATGTAGAAATTAAAACTATAAACGAGGCGTACTGGAAAGCTCACATTCACAGTCTTGGCACCAGCAGGCGTAAAACAGCTCCCCGTCTCCTACAGAAACCGGGGATAAACACGATCTAATGATCCCACGGCCCCGGGTTGGGGGGGTGGGATGGGTGGGACCGAACTCCTAAAGGCACCCCAAAAAAACCCGAAGAACGCTTGGAAGTCAGGGCATTTTGTGCTTTAACCCAAAGCTCGCCCGCTCCCCACCGACAGGCGCCCCCTCGCCCCTCACGACCTTTGCGGAGCTGCCGGCGGCGCATCCCGCGGGATTCGGCAGCGCACCGGCGGCCGGAGCGCGGCCCAGCGGGCCGGGGGACGCGGGGCGCCGGCGGGGCCCGGCGGGCTGTGGGGACACAGGCGGGGACACAGCCGGGCCAGGCTGACGTACTGGCTGTTCATGGCACCGGGGCGGCCCCGGCCCTGCGCGCATGACGAGCCCAGACACACCGCAAACCGCCTCCTTAAAGCCGCAGCGGCCCCGTTCGCGGGGCTGCGTGAGGCGGGGGCACCTTCCACCGCACCCTCTTTTAGTTTGAAGCCGTTTCCGTGTCGCTCAAGGGGCTTGTAAATAGTCGCAGAGCCACAGGATATCCTGGGTTGGAAGGGACCCACAGGGATCGTCGACTCCTGTCCCTGTCCCTGAGAGCGTTGTCCAAACGCTCCTGGAGCTCTGTCAGCCTTGGTGCTGTGCCCGCTGCCCTGGGGAGCCTGGTCAGTGCCCGACCACCCTCTGGGGGAAGAGCCTTTTCCCGATATCCAACCTAAACCTGCCCTGACACAGCTCCAGCCGTTCCCTCGGGTCCTGTCCCTGGCCCCCACAGAGCAGAGCTCAGTGCCTGCCCTTCCTCTGCCCCTCCCGAGGAAGTTCTAACTGCAATGAAGTCTCCCTTCAGCCTCCTCCAGCTGAACAGACCAAGTGCCCTCAGACCCTCCTTTCTCCATCTTTCTTGTTGGCTCCCTTCAGGCACTGGAAGGCCACAATTAGGTCACCCTGAAGCTTCTCTTCTCCAGGCTGAACAGGTCTTTGGTGACCAGTGACAGGACCTGAGGGAATGAGCCCGGCAGAGCTCAAGGAGCATTTGGACAAATGCTCTCAGGCACATGGTGGGATTGTTGGGGTGTCAGGTTCCCTTCTCTCAGCCTGAAGCCATTCCCCCTTGTCCTGTCACTCCCGTTCCTGACAAAGAGTCCCTCTCTGGCTTCCGTGTAGCCCATTCAGAAACTGGAGGGTCCTTTGAGGTTTCCACACAACATTCTCTTCTCCGGGCTGAACAGCCCCAACTTTCTCAGTCTCACTTCATAGAGAGGTTGCTCTAGTAGCCTTATCGACTTCATGGCCTCCTTTGGACTTGCTCCACTCACCTGAGTGGGGCAGAGGGGCAGAGTGGGGCAGAGGGGCAGAATCCCCCCCTCACCTGCTACCCACGCTGTGGGATCAGCCCAGGACACAGGGGGTGTCTGGGCTGTGAATGCACATGGCCAGGGCATGTTGAGCTTCTCACCCACCAATGCCCCAAGCCCTTCTCCTCAGGGTTACTCTCAATCCATCCTTCACCCAACCTGCAGGTGTGCCTGGGATTGCCTGGACCCAGGTGCAGGACCTTGAACTTGGCTTTGTTGAACTTTGCACAGTCCCACCTCTCAAGCCTGTCCAGGTCCTGCTGGATGCCATCCTGTTCCTCCAGTGCGTGACAGCCCCACAGATCAGTGTCACCAGTGAACTTGCAGAGGGTACCCTCATACCTGTGATTACGACTTTGTCACAGCTGCCATGGCTGCAGTTTTCCGTAATGGCTCTGTGCCATCACAGACACTCCCTGTGGGGGGAAGGGTGAATATCACATTAACTGCATTAATGTCCTCAAACTACACCTCAGTGCTGAACCCCAGCAATAAAATCCTGCTCTTTGCCCAGCTGCAAAGCCTTCCCTCCTCAGCCACGCTGTAGTTTCTGCAGCAATGGAAGCACAGAGGGCTGAGTACAATGGGATAACTATGTCCCATAAACAGAAAGGCTTCCCTCTGGAAGAACTTGTGCTTTAGGAGTACAGACTGGAGCTGCATAGGACAACACTGAGTGTTACAATGCTGGAACAGCGTGGTGGGAGGCTCTTGTTAAGTGCAGTGCACCACAGAACAGATGGGTTTCAAGAAGGATCTCGAAGGAAGAGAGGGGGAGAACTTTACTTGTATTGAAATAGTCTGTTCTGGGTATAATCAACAGGACTGCTAGTTCTAGGGTGTTTTTCCTTGAGTTCTTGCTTCATAGGTCTGGTCTCTCTCTGAATGCTTTGTAGAAAAATACTTTCTTAGAACACAATTTCATCTATTTATTATGTTTATTACTGTTCCAAAGCAATTTGCTAATGTGTTTTCTATGACTGTTTACACACCGGAACTACCTGAGCAGACAGATGATATTACTATGGCAGTGCTTTAAGCAAGACCATACTACAATATTGTCCTTTTTCTTTCTGCATAATAAAAAATCTCAGGAATTAATTCTGGTCTCAGTGAAGGAGATGTCAGTGAAGTTCCACTGGCACAGGCCACCTCTGGGCTCTGCACATGGACACAGACACTTCCCTGAGTTTGTCTGGTGTATCTAATCTATTGTGGTGTATTGTAATCCATTGTGGGACAGAGACCACGGAGCTGCTCTCCCATGAGAGATGTGTTACACTGCTGCTGGACATCTAGAAATCCTGGGCAAGTGCAGAAAGGAGCAGGACGTCAGCTAATGAGGCATAAAAGCATTAAGGCTGGCAGTTTTATGTGTACAGTCTGTCTGGCTGCTGTCTCCAAAATCTCAGTGGGTGGTTTTGCTCAGAAGCAGGAAGGAACAATATAGTAAACATCCAGTGATATATGCTCAGTGAAAAAGGAGCAAACATTGCCCAGATACCTTAATGGGAAGATGGTTTATAAGTGCAGGGGAAAAAGACATTAACTCTGTCGTGCTCACTGTAACTAAGACAAAGGGGAGAAGGTACAACTCATGTAGTTTACCATTATTTTCCTTTTTAAATTTTCCAACAGCCAGATAGTGCTGTTCTGGTTCTGTGTTATTTGTGCCATTGTAGCTACTGTTTATCATCAGTAAGTGTAAAGCTGGGAAATGAGCTGAGAGACACCAAAGAGGCAGTAAGTATAATGTCACCAGAAGATGCATTTGGATTCCTGTGAGGCAAAGACGTTTCCATAATGGCCATTCTGTATAATTTGTCAGAAATGTTTGTCATGCTTTTATCAGAATGTGTATGATGCAGTGACATAGCAAAGGTATCTATTATAAACCTCTTAGATAATAATTTCCCTTCCATAATTTGACTTTTTGAAGTCAAAATCTCTCTGGGTTTGTCAGCGCTGCAGGAACAGTGATAGAACTGAAACGTGCAATTTCTGTAACTAGAAATCAATGTTGCAGAGTTGTTCAATCTGTGGTTTGCCAAGAGACCAAGCTAAATTCTGCCCCTGACGCTTGTGGGACTCTGCAACGAGCACTACAGGTCAGGAGTTAAATCCATTTGTAGGGATAAATGTGATTAGTAATTCAGTAGCAGCCTGCATGTAAGAATATCTTAGTCAAACTACAAGGATGTTTTGATGATGAAGAAGTCTTGGAAGTCTGCTAAGTTTTATAAATTGCATGAGAGCAAATTCATTACACGTTTTTCGAATCATTTAATCTACAAATAATTCAGGGGTCGTGAATGTGCTGGTTCCAAAATATAATGTCTTCTAATGGACACATAGGAATTGGTTCCTGTGTGAGAGAGGGAGGCAATTGCTTCTGCGTGCTGGAAGCTGTCTCATTTAACTTTATTACAAATGTAGTAATGCCATGTATATAAATATAATGAGAGAAGCTCGGAGCTGATCATGAACCTCATTCAGAAAAGGACCTAAGGTAAATGTTTTCATACTATAATAAATTAAGGGCATGGCATATGAACTAGTTTTAAGTGACCTAGTTCTTTAGTGCATTGGCTTTTCACATCATGTTCCAGGAGTGTTTAAATCATGAAGGTGAGATAATGTGGCTAGTTGATGAGATGAATAAGAATTAAAATGATATCAGGAAAGGAATATCCATATGCAGTTGATAAATGTTTTTATTAGGAAATTCTTGTGTCATGAATGTTCAAGTACATACAGTCAGCTTTCAGGGACATCTTTCTTCTCAAGCAAAACCAGTGAAAACTTGGTATCTTCTATTCAAATGGGAAAACTCTGCAGTGCCAGGATAGCTAAATCCAAAGGAAACCAGCCCGAGTATTTTTATCTGTGAGAGGAATTTAGGGTGAGAAAAATCTGAAACAGGACTGCAAAGGAGGAATTATTTACTTTATTTATCTCCAAATCCTTGAAGAATGGGGCTGTGTGGGCCTGTTTCCTTTCCCTGACCTGGAGAGGTGTGGGAACTTCCATGGTTGTCCAAGCAAGGGGAGCTGTGGCTTCAACCGAAATCCTTTATAAAGAAAATCAGGCCATTTATGTGATGACTTGTGAGATCCTCTGCCCAAAGGTGAATTTCACCTACTAAGCAGCTCTCACTCTTTGACTTCTTAGTCTTGTTGAGCAAAAAAGGGGTGTAAAGTAAAACCAGAAGAAAACAAAGGTGAAAATATCCATATTGCTTGTATTTATGGCACCTGTTGCTGATTCCATGTGCACATGTGTGTGAACAGACTTGCTGCTGAGCACTGAAGGTCCCTCTCTTTCTTATGGAGCTCTCATAGTTGTTTCTGGATCTTTGTCTTGTAGCTGACACAAGTCAGCAGCATTAATTCTCCTCTCCACAAGATCCTCCCCAGTAATCTTCTGATGAGGTGATTTTTCATCTGCCTTGTGTGATGTGTAGCCACTTGGTTCTGTGTGAGTGAAAATCACATCCAACATCTCCTGCTGGGTATGGGATTGACAGCCCCAGCAAGGCAGGAAGGTTGTTTTTTCGCAGACCAACTAAACTGCAGGGAGTGACAGCAGAAGCCGCTTCCTCAGCACCCACTAATGTGTTTCACCCTGATGTGGAGGGTAACGTGGCTCCATGTCCAAACAGCTCTTCGTCTTTTTGCCTGTCCCTGTGTGCACTGAGAACACTCAGCTTCCTTCACAGAAACCACCAGCT
This sequence comes from Manacus vitellinus, assembly GCF_001715985.3. Taxonomy (NCBI): domain Eukaryota; kingdom Metazoa; phylum Chordata; class Aves; order Passeriformes; family Pipridae; genus Manacus; species Manacus vitellinus. The sequence continues at coordinate 3,519,753 of NW_021939960.1, read as the reverse complement.
GTTCTCACCTTGCAGTAACTGGGTTACATATGAGGAGGAATAATTGCTGTGCTCCTTGAGACGTGCTTATCACTGACCCATTCCAAGTTTGAAGACAGACTTTAACATTTAACTCCAGTCACCCTTTTTGGTATCCAGAAAAGTTTGCATAAGTCAGGTCTGGGAAGAATTTACCATTCTCTACCCTTAGATTGATATTTATGTTGCAGTGAAATGTAAACAATTCACTCAGGTACCTGGGGTTTGGCATTTGGATGAGATTTCTGATGGCTATTTATTTATCATTCAGTGCCGCCCACTCCAAGCAGAGGTGTCTGCTTTAGAGCTGCACCTCTGGAAAAGAGCTTTCAAACTTCTAAACCACAGGGAAAAGTGCAGTGTCTTGTGTTGATTACTAAACGCAGAGAGGGATGTAAAATGATGCTGTTTAGTGAGTTCTGTTTAATATCTGCTGCCATTAAAATGGGTAAAGGGGTATTTTGTAAAACGAAAAATTATGGGGCCAAACTTGGAAGCTGAGCATTTAAACTGCTTTGCTTCCTCAAGGTGTTTTACACTTCATCTGATTCCCATGGACTTTCAAAGTTGCACAGAGACTCTTCTTTAGATCTAAAACCTTCTTCTTTAGATTTAATTTTTGATTCCTCTCTCTACTGTACTGATGATAATTTAGCTTCATGACAACTTAATAAAAATTAGGCAAGGGCTGCTCAAGACAATTAGGAAAAAGATTGTCCAAGGCCAGGTTGGATGGGGCTTGAAGCAGCCTGGTCTAGTGGAAGGTGTCTCTGCCCATGGCAGGGGATGGAATGAGATGATCTTTAAGGTCCCCTCCAACCCAAACCATTCTGTGATTCTATATGATTTGTATTTGTTTTTCTAAATGTTCAGCAATTTCAAATTGGTTTTGCACTATAAAAGTCAATTGTCCTCTTCTCCTTGAGGCTTAAAAGCCGTAAATAATTGATAACATCCTCTTGTAGCAGCCTATAACTCACATTCTCAAGGGCAGATTTTCCTGCCCTTTGCTCCTTCCCGATATTACTGTAAAGCAAATTGTCGGTCCATTTAGTTGAAACAAGTAACAGCCAAGGGCAGATTCCCTCTTTTCCACCACTCACTGCAAAATGCCATAATGAGATTCTGCTCAAACAGCTCAGGGCAATGCAATATTCAATCTGCAGTGCACTCAGAAAAGGCTGATGTGAATTACTGAGCACAGTCATCAGCCACTGTTTGTCTGAGGTTACTGGAAATTGTTCCCACACCTTGCTGGTGGTTCCACTGCTCTGCTGGGACACGGCCTTGGAAGGGACTGACACACACGCTCTGTGCTCTTACTGCGTGTGAGTGCATCTGGCAGCTCTGGAATATACACCTTTAGTTTGCCAGGGAGGTTCTGATGTGATTGGCCATAAGGGAAAAAACCTTCTGTGAACTTCCTTAAAGCTTGGATAAAGGGACCAAGGGGGTCCTCAACTCCTACCTGCTCTACACTCATGAGCAGAGCAGCAAGAGCCTTTGGCAGAAGGGGAGGTCCTCCTGCTTGTACCTTATGTCTGCTCTTGGATCTGAAGAATGGCTTCCCACTCACCAAGAGTAGGCTTAGATTAGATAGTAGTAAAGAATTCTGCCCTGGGAGGGTGGGGAGGCCCTGGCACAGGTTGCCCAGAGAAGCTGTGGCTGCCCCATTCCTAGAAGTGTCCAAGGCCAGGTTGGATGGGGCTTGGAGCAACCTGGGATGGTGGAAGGTGTCCCTGCCCACGGCAGGAGGTTGGAACGAGATAGCCTTTAATGTCTCTTTCAGCCCAAACCATTCTATGATTCTAAGTATTCTGAGACCAGCAGAGCAGCAGGTGCAGGAGGAGAGGTGCCTTTCTTTGGTGTCTTCTTCTGCTCTTTTTTTTTCAGCCAGAATTTGAGACACACTGAATATTGTAACTAATGTGAATGACTAAACCTTGAGTAATATGTATCACTTGCATTCATACAGGCATTTAATAGATGTGAGTAGCTTATCATATGAGCCTGTAGCCAGAGGGCTACATTACCCCCAGAGTTAGAAGCAGCCTTTTGGTCTGCTGACCTTTCTAACAATCCCTAACAATGGTGAATATTCTTTTAAAACATCTGTCATTTGTCAAGGATTTATGTCACGTTTTCAGGTGTGATTTGGTGAAGTAGGACCACTACAACTAGAGACATTCTGTCTAGAGTTGTCAGCTTTGAGATCTTACAAAATAAGGAGCCTCTTTTTGGGCTCTGGCATGTGCTGCCCTGTTCTCAGCTGTATTACTGGTGCCATTAGTACCTGGTTCTGATGTTGCTTCATGGTGGTGTTTATTAGATGATCTCAAGAGGAGAAAAGAGCCTATTCTTTGGCTCTGGGCATGTGATAACCCTGTGACTTGCCATGTTCTCTTTGTGACACTGATTAGCTGGCACAAGCACCCCCCCATCACGAGTCAGCAAGTGTGAACACAGATATTCCCTCTATATGTGTGAAGCCTTTCACGTGTGTGGCAGCTCCTCCTTGAGAGTAGGCATTGTAGGAGCTTGTTTGGGGCCTGACTCTCATGTAGGGAGACTTTAGCAAATTATCTGCAGTAGCAGGAAGGCAGGATGGAGGGGTGTTGCCTGTCTGCAGGTGGATATTTCTCCCCCGACAAACACATGCCTTACAGAGTTCAGTCAATGGATGGCACTGCTGGCTTTGCACAGCTGGGCTAGTTTTGGGAGCTGGCTTCTCTAGTGCATTTATGACTCATTGTTCAGCTTAAACCATGTCTGAAAATGTGCTGTTGTAAAGTGGTTACTTCAATAGTAGTCATGCAGTTCCCCTGGAATAGGGAGAAAAGAGAGTGGGATGCTGATTATGGAGAAGGCCTAAAGCACATTTTATTAATATTATATAATATATTAATCAACCTGCTTGGGCTCAACCTGGATCCACTGCCAAGTCTGAGCACATCTGCTTCGAATGTCACAGAATTGTATCATACAATCGTGGAATGGTTTGGGTTAGAAGGAACCTTAAAGATCATCTCATTCCACCCCCAGCCATGGGCAGGGACACCTTCCACTAGCCCAGGTTGCTCCAAGTCCTGTCCAACTCAGCCTTGGACACTTCCAGGGATGGGGCAGCCACAGCTTCTCTGGGCAACCTGTGCCAGGGCCTCACCACCCTCACAGGAAAAAATATGGACAGATATCGAGTAAATTGCTGAATATTTTTTTACTGCTGCAGAAGGTTTTTTACTTGTTCTTCAGGTATGCATCCAGTTGCCAAAATATTCTTTCAAGAACTACTTTATAAACTCTACCAAAAGTAGCAAGTCTGGAGGAAGTAGGCTCAGAGGTATCCTCAGCACTAGGGAAAGAGGGAGAAAAGCTGTTATTAATTATTTCTTATAAATAAGGAGTAGGAAATTTTTCATTATTTGTTATCCTATGGGATAGTACATGAGAATTCACTTATTATTCAAAGATTTAGCAAGCTTACGGGTTTATTATAGACTACTTCTCATTTGAGCTTTCTGAAGCAAATTCTTAATTACTCTGTGGTAAATCCAGAGTTTGTAAAATGGGAGATAAGAGCAAGGAGATAAAGCAATGTGAATTTAAAGGGGGAGCCAGAAAGAAGAGCTGAAAAATTGATAGCAATGAGGATCTTGAATGCTGTACAAAGGTTACCAAGCATTCAAAGAGAAGAAGAAACAGAAAAAATGAAAAGGCAAAGTTAGGAGCAAAGTTATCTGTGAACAGATCTTCACAGAACAGGGTAGGGTTTTAAAAAAATATCCTGATTCCAAATGCTCCTAAAGAACCGAAATCTGATAACACACTTGGTTTAGCTGGATACAGTTCAGTGATGTGAATAGTGTTGCAATGGTATAAAACTGACATAAATCACATTTATCTGTGCTTTAATTAGCAGTCCTGTGGAAACCCCAAGTGGTTTCTGTGGTGCACAACTCCCACATACTAATTGGTCACTTGCCTTCTAGAAATACTTTCCGCATAATTAAGAAAAATAATAAATTGGGAGATTGTTTTTGCTTCTAATTGGGTGTCAGACATATTGAGCCCTTGAAAAACTGAAGGTTTTGCTAATCATCAAAAACTATCAGCTTTCTCTGGTGCTACCTGCTTTGTTCTGAGTTGTTTGTGAAGTGTCAGATTTTTAATGGATGTTACATGCACAGATAACCGAGGGACTTTGGTTTTGGAGAAGCTGTTCTGCTGCCAAAGTGAGACTGAATTTTGCTGGCCTGAAAATAAGGTATTTCTCATCTTTGGGGTTACAAAACCTGATTTTGCCTGCTATTAGAAAAGCCTTCAGCTGCCTCTGACAGTACTGCAGGCAAAGTAATTACACTGGAGAAAAAGATCTAAAATATGCTTTGTCTGCTTTAAACTTCACTAGATTAAGCAATTCTGCTTTGTGCTGTCTCATGAAGTAAATAAACATCAGAGTGTATCAGCTGCTGAGAATGGGCCTTATGAATTCAGCTTTTTGACACGGTCTTTGGGATTTGAAGTTCCTGGATGATGCTTGAACCCACAAACATTAGACATGTGCTTGTAAGTGGTTTCCATGGGAATAGCATTAAAAGGTATTTAAAGAGTGGAAGAAAAATGTACACATCTTTTACAGATTTTTATGCCAAAATAATTGATCCTAAAAGCTGGTGTGAAGCAGTTCACACGCTGATGCAACAGGGCACAGAGATGTTTAGTTCTGGTTTTGTTAGGGGTGAAGTATTTCTAAATGCTTGTGACAGACAAACACTGCAGAGAGAAGTTATATAAACATTTATAATTCTGCTTTATCTTCACTTTATGTGCAGAGGAACTGTACTGATAAACACTTCAGCCTTTTGTAAGACAGTATTTAACATCACTGTTTATTTCCCAGTGAACAGAAAGAGCTCAGGCTTAGTTCAGATTCTCTCTTTCTCTTTTGTTATTAGAATAAAGTCAGAAATTTGGGAGATCAAAATGAACTCTCTGGTCTTTTTTGAAGTTGAGCACTGGAGTAACAAAGCAGGGCATTCAGCACTCACAGACACCTCAGAATAATAAACCAGCACGTAAACAGACTGTGAAAAAAAGGGGGGGAACCAGCCTGTAAAAAAAAACCCCAAACCCTTTCTGAGTAACTCTACCTTTTCCATGGGTAACTGCAGGGTGCAGGGAAGGGAAAGAAAAGGGTGGGAATGGGGGCAGAATCGATCGGAGAAGCGGAATCTCGTTACAGGCTGCCAGGGGACAGTGGCTGCCAGAAAAATGTACATTATTAATTCAACAAACCTGAAACACGCCCTGTCAGGGTCATTTTGAGTTGGGCCACTGTTGCTCCAGTGCAGTATCATCATCAGGGCTGGATGTGATGAAATTAAAGAGACTGGGAATGTTAATTGTGAAGCAGCTTGGCTGCCTTTGACTAGTGGTGACAGTGTCATCCAGCTCTGCCACCTGAATAGATTTTCTCCCACACCATTGGCAGACACTAATTTTTAGCAGCTGATAGACCCCAGATCAATAACTTACATAATACATTTCCTGAGCCACCTGCAAGCAAAGTTTACACATGTGAAATTGGAAAGAAACAGTCTTGAGCTCGTGATACCCCACAATGGGCAAGGCTGGGAGAGGCCACAGTGGGTCAGCTGCTCCAGTTCTCTTTCCCATCCCCTCTTACAGCTGTTTTCCTTGGAATAGGGTGTTTTCCCCAGGCATCAGGGTGTGCCCAGCTCCCCTGTGCCCCACAGGCAGCATCTTCTGCCTGCTCCTTTGAGCTGTTCCGTGCTGAGCAGCACCAGCAGGCTGGGATTGAACCAGAGGAAGCTCACTCCTTCCAGAAAGTTCCCCTTTTACGGTGGAGTGGATGTAAAATGTGACCCTCGAAGCACATGGGAACATTTCCCTCGGTTCAGGTTGCCAAACACAGCAATTAGGGGCCTGACCTTGCAGCAAATCATCATGTGCTGCAAGAGATGCTTAAAAAACCTTGGGACTTTTCAGGTCTTTATTTAGAGGAATGAGGAGATAATAAGTTCACAGGATGCACTTCAGTGGACAATACCAATCCAAATGAAATTTTAAGCTGTATATTCAAGCTCGGCAATAGATTTTTTCTTTTTTTTTTATTTTAATGATGTCAAATGCCAGATAGAAAAGTGGTTTCCATCTAGGTTAACAATGGGAGTTCTTGCATAAGCCACTGGAGCTTTAAAAAAATGCTTAAAAATAATTTCCTGAAGCCTTCTAAATGGAATGGACCGAAGATAAGATTTGCAATAATTTCCTCTGGGACCTACGTTATTTTTAACTTCTTATTATCAACGTCTGAATTGAATTTCTAAGGTAGCAGCCATATGTGCTCACAAATTAGAACCTATACTGCAGGCTTTGATTTTAGTAGTTAGAAATGCTCCAAATGAACAGAGGAACCTTTGTTTTTAGGAAAGAAAAAATCTTAATGATAACTAAAAACCCTCATCTTGCCCATGATGCCTAAAATGGAAGAAAAAATTCTCCAAACAATATTAAAGGTTGCTTTGGCTACAATGACATCTTGTTTTTCTGATTCAGGTGCACATGTCCTAACCACAACAAGTTTGTTAGAGCCTTTTGCCCTAAGAAGAACATTAAATAAACCAAAACAATTTAGAAAATTTGATATGAAACATGAGGACATGGTTTGGTAACTGTCAACTGCTATTCTAAAGTGTGAGAAGCTTTGCAGCCATACTAAAAATCTGCATTTGCTATAAATCTTAAAAATGCTAAGGCTATTCCTTCCGTAGAATAAGAGAGGCCAACTTTATATTTTAATTCTGCAGCTGAGGATTTGTGTATTACGAGGGTACCAAGAATGTCCAGCAGGGAAGAGATTCGATTTTCTGGAAATTTGTTGAAGGCCATGGAACGTTACCATCTGTTTTTCTGTTCTAAATATACAGTTCTTTTCTAAACATATCATTGAACATTTAATAAATACTCCAGAATTGGTGACATTACCATTCCCATTTCTGTCTTAATACGAAAGGACCCAAAGGTTGCACATTTCCATGCTCAAAAGTTCAGATCCTTGGCAACTGGAAAACAAAACTAGATGGATAAGCTCTAATGAATACTGAGGGGGTTTTATGTTTTTTTATTTTTTTTATTTGGTGTGTGACTATGGGGAAAAGTCTGATTAACAGATTTGTCTTCTTCTGATTTCAAAAGCATTCAGATCTCTTCTTCACTTTCTTTCTTAAACCACAGTGTAAGACTGCTGTGTGCTCTCAGGCTCAGGTTAATTTGTACCTCAGAATAATTTGGTGACTTTTCCAACATTTCTTGAAGCACAAAAGACAAAAAGAATTCTATTGGTGAGCAAGTTAAAGCCCTATTTAGGGCTCTGTAAAAAACCCAAACAATACTTGTCCTCTTATATAAAATATTTATATAATAAATATTATATATTTATATGCTTCCTCATTCATATGAAATTTTATTCTTATTTTTTTAAAAAAACCCTCTTATAATGGGCTTTGTAATGTGCACTCTGGGCTGTTTGTAGTGCTGGGTTCTTTCACCCTGCTGATTTCACCTGGAGATGTGGGACAGTTCCTTGCTGGACAGCTGCTTCCCAGAAATAATCCAATATGCAGATACTGAGCTTTAATGAAAGACTAATTATCTGGTCGTGGCTGAGCCTGGCTGGACCTCCAGGCTGTATCTCCAGGCTTTGGCTCCAGTTTCTGTGGCAGCAGCTGCCCTTTTCACACTGGGTTTTATCTGTTTTGGGCCCAGCTCAGCACAGTCGCACCCTTGTCACCACCAGGCCCAGAAGGTGAAAGAGAAAAACATCAATTTCCTTCAAAATTCACGTGGAGTTCAGTTCAAACTTCAGAAGATACAGTTGCTAATGACCCAGGGGTGATTCATCCATTATCAGATAATCTGCCTTTAGCTGAAGTTATTTAAATCCAGGGAGTTGAAGACAAAACCCCCCAACGTTCTAGAACAGAGAGAACTGCCAATAAAAATGAATATTTTAAGTTAACTGCAATGAGTATTTCAAGTTAACTGAACACTTTCAAAATTGAAAAAAGTCTGGCTGCTTTGGACTCCTCAGTGGAAGCAAAGCAGAAGGAAATCTGATTGTCCATGCATTTAGATGGGCTTCCCAGCTTCTTTGTGCAAAGGAGCAGGCTGAGGCTGGAATATCTGGCCATTAGTTTTAACCTTTATTTTTTCCTCTTTTTTTTTTTTTTTCCAAAATAATAATTATGGAATGAACAGTTCTTGGACTTGTTTAAAGATTAAAGTGAGCAAATGCTCACTCAACATGGCTTGACACCTATGGTTTTCAAATCTGGTTCAAATTCTGGATTTCAAATTCTGTTTCATCAGTTGTATCCTGATTAAAAGGCCCTGGACCATTTTCTGATGTTTGATGTTAGAACTTTGGTTTTGGAATATCTCCTGGGTTTTAACATTCAATAAGCCAAGAAGCAGAGAGGGCTGAGGTAGTGGAGTGCTGAGGGCTGTTAGCACAATCTGTGGACCAGAGCAATACCTTTAATTGGCAATAACTAGACTTTATGTGGCTTTGGCCCCTGATATTTATTTTTCAAGGGCTTCTCACTAATAAGGTCCTTTCCCTTTTTTTCTTTTCCTTCCTTTCTTCCTTCTTTTCTTTCCTTTCTTTCCTTTCTTTCCCTTTTGGCTTTAGATAGAAATGGCTTATTTAATGGATTTGTCAGCTTTCCCATCCTGTCAGAAATCAGACAAATAGCCACTCAACTCTAGTGGAATCAGTCTAGTGGAAGGTGTCCCTGCCCACACAGGGGGATTGGACCAAGATGATCTTCAAGGTCCTTTCCAACCCAAACAATTCCATGATTCTGTGATCCTGAGTAAGGCAAAGAAGGGGATTATATACTGATATTCTGTGAGGGAGGAAACAAATTGAGTGTCTGATCCTGCAACTCTATTCACAGCAAAGCTCATATTAAATCCTGGTTTTTCTGTGAAGAAGTCATAGTCTGGCAGAGTATTAATAAATAAATAAATAATCTTAGTTTTACAAAGCTGACATTGATGGATGAGCAGTTTTGTGTCTCATTTGATGTACCTGGATGAGAATGTAGCCTGGAAAGTAGCTTTACCTACTGCTGAGGGGAATACTTATCATCTTAGTTATTTTTGTATTTATAGAGGAAAATATATGAGATAAGCTTTTGGAAGAACCAGTGACTATTTTAATGTGATGTTTCTTTGTTTTTCCAGGAACTGGATATCTCTGTTATATACTCTGGATCTGAATCATCCTCACTCTGAAGTTAAATATTGCTGATGAATTCTCCCCTGTATCACTTGTAGGTCCTTTGTTTCTTTGTTTACTGAGTTTGATTTTCATCTTGCATTGATGAAATCTTGCACAAGCTTTCTCAGGGTGGGTACCCAAGGTACCAAACTAACACAGAGGATTCTTCATGTCATGTATTTGCCATTTTTAAATTTAAGCCACCATAAAAGAACAGACAAGAGAGATATAGCTGTCCAGTGATAACTCCCTGCTTCCTCCACATCTATTTTTTTGTACCCTTCTTCCATTTTCTGTGCTGCCTGTAGTTTTGTACCCTGTGATGAGAAAACTGACCTCTGCAGGTTGCCAGTTCTGGAAGAGTCCTTAAAAAATCACTTGTGTCACTAAAGATGCCACTGACCCCTTGATTGCTTCCTGACTGCACAGAACAACAGCCTCTTACTGCTGGGGCACACGGAGGTTCAGTGCCCTGAACATGACAGGAAAGAATCAGGAGAAATTTTCAAGAGGGATCCTTTCCATGAAGAGAGGCTGTCCATGGTCATGGAGACACAAGGCAGGAATGAATTTCACTAAATCTGAAATGATGACTTTTTCTTTGAATCAAAAGGTGAAGAAGTTACCCTGACAGATGAGGAGGAAAGAAGAAAGAAATAATCTCTGGGTTTCTTTCACCACCCTGACCCCCAGAACAAGACTTTTTTTGTACTTTTAGAGAGCATCTGTGACTTAAAAAAAACCAACAAAACCAATCCACAACAGAACAACATACAAAACTTGTCCACTAAGCCCCTCTACTAAAACACCAACTTTCTCGCTGTTATGCCATTCTGTCTGCAAGACACACCAGTCTTTTATGTTGCCTTTTCGAAGGCGACCAGCTAAACAACTTGTGATGCTAATGGTGCAATTGTTCTCCATCAGATCTTCAATGCCGGAAAGACAAAGCCCAGTTTTCCTGCTCTGAGCCAGCCACTGCCGTCACTCTTCTCTGTTCCAGCAGGTGGAGAAGTTCACCAGTGCCACGGAGAGGGACGGGACACAGAAGTCAGCAAACTGCAAAGCAAGACCGTTCCTGATCCAGAAACCCTTTGTTTTATTTGTTTTATTTAGAGCCCAAACCTGACTCCCCCCCCCCTTTTTTTTTTCCTTTAAAGAAAAATGAACTGATCAACGAATGTTTCCAATGTAACATATTCTTTTCTCACGGAGGAAGATGACTTTCATATCCAAGGAAAAATTGCTGTTTCACAGCTCCCTAGAGGTGCAGAATTTAAGGATTAAGTGAAAGACTGAGTGATACACGAAGCAACAGACAAATTCCTTCTTTTGAAGTACAATCCTGCCTTTTGGTGCAGGTTGCCTCAGACTTTGAAAGCCTGGCTCTGGGAAACTGGACCTTAATCTTTCTCCTGGACTTTCTGGAAGTGTCCTGTTTACTGAAGGTCTGAATCCCTTCAGCATCCACCAGCATTTCTCTTGCCTCAATCCTCCTGCCCGAATCTCAGCACCTGAGAACACGATAGTTAGAACATGATAGTTTGAGGTTGTATCAAGATGAACTCTGTACTTTCAATCTAATATAATGTTTGATCTTTCTGACCCCAAATCAAAGCTATTTTCTGAAGCATTGCCATGGTGATGCACAACACAGTGTGTTGTCATTGCCAGGGCTTTTAGAGCTTTATTGAAATGCTTTTGAGCTGGGGAAAAAGATATATGTGAAATAATAGTACATTATGTTGGAGATTGACTTACAATGGGCTGCTATATGAAGTATTTAATAGAATCTCTAAAATTATATCAAGGCAAGTTACCAGAAAATTAAAAATACCAAAGTATATAGAGCTGCAAACATAAACATTAATGTGTTAGTACAGCCAGACCTCTCCTTCCAAAGCTCTGAAGGAAAATATGTTTGCTGGCAAATTGAGTAATTGTTTCTGAAAATTGGCAGCTATATGGTTTCTGGGTAAGCCTTCAGTATTATCTATTCCTAAGAAACTTCTTTGGATTCACAGAGTGCTTACTATTGTGAAGCTAATAGATATGTTTTTGATGAATACATTTTCCCATTTGAATTATGAGAGCAGTAACCTTTAGTCATCCACAGACGAGATCATTTAAATTCTAGGCTTAGTCCAGCAAAATTACTTGATTCAGAATCTGATATGTTCATTGGCTTAGTTATTTTTTGGTGGTTTTTTTTTGTTTGTTTGTTTGGGGTTTTTTTGTGTGTGGTTTTTTTTTTTTTCACATTGTGACTAATCTTATGCAACGACCAGATAGTGAGGTTTATTTTGTGTGTAGGGTACATTCACCTCTGGTCTGATGAACTTATTTCTCCTCTGCTTTCCCCTGCTCTTAAAAAAATATACAAGATTGCTTTTATTGCTTTTTTAGAACAGCCTTTGTAAACATCATATTCTGTAATTCTATCTTCCCCGGAAACCCTGATGTGAAATCCTGACCCTATTCAGGATTTATCAGGAATCTCTAACCATTTAGCAGGAATCTTAACTAACTAACAGGTAGTTCAGACTCCACTCAGTGCAAAGGAGGGTCAAAATCCATTCATTTCCCAGGTCAGGCAAGAGTCCTACAGCTCTGCTGCTGAAATATGGCACTGACTGATGAATCTGTGTGTCTGCTGTGATTTAGGAAGGTAAAAGTGCAGTCAGTGTTATGTGGTTTACCTTGGATAGCATTAATTTTAACGCATTTTGTTTTTCTCCCCAAATTCATTAATGAGAATAGAAACATTAAATTTACATACATCAATGACTAAGCAGTTATGTTAACCAGATTGTTAGAAACATTGATACTGCTTGAAAGCAGGTCTAATTATATGCTGCTTCCCATTTTAGATGTTACTTCTGTCTGAATCGTAATGTGACTAAATTATTATTTTTATTAAACTGATGAGTTCATTCTCATTTATCTCCTTCTGATTTATTTCATTCAGAAACCTTTTAAATCTACACAGCTGCCCCACTCTGAGAAGCCTCCCACTAAAATTCAAGCAGTACAGGGCTATCTTCCCCTGGACAGAATTATTGGAAACTGGGAGGAGGAAAAGAACAGGACATTCTCAATCCATAGGGATATTTTAAGTCATAGTACTGAACTTTCTGAGTGACTTTGGACATTACTGGGGAAGTTTGTGTTATTGCAAATCAATGCAAATCAGTTCAGCTTTGCATCCAAGAAGCCCAATAAATGGATTGAACTAACAGACCTGAACTTGCCTGCTCTAACAGTCACCCTGATTAGCTGCCTTTTCCCAGCAGGTCCTTACCAAGTCTGGAAAAATTCTTTTCCAAGGATCTTTGTTTTCCATTCCATGTGTCATTTCCTGAGACTGATGCCCTGCTAGTTGGTAATCACTGTTTCTCCTGAAGGAGGCACCTGTCAGATTCACGAGGCCATTTCCTAAATAATGGGAGAGATTGTACAAGTCCTTTCAGCATTAATGAGAGCTCTCAGTGGTGGGCTCTTGGCACAGAAGTCGTGAGGCTGACAAGACACTCCTGCTTGTTCTTATTGTCTCCCCATCATGTGAATAGGGCTCCATGGAGTCGGTAGGGAGCACAGAATAAAGCTGAGTGCCAGAATCCAATCCAACACAGAATCACAGAATTTTCTGAGTTGGAAGGGACCCACAAGGATCATTGAGTCCAACTCTTACACATAGTGTTTGTCTTATCTAAAGAAGTGACACAGCTCTTAATTTCCAGATCCCTTTACAAGGCTCATTAACACTTGGTTTGCTAAGAAAAAATAAGAATTAAAAAAACAAACAAACAAACAAAAAACCAAGGAAACATAGCAATCAAAGGAACAAGTTGGGAATTAAGGGAATTGTGGCTAAGCATTAGAGCTCAATTGGTCACTTGTTTGAATTGTACCTAATCAGCTCCCCTTGTTGCACAACTTCTAGTTAGAATGTGAGAACTGTGATTGTGTCCAGCTAAAGCCTTGCAGACATGGTTAAGGGTGAAGAACAGCTCTTGTATGTGACATTTTTGGGCCATGTGCAGCTTTGTGTGCTGTGAGCTGGAGGTAGGTACCAGAGACAATGCTGGGGGCTCTACCTGTGACAGTACTGTAGATTTAAAGGACTGGCTTTACATTTTACCTTGTACTGGGTTGGTGCTACTTTGCTTTTCCCAGGGAGGTGGTGGAGTCCCTATCCCTGGAGGTATCCAAGGAATGACTGGATGTGGCACTCGGTGCTCTGGGCTGGGTGACAAGGTGGGGATCGGGCACAGCTTGGACTCAATCTTGGAGGATTTTTCCAACCTCAAAGCTTTTGTGATTCTGTAACACCAACAAAATTCTTCAAACATTGCTGGTTGCATCTGAGCTTTGCCAGACCTCTCTCCTTTCCGGCTGTGATGCTCAGAGTACCCACTAGCAACATGCTACAGAAGAGTGACACAGCTACACTGGCTTTCCTCCCACACTCCGTGTCTGACCTTTGCACATGTGTGTTTAGCAACTGACTTCCCCATTCTCAGTGAATCACTACCTAAAGGGTAAACTACCAGCCACAATCACATGCTAATTAAACCAGTAAACAGATTAAATACTGCATTGTTTTATATTAAAAAAAATGCTTTGGATTACCAAAGAGATTTTGGGGTTTGGCTGGATATTTTGAGCCTAGTCCTGCTCCCAGGGGAGTTACAGCCAGGTAGTCTGTGTTGTGGGCTGTCTTCTCACATAGGAAGACCTATTCCTATTGTAGGGGGGTGGCACCATCCTCCAGACAAGCCAGTCTTTGTTTCTGGCTCTCTCTCTCTCAAATACGAGCTGTGCACCAGCTCTATCTCCCTTGGCAGTCTGGATTCAAGACAGAGTAACTTAATTAAGGATGCTCTGTGGGGAAAAGCGAAGGCTGTGGCAGCCAGAGGACAGCACAGCAAAGCAGAGCATCCACTGCAGCTAAATGAACAATTGTATTGCAAAAAGAATCATGGAAAAAAGACAATTTGTAAGAATCAAGGATCCCATGTTATGTTCAGAATCAGGACACAGCGCACGCTTGCATGAGCAGCTCATAAAAAAGGCAGTATGAGTGTTGTGTCTTAGTACATTGTTTCATCTTTCTAATTGGGCCAAGACATTAAGTGAAACTGTGATTTTCTCCTCATTAATAATGCAAAATATTTGAACAGTATGTAGCATTGCTTTCAGAGGCTTTGTTGCTCTAAGAAGGACTGATTAGCCTCAGTAAGAGAAAAAGGATGGTCTGATCATTTCTGTGAGTTTTGGAACTGCAGGGCTCCAGTAGAAGAATCTACAATCCTATTTAAGGAGCTAATTTTCCCAGAAGTGGTACAAGGAGCTTTTCTATCTTGCCAGCAGTTTCCAGCATCCTGGACTCTCCAGCTCCTGCAGAGCCATCTTCAAAGGAAGCTCAAGTTGGAGTGCCTAGAGATGTGCCCATATGTTCCACTGGGCACATATGAACCTCCTTTTTAAGACTTTTATCTCTGTGTGTGGCACAGGATAGTGGGACAGAGAGTTAACAAGTCTCCATTTTGTTACTTTACTTCTTTTGTCAAACTTCCTGATTCCTTGAGGCTTTTAGAGGGAGAAAGGGCCTTCTAAATTGATCTTAGATTCAAATAGACAAAAAAATTAAGGGTCCACATTCTTCTCTCCACAATTGTTGTGGCATTGTCAGAGCAATTCTAATTGCACTGATGGTACTGAAAAGAAAACTACTTCAAAGTTTCCCCATTGCAGCAGGAATGTTGAGATTATTGTGATGCTGAAACTATTTTAAAAGTTAAGTGCTGTAGCTGAATCAGAAGCTGGCTTAAAAATCTATAAATCCAAACTCATTCTAATGTTAATTACACTGAACTACATACTGGACTAATTGCAAAGCTTTTAGCTATTTTGGTTGTTCATGTACTCCTCACTTCCTTGTCCAGAAGTCCCAAATTACATATAATGAAAAAAATGAAAGCATTAAATGGTTACTGCAAGTGGTTAGATTGCAGTCTGCCATCACATCCACGGCATCAGCTCAGGAAACAAAAAATGTTATTGTCTGGAAAATTTCCATTCAGAGAATCACAGAATTGTTTGGTTTGGATGGGAGCTTAAAGAACACTTTGTTCCACCCCCTGCCATGGGCAGGGACACCTTCCACTAGCCCAGGTTGCTCCAAGCCCCGTCCAACCTGGCCTTGGACACTTCCAGGGATGGGGCAGCCACAGCTTCTCTGGGCAACCTGTGCCAGTGATTTATCAGCCTCTGAGTAAGTAAATTTCTGCCTAGTGATTAATCTAAATCTGCCCTCTATCAGCTTGAAGCCATTCCCCCTTGTCCTTGTAAAAAGTCCCTCTCCAGCTCTCCTGGAGTTCCTTTATGTACTGGAAGGTACTAGAAGGTTTCCCAGAGCCTTCAAAAAGATAGTTCATCTATGAGACATGGGGAAGGCCAAGCACTTGACTTTTAAATGAAAAATTATTATATCTTTATATACTACAAAACAATAAAAGTGGTTTTCTTAGAATGTGATTGTGGAAGACTTCTAAAAGCTGTAGCTTTACAACTAAGGATTGTAGATTAGATAATAAAGAGCCTGAGCAAAATAACAGAATTCCTTGGTTTTGGTGGTTACTGCTTTAAGTATAATCTCTTGGTAAAAAAAAAAGTATAGTGAGAGAGCTTGTCACAAGGACAAATACTCCTTGTTCCCTCTCAAAGTCCTCAAAGAAGGAAACTCATAAATGGAAATACCACAAAGCTATTTTTTTGTTGAGGCCTCTTCTGATGCAGGAGAAGCTGGAAGGTTTGCAGAGCACCAGGAAACATGTAACCACCTGTTCTTTCTCTGGTAAGGAATGACTCACATTCTGCCATGGTGGAGTGTGCAAAATTGCAAAGCTCCACCAAAACTGAGCTCTGGCACGGTGTGAACAAGGTCATCCAGGGCTGGGCAGGCTGGACTGTCTGCAGCACATTTTACCTGCACTTGGCACTGCAAATACTCACCTGGTTTTCTTGTTGTGAAGGTCAATTGCTTGTGCTGTGCAGCAGAACTGAATGGCTACAAATATTTCCCTATGTTTAATTTTTCCATGATTATTGAAGTAGTGCTTGGCTTCCATCACATTTTCACCACAATGAAAAGCAATCCACATGAATTATTTGTTTTTGCTTGTTACTATTTCCCACATGCTGGTGATAGACTGTGTAATTCAGCACCAGGTGGGCACTGCCAAGTTTTTCTGTGGCTGCAGCAAACCAGAAGTGTTTGCCAGTGACTTATGTTCAAAGATGATAAAAGCATCCCAGCACCAGTCAGTGAGCAGAATAGTCCCTGCTGGAGGTCTGTGCTTGACTGGCTGTTCAGCATAATCAGAATGAATGTATTTGTGCTGCTTGGCAGGTACCTGAAAACAAATTTTCCTTGAAAACACTGTGCTATATTACACTGCCCTTCAATAACCTCCTACTTCTGAAACTGCTGTGAGGAAGACCTTTGCCACTGATAATAGAGGTGTTAAAATGAAAAAAAACCCCACTCCATCATTTTTCTTCAGGAGGTCCTGAAAAGGAGAAGAAACAAGTCTTTATGGTTCTTTGATTTTTTTTTGTTTGACTGTTCTACTCTGTAGTTACATCCTTACCCCTGTAGTATAGAAATATCTTCATAAAACATGAATTCATCCCCTGGGTGAGAAGGAAATAGACTGAGAAGAAAGGGAAGCCTTAAGAATTCTACTACAAAAGTGTGTATGTGCTTTTCATGCTCACTTATGATCTGCAGCAATCCCTTACCTATATTGTAACTATTTCCAGTCCCGATCTGAAGTTGCTGGTCTTTGACATGAGCTACATCATGGAATGACATGAGCTTTGACATGAGCTGCACCCTCAATGATAGATTGGAAGCAGTTGTGCTTTCCAAATAGGATATAACCCATTGGAACCACAGCTGTCAGGGGGAGTTCACAGAATCATTGAATTATTGAGGTTGGAAAAGACCTTTAAGACCATTGAGTCCGACTGTAAACCTAACACTGCCAAGTCCAGCTCTACCCATCAAAGACAATCAAAAGCCTTGGGAAAGGGCAGTAAAATGGTTAATTCTACAGCTTCTGAAGTTATTAGAGGGGCCTGTTGCTTTGGGCCTCTCCACCAGCTCCAGCAACAGGAATTCTGCAGCTCCTCTTGAAGCTACCTTGAACCCTTGTGGAAAACTGATAATAAATTGGGCTGATCCTAACTGATCAGTCTACCAAGCAGTGTCATTAGGAGTGTTGCAAAATACTCCCCCACCCAATGAAACCCACAAAAAACGACCTCCTCCCTCCAAACCCCTGAATGCAACTCTTGCCTTTGTTCTGGCAGCTTGGAACAAGACATTGAGGAAAACGAGTAACAAGTTCAGCATGAAATATTTACCATGTGTGGCACAGGCCTTCATCTTTTAACTTATCAAGGTCCTGGAGGTCAGATCGTGTGCATCCACTGACAGTCCTGCTGGTCTCCCCATTTTACCCTGCTCTCAGCCATTAGAGGTTGTAGCAGTAACCACAAAGTCCTGGGGCATTGTTCATTTTAAACAGTGTCATGTAGTTTGGGAAAAAGTGTGTGAAGTCTGCTTTTGTCTGCAGAAATAGCAGCATCACTCCAGCCTTTCTTCCTTGTATTATCTGGAGGAAAAACAAACATTCCCTTTCCAGTGCCTTATGGCAAACTTTTAAGAGACAGCATCTCTGAGGTGAGAATGTTATCAGGTTCATACAGCCAGAATAAATTGGAGTGAGCTTGGCTGACCTCTTGCTGTTGTTCAGAAACACCACTGAGAGCCTCCCAGCTGTTTTTTCTGCTTTGCAGGAGCACCCCAGAGAGAGGATGATCATCTATTGTCAAAAAGTGACACATTTTCTAACAAGAACAGTAGAATTAGAGGCACGAATGTGGAATTATGGCAGCATGTTATAAACGAGAGCATCCAGGAGACAACCAATGCACAAATCTGCTTCCTGAACAAAGTACAGGAAAGGTACAATTGGCATGAACCAAGATAATAAAAGCAGCATGAAAAGAAATCATTGATGGGTATAAGAAATCCTGATGCACTGAAAACGTCTGTCCTCTCTTTCATTCTCCGTGGACACGTGCTTCAACTTACTTGGCAATCAGCTGCTGGCAGTTTAATTTAATTTGGAGAAAGCAGATATAAATATTTACGTATTGTCAGCCAAACTCAGAACAGATTATAGGGAAATGGGCCACCTGGGCTGTTGTGTCTTCTGTTTGATCCCACTCCCGCTGCTCACTGTTCCTGGGAGGGCTCTTCTGCCATGGAGGCTTCCAGGAGTAGCCTGAGCCCTCTGGGAAGGACACTGGCAGATTTTGGGAGAGGTGAACTTTCTCTTTTAGATGAAGTTGTTCTCTTCTGAAAAATCTGTGTCAGCAAAGCCTAAATGTCAAGTCTCCTGATACTGTAGTGTCATCAAGTTTGAATCATGGCACCTTAGATTTGTGTGTCTCTCCCTGAACTCTTGCTCCTGTCTTTTGCTTTCTTGCAAGTCCTGGTCACCACTGGAGTTTCCTTTTCCTCATGGATCTTGCTGTGCTGCTCCAAGCAGGCAGGCTGAGAAGGAAGGCACTGAATTACCTTGCCCTGGAGCAGCACCGGTCAATCCCAAATTCAGGCCAAAGAGGAGGAACAGACTGAGTTTTCAGAAAAACCTTGTTGAACCAGATCCTTTGGCAGTGGGATGGAGTTGTCCCAACAGTGAGGGACAAGAGCACTGACCAATTTTTGCAGGATGGGTGTGTGATAGTTATGATTTTCCCCTTGATTAATAATTCACCCTGTGGAATTTAAGTGACATTTTCAAGCATTTTTGTTGCTGCTGTTGAAGGTTGCTGGAGTCTGAAGCTGGCCAGTGTAATGAGTCAGGGCTGGAAGCATTTGCTTATACAGCCTAGAAAAGCCCCTGCCAGTATCTCACAGTGTGGTGTCAAGAAAGCCTTAATTTTCATGTGCTTGACAGTAAGAGCTAGTTGATTTGTAATTTACCTTGGGTTTGTTTTGATCTGGTTTTTTAACAAGAAATTTCTCTAATTGTCATTTAATGTGCACTGTTCTATCTAATGCTTAACTTTTTCCACTTGAGTGACTCTTCCCATAGTGGTTCCTGCTCAAAACTGAGATTTTTGTCAAAGCAAGATTCTTGATGGCTCCATAATCTTGCTCCCTTGAAAGAAAGCAATTATTCAACCAAAATATATACACTTTGGTCATTATGTCAACATACCCACTTCCTGCTGGGTATTAAACTGTATTATTCCTGGAGTCTGAACTGGGAATATGATTAATAACAGGTTCTGATATATAAGATAGCAAATGAAGGCAGAGTAATAGTAATTTTTCATTTGAATCACAGACAAATTGGCTGTTTTGCAGTACTTGTCTATGGCAATTACATGTTGTTTTGCTTCCTAATGTTGATTTCCTTCCACAGTTTATTAGCATGAATGTCAGGGAAACACTGGCATACTGTTTTTGTCTATAAACACTTGTGGCCAGGTGGAGAAGGCAGCCCTGCCTGAACTGCTGATTAGATCTGTTTGAATCCAGGCACTCCTGCAAGACAGAGCTTTTGCCAAGTGCCTCCTGCTCCTGCCTGTGGTGGGGCAGAACAAGCTGCTCTCAGCCCCAACCTACCTGAGGTGGTCACCTGTGAACGGCCGGGTTTGGAAATCTGGGGACAAGCTGTGCAAACCTTCTGCAGATGGAATGTGTTCCCAAAGCCAGATCATCCTCTGGCTGGCACAATTCCCCTTGCTTAACCTGAACTGCAGGTTTGGGCTCTGCTTTGGAGCGGTGCCAAGCTGCTCCAAAAGCTTTCACTTATTTGTTGTTCCAAAACAGGATCTTGTTCAGAAATGTTCAGAAATCTGACCTGCTGAGTTAGATTTGCAATCAAACTTTGGATAGATCTGAACAAGAATTTCTTCCCAATATCCCCATCTAAACCTACTGTCTTTCAGTTTGAAACCAGTTCCCCCTTGTCCTGTCACTACATGTCATTGTGATATATACATATAAAAATACATAAACATATATAAAAAGAAGTATAACTCATGATGACAGTAAAGTTCTTAACAGGCTGCTATTTTGTCCTGTGAGCTACTAATTGTAGGATGTGAAAATACACATTTTAGCTACTTAGACCCCATAAATGCACAGCCAAAGTGGCTCTGATTACACAGGTGCCAACACACTGTGCTTTTGAATTCACAATGGAAACAAAAAGAATTTTGAAGTCTATTGCAGCGTTAATGTAATCATGTTAGAAATTTTTTTTTAACAATTGCATATTTCATAATAGCAACTTCTCAATAAGATATGGCTTGTTTCTAGACTTTTCTGCCCTACAGAAATTACTTTTTGCTTTTAACACATGCTCACTGATTATGCAGATGACTTAATGATCTTGTGCTCATTGCTATTTCAATGTGGGGACTGTATTCTTTGTTAATTCCATCTTTTCCTTTATTCAGAATATCTGATTGCTCCATGTCCTTTGATGTGGTGGTTTTGATCATGCAGAGCTCTCACTCACCATTTACAGAGCTGTCTTAATGTACTTTTCTCTACAGGAAAAGTAATGGTAAAACCTTGTGTTACATGTTCTGCTCTTACCAGCTTCCAATAAAGCAAGAAAGTGGGTAGTATATCAGTGATTTAATTTTCTAAATAGCAATATTTGTGCATATGCCAAGGAAGTTATTTGCCTTTTCTGATTAGCAGTTATACAACAAATTGGAAGTAATTATCACATTAGAAGGAAAGTATTACTTCAGTATGTCTGAATAATTTTTCATTAAGGAGAACCACCAAAGGGACAGCATTTAAGAAAACAAAACACCAAACTGTCACATAGCTCTAGCTATCCCAGAAAATTGTGTTCTCTGAGCTGTCTCTTGGCTTTTACAGTCTGGAAAATGCTGTTCCCTGAACTAAATCTCCTCCCTGACAACTTGGCTGCCTTCAGTACTTGACTTTAATAAAGACAAGGTCCCCTGCATCTTTTCTGATATCTTCCCTTCAAAGATAAAACTCAGAAGGAGCAAGTTTTGTTGGCTAAACAAGAAATCCTGTTCCTTTAGGAGAAGGCAGGGAAGGACACAAAAGATGCTTCTGCCCTTGGTACCACTTAAGTACCATTTTGGTCTGTAAACCAGCACCAAAGGGAGAACTAAGCCTTGAATTCCAGTTTTTATTAAGTAAAGCCACCAAAGGTGCCCAGTAGGACATTCAATACCTCTTCACATATTGCTTTTCAGACAATAATTGAGCTGGGTTGGAATATTTCTCATACATTCGGACTGTCAGTAATTTAACAGCTCTTAGATTCTGGTGAGGAGCTGCACTTAGGTCAAAAAATGATATTTAAAATCTACCATATCTAAAGAGTAATTGGTTCCATTTTGAGAGGGGAACATTGATTTTCACTGTACTTGTATTACCACACAGAATTTAGAAAGAAATCAAACCTAAACCTGGTTAAATTGATATTATGTGAGAGAAGAAAACAATGAATTCGAACATCTGAGAACATCATGTTTTTCTACCTGGTGGATTAATTTTTAAGAACACTTTTTAGTCACTTATGTGTGTCTCATTGATCCCCTGTATCCATGTATGCCTGGTTTAAGTAACAACTTAGTACCCACTTGTAGAATTTCTGATTAAAAAGCAAAAGAGAAGTACCATCTTTTTCTCTTAATAAAAGTCACTGTCCTATGATAATCTGCTTTTGTTTCCAATATAACTCCCATTTTTCTAGCTTTGCATTTAAATTTTAGGGTTTTTTAGTTATCAACTTTGTAACAGAATTGGTGGCATTTCTGGTTTACAATTTTAAGAGACTTCAACAAACAAAAGAATTTTGGGCAACAACAATATGATAGACATCAAATTGCATGTCAGATGGTGCATAATGGGGCTAAATTCTAAGAACCAGTGATGGAAACAATGTTTGCACTGTTATTACACCCACAGGTCCACTTGTACATGTTCTCAGTGGTAACTGATTTCAGTTTCAACTTCTCTCGCTCAGTTAAAAGCAAAAAGCCCACGTTTGTGGATCTAAATGCAGGTGGCAGAAGGGAACAATTGCTCATTAGTAAAAACTTTTTATCATTGAAATATGCAACTGTCCCTTTGTCTACAAATACACAACACTTCCCCATCCCTCTGTGCATTTTTCTGCTTCTTCTCATTTTAACCAAAGGGAACTTCAGAGTTACCCCTGTGCACACACCTGCTTTTTTTTTGGTATGAATAGTAGTGACCCCCCAGCATATGAACTACAGCTACACAGTTGTAGGGTTATTTATAGAAATCCAGGTTTGTCCACTTGTATACATGGATTATTGAGTTTGTTTGTTTGTTTAGGCTTCATCCTATGAAGTTCCCAGTTGTTGCACCTGGCATTAAACAGGGAAGCAGTGTCAAGTAGTACTTAGGGAATGAGGGGAATTATTTGTCTGCTGAGTGTCATTTGAGTAACCTCAGCCATCGGTGTAGAGGAGAGGGGTAAGAGCTGAGACACTGCATAGGGTTGGAAGCACCATGGCATGGCTGGCAAGGGGACACAAAATAGCAATGAAATGACTAAACCAGCATCTTCTAGTCAGATTTTGCTTGTGACTCCCTGCTGTGACAGATGTCACAGGGAGCAGCATGGTGTCCCTGTAAGATTAAACAAACCTGAGAAAGAAACATTGATTTTAGAGAATTTTCTCGACTCTGTTAAAACGGAAAATCTATTTTAAGGCTGAACCTGAGCTCAGCTCAGTTGGTTAGAGCATGGTGCTGATAACACCAAGGTTGTGGGTTTGATCCCTGTGTGGGCCATTCACTTAAGAGTTGGACTTGATGATCCCTGTGGGTCCCTTCGAGTTCAGAATATTCTGTGATTCTGCTCTGGTGCCAACTGATGGACACTGTCCTTCTCTGCTGTTCCCTTCCCCTGGAACTGAATGTTCAGCTCACTCCATAATGCAGGAGTTGACAGTCTCCCTTGTTTAGTGTTTTTAAGTAGCCCCTGCTGTCATGTTTTTGATGCTGAGGCAGACACTTGTGTCCTTCAGAAGAAATAGATGGTCTGTTATGTAAACATAAAAGATAATGCAGAACACTTGATTATGACACTAGTGCAGTGTTTGGTTTAATTTTTGTACATCAAGTTGTATATGCAAACCGTTAGTTGCTTTCTTAGAGACAAGTTTACTGCCTGCTTCATGTTTTGTCCTGACTCCTGATTTGTTTTAACAGTTTGGAATTACCAAGTCTACCTCAATTGCTTGCATGCAGAGAAATTTGAAAATGAAAGTTTATCTTTATTTATTGTCCATGTACCATTTCAGAACTTGCAATTACAAGTCCTTGACTTAGAGCACATTTCCAAGTACATGCTGTACAATTTTAAGATTACTGAAGGCAAAGCTGTTCACAAGTATCTCGTAATTGACTGCTACCAAGAGCAAGGCAACAAAAAGCTACAAGTACAAGGTCTGGTGTTTTGCCAGAATGAAGAGTAAGCTCAGCCTCACTTTGAGAGACAAGTGGTTTGTGAAGAGGTTCTTTGCTCTTAAAGGCTGAAGGAGTAACATGTAGGCTTTGTGAAATCAGATAGGACTAATCATGATATCTGTCCTAATTAGCTGTGGGCTCTTGGTTTCATAGTTAATGGTTCTTTTCTGCTAAACAGCACCAAAGATACTCATCCTTGGATCTTTCCCTCTCCTGTGTCCCAAATATCACCACATGCATCCAGTAGCTGTTTTGCACAGCTGTTCAGACTTTGTTTCCCATCCAGCTTTCTCTTGCCTCTCTTTTTTGCCTTATGGTTTCTTTGAGGTGTTGGTCCTGTAGGGATGGAAATCTGAATTGCACTGATTCATGGAATTAGTTCATGGCATGTTGGGACTCCTGCCTGTGGGCATAGCTGTAGAACCATAGAATAGTTTGCGTTGGGAGGGACCTTAAAGCTCATCTCATCCCACCCCCTGCCATGGGCAGGGACACCTTCCACTAGCCCAGGGTGCTCCAAGCCCCATCCAACCTGGCCTTGGACACTTCCAGGGATGGGGCAGCCACAGCTTCTCTGGGCAACCTGTGCCAGGGCCTCCCCACCCTCACAGGGAACAATTTCTCCCCAGTATCCCATCTAACCCTGCTCTCTGTCAGTGGGAAGCCATTCCCCCTTGTCCTGTCACTCCAGATCTCCGAGTGTTTGGACAATCTTGAAACCAGATTTTCTCTAGTATCTCAGAGGTGATGGCATAACCGTAAGGGATCGAGATGACTCTGCCCGATCCTTTCCAGAATTTCATAAAAAATTCAACTTTGTAAATTTTTCACTATTTCCTTTGAGGTTTGGGAAGGTCAAGGTCTACAAGGTTGGACAGAAATTCAGTATTTCACTGAGGTAAATATAAAAAAACTCCCTATTCCCTAAACAAGTTGTTTTGAAAAAGTTATGCTCCTTCTCTACTTTCTCCTCAATATGAAATTTTGTGTGACTGCTTTACCTTGACAAAACAATTAGGCACAAAACATTTAACATGCTAAGTTTTATCAATCCCTGTCAGCTCCCTTTAACTGAGGAAGAAAGTGGTTTCTGGCATGGATCTGGTGCAGCAGTGGCCTAATTTGAGTTTGCTGGACAGCAAGTAGAAGAGCCTCATCTTCTCCAGTGACTGCTGAAAGGAACTTCCTTGCCTGCAGCATTACCCTTTGGGAACATTCCTCACTGTGCAACAAGGTATTATAAAACCAGAAAATGAGTTAAATACACTTGGAGCTGAAGAAGTCCTGAGATGACCCTCAGCTGTATGAGAGTGGCAGAGGAAATACTCCTTAATGCACTTATTCTGAATCACACTTGGAGGCTTTTCTCAGCTTTCACTCGAGCCTTGCAAACACTGCTGCCAAGCTCTGTTGAGATGCAATAGGAACCCCTAATGAAATGAGTGCTAATAGGCTCTGGCTGCCTTTTCTCATCACAGGAAATAACTGGTTAGAGTGATTCTCCCAGCTGCACCTTTTCACTGCTCAGATTATCAGCTCGGTATAATGGCCTCTCTGGGGGAGGTGTTTTCTGTGGCACAGCTTCTTTGGAGAGGGGCTGCAATTGCTACTCAACTACTTGGATAATGTGGGATTGCATCGAGTGAGCAAACTGGAAGGGGAACGTGTGTAGCAGGTCTGTAGCTGTTCTAACCTCTCCTCCAGTTTCTTGTACCTCTGTGAATGTGTAGGTCTAAAGAAACATTCATTTCTCAGAATGTCTGTTGGTCTGTCTGTACTTAAATGTCAATTCAAGCTAAATTAGGAAGTTTAAATAGCTGGAAGTGTTTCTGATTCAGTGTGTGGGTGTTTATTTAAAAAAAACCCGAAGTTTTCATCCTGTTAATTTAAAGTGTGTTCACTGTTACATTGATAAATATCTGGTTATAATATTTATATGTTAATACAGAGTAGTCTCAAGTCCATAATGCTTGGCCTCTGGCTTTGTAATTCAGTTGCAGCATATGCCAAAAGTAGTAGTGATCCTTGAAAATATCCTTGAAATAGTAGTGATTATATCAATCATGTCTTGAAAGTATTGTGCTGCCTGTTCTCCCCTTTGCAGTGAATCAGGACTGCTCTCTATATTTCATTTTTTCTCTAGAATGTTCATTTTTGGCCTTGAATCAGTAATAGGTACAGAACAAACCCAAACTGCATCAGTTGGGCTTGAAGGTGAATTTTGACTGCATTTGTTACTCATGGAGACAGTTTGAGCAATAACATCATGGATTTATGGATTTCCTAAGTAAATCTCACTTGAGCAGTGCCTTTGTTTATAATCACAAGAGATAAATAGCCTCAAATCAAAACTGTGTTTTCATAAACAAACAAATGAAAAATATAAAATAGGACAAAGGAACCTTGGAAATTCATAAAAGCTTAGGGCAGGTACTTAACTGTGGAACTATGAAAGTTTCAGATTATTTATTTTACCAGATAATAAATATATTTCCATCACCATCCCAGAACAAGCAGGTATGTCCTTTTCTTGTGCACAGTCAGCTGAGTGAGTAAAAATAGCAAGTAGATCTACTTTTCACTAGTGTTTTCAGAATGATGTGAATATTACACAAATTTATCTTAACTCTTTGAGGTCTTGGTCTTCCTGATGAAGTATCCACCCCTGAACTCCTGCCCCACCAACCAACACATTGTCCAAACACTAAATTTACATGTTACAGTTTTTATGGTTTCTGTTTCAGAAGCATTTCTGACTTGCCTGTGACATCCAATCCTCTCCACATCAGGCAGATTTAGGGCTACTTTGTATAGTACTGAATTAGTGAGTGGGATGGAAATGTGCTTTTATTGAAATCAGCCCTAGTGCTGTGTTGGGACCTCACCCAGTGATTTTAGGTTGACTCTAACAGGTGTAAATTGTGAGAGTGATGAATGAGCAGAGCCCTGTGCTACCATTTAAAATGCTTTTGAAATATATAATGACTGGGATAAAGAACAAAAAGATGTTTATTTTCCAAACAGATTTGAAACATCAAAAGCAATGTTTTTCTCTTTGGAATGAGTCTGATAGAGCTTATTTCCATTCATCAGTGTAACATCTGACTTGAGCAGTGACCCCATTACCTGCCAGCCAAGGAAAGAACACAATGAAATGTGCAGCTGGGATGCTGCACCACTGCCAGCACAGTGGGTTCACCTGTGGCTCTGGCCTTAAGAATCTGCTTTAAATTTCCTCTCAATGCCTCTACCCACTTAATGTACATTTTTTAACTGAACCACTTAGGAACAAGGCTGCATTTTAATCTTTTAGGCTTTAACCTTCAAAACTGAGCAGAACAGCACCATTTGAATATTCTACACAGAGATATACATGGACAGGAATTTTGATGAGTCTTTGCAGCGTTCTTTGAAAGGTGTTTCTTTCCTCTGCCTTCCACCTGAAAGTGGATTGATTAAGGGCATTGTGTTACAGTTGTCATTAAAAAAATAGATCTGTGCCTGTACCCAGAGCTGTTCTGAAGAGGGAACAGCAGAGAGCCCTATTGTGGCTTGGTAGCACCATTTATAGTGAGATGAGGAGGCTGTGTGAGCGTCTCTACTCTGCACCCTCTAACCCACTGAATACTGTCCAGATTTCTGTGCCTTATTTAGAAGGAATAAAATAGAATAGAATGGTTTGGATTGAAAGGAACTTTAAAGCTCATCCCATTTCACCCCCCTGCTATGTGCAGGGACACCTTCCACTATCCCAGGTTGCTCCAAGCCCCGTCCAAGCTGGCCTTGGACACTTCCAGGGATGGGGCAGCCACAGCTTCTCTGGGCAACCTGTGCCAGGGCCTCTCCACCCTCACAGAAAACTATTTCTTCCTAGTATACAATCTAACTCTACTCTCTGCCAGTTTGAAGACACGAATCATCTCACATCAGCAGGTCTGAGTGCCTGTGCTCTTGGATGGTGGGGCAGGAAGGAAGAAGCTGTTGTGGAACAGTTGCATTTGCTGTGGCTGTGCTGGGTGTCTCAGTGCCCAGGTCACCTGGGTTCTCTTGTACTGTCTCAGAGGTTTGGAGCTGAGATTGGGCTGTGTTGCCCAGCAAAGGGACTCTCAGGGTATGTTGTGAAGCTGTATTCCTTACTGGATTCCTTCAAAATCTCCTTAATGGTTTAAGTACAGCCAAAAAACCCTGGTCCCAAACTAAGCTTCAACAAATAGAACCATCTTATTTCAGTGAAGAGGTAATGAAGCTATTTGTACTAATGGCCCTAATAATGACATTGTTTGAAGGCAGCACTCTGTGCCTGGACTTTGTTATTTGTCCATTAAGATAAATGTTGTCAATTATAAAATATTTAGACACTTATTGATGGGAAAATTGCTTGTGTAGTGCTGAATTTAATATGAAAGAAACAGAATGTGCTGTGTTGAGTTGACTTAGGAGGATTACTCATGCTCTTGTGAAATCAAATATTTGTCTTAAATATATGAGGATTTTCTAACAAGTCTTTGAGCAAGTGCTAATCCTACAGTGCCTGTGAACTGCCTAATTTTTTTGCAGAAAAACTGAATCAATGAATCCATATTAATGACACCTTTAGATGAAAAAGATATTTTCTCAGCCTGCCATTTCTTAGATCATCTAGGGGGAAACTGCATATATCTTGTTCAGCCCAACACTGTTATCAAGGAAGAAACATTTCTTATTATGAACAGATTACATGTTGGTTTAATAGTGACAACTCTGGTAGTGGTCACATTTCACTGCAGTTCTGATCAGGGGCAGATTCTGAGATAGAGACGTTGCTCTGGTTACCAGCTCTGGTCAGGGGCTGCTCTCCTGTCCCTGCATGTGTTGTGATGTCTTTGTTCTGCTGTATGGACACATCTAAAGGGTCACTGCTGGGAAATGATGCTGGTTTGGGCTCTACCAGTGCTTCTGTATCTCTTGGATGAGTCCTGACTGCTGCCCCTGAGGACTGGGGGATTTCCAGTTTCAGGATTCCTTTCTCATCCAAGTGTTAAGGTCTGTCCCTCCTATTGCAGGGATATTTCCTTAGGGTGCAGTCCTGTTCTTCCCTCCACTTCCACGTTACACCTGGAGCTGTAGCTGTGAGTGTTCATTCAGTAACTCCTGCTGGGGGTTCAGTCCCATGGAACTGCCTCTTTCCCTTCCCAGGCTTGTGATGGATATCATCCTGGCTCTGTGCAGAACTCTGCACTGTGGATTTCCAAAGTATGATTTAGAGCTGAGAATCTGGAACTGGAGCTGGACAAACCCATCACCCATCTCTGTGGATAACCTGTGGGGAGGGTGGTGACAGAAAGGGTGAGAGATCTTTGGGGGATTTTATGGATTTTCTTCCCAACTGGTTCGCATGTGAGACTGAGAAATCTGGATTGTTTGCTCACTTTTGTGTAGCTCTGTGGGCAGAGTTTAGAATTTAAGGCCAGATTGGGTGGGGCTTTGAGGAACCTGGTCTAGTGGAAGGTGTCCTTCTCCTTGACAGGGAGGTGGAACTTCATGAGCTTTCAAGTCCATTCCAACCCAAACCATTCCATGATTCTGTGAATTAAGAGGTTTTTGCCCAGTGTTAGACTCTATTTCTAGTTTTGTGAGCCAGCCCACAGACTGGTTTGACATGACGTGGTGCTCTGATAGAAGCAAACATGGCTCTAAGTGATCTCTTCAGATTGTTTTATTCAGCACATGGATGTTTTGTTTAAAGGCAAAGCACAGTATGAATCGGTCTTGTTTAAATCGCTTTTAAAAGAGAAATAAGTAGGACATCAGGTGCAATAAAAGCTAAATACACAATAACCTGAGCAGAATATCATGGCAAACCATGCTCCAGTGTATAAAGATACAGAACAATGACAACAGGTAGAGATTTTTTTACAAGTACAGTCTTTCCACACTACAAAAGGCCAGTTGTGTGGTTTCCTGTGCTGATTTCATCTTAATGTGCCACATCAGGTGTTGCAAAGTGTACAGGCTGAGCTAACAGAACAGATCTTGGTAGTGCTGAACTCTGTGAGGCACAGGTAAGGCTGAAAGCATTCTTTGCCAGTGGTTGGGATTTTCTCTAATTTTTGCCCAAAATTGGTGAAAATTTTCATTTGTGCCTGTTCTGTTCTGAAATTAGGTAATTGTTGGAACAGTGGGAGATTTGGGAGGGGGATATCTGGAGGATGTGATTGTGGGAGGAAATAAGAACTCAGGGAATTTAGGGTGTAATCAGAGGGAAGGGAAATAGGGAACATGAGGTGGGTTAGTGCTGGTGGGCAGTGTGGCAAGAGCACAGGGAGAGATGGCTCTTGGCCCCTTGGCCATAGGATTGGGATGTTGGGTTGCTCCCTATGTAGGTTGTAGGATGCTGAGAATCAAGCACAGGCCAGTATTTGCAAAGTGTGAAATGTGACTCCTCACAGCAACCAGAGCTGGATCTGGAGCCAGGGGCAGGAAAACACCACCAACCTGGAGGGTACCAGGACCAGTGTGTGAGTGCAGAACTGGAGGCAGAATAGGTGGGGAAGCTCTGGACTGGATTAACTGTTCCTGACCTGACAGAGAGAGCCCCAGAAATAACTCTAATAATAATAACTGAGCAACTCCATTCAAATGAAATAGGAGGAGGAAATAAAAAAGATAGTCTTAAGTCAAATGAGATCTTTTAGATGTTTGAAAGCAATAGACAACCCTGAGGGGTTTGGGATACTGCCTCTCCTAAAAGCAAGGTACCAGAAAGGTGCTAAATAGACTTTAGGATGGCTCAGAGTTTTCTTAGCCTGGCACTGCCTGCACTAGTGCCTGTACCTGTTGCACACAAACTGCATCAGCCTCTGCTCGGTTACAAAGTGCTGTTTGAAGGCCACTGACATGGTTTATTCCTACAAAAAGCAGAGGCACAGACTAAATTACTGCAGCTGAAGTTGAGTGCTTTACATGCCACTGACTTGCACACAGAGTTTGGAAATGATGGCAAAGAGCATGTTGCTTCCTTGTTCCCAGTGCAGGAGTGTCCATCCCCTGAGTTCAGGGGAAAGCTTAAGTAACAAGAGACTGACCCATGACATTAATTTCTCAATGTATAGAAGTTCTATCTGTTATAAACATGTTATTTTTTCAGGAACTGAACTTAGCCAGGTGGATATTTGTAATGACTCCATGCAGCTTTTACACAAAGCTAGATTCAAATTATTTTGAATTTTAGCTATTCCTGATGGTCAGATCTGTGGGTCTCATTAGTGATGGTTTATCAAAAGACGATTTCTGTGACTTTTTATGAACAGACCAAACACTACATTAATCAGTGCATTCCAGCTTAAAAAAATAATTCAATATTCAAGGATATAATACTCCTATATTACAATAAATAATGTAAAAGCCTTCATATGAGTCAATCTTATCAGGCAGCTGTTTAAATCACACTGTCACTGATACTGTGATTCCTTTTCATTTGACTGATCTCAGTGCAAGAGAAATGTTTACTTTCACCCTTCCAAAATTGTACTTGGGTTGCTTTATAGCAAACAGCATAAATATCAGTCTGTTCTTTCATTAAAAGGTGGAGGCATGGGAGTAGGTGTGGAACAATGTTGTTACTTGTTGGGCTTCTGAATACCTTTCCACAGAGATGACTAATCGAATCTTTTAGAAACCACTGACTTGGTGGTGATGACACAAAGATAAAGCAACAGGCACAAATGAATGGTAGAGAGAACATTATTTCAATCTCTAGAAGGTAGTATTCCCTTTCAGGATTTGTTTTTCCCAGTAAGTTTCTTAAGCTATTTTTAAGCCACTCTGGATTTCCTTCTGTTATAACTATTTAAAAAACTTCATATAATTCAGTTGAAACTGTTTCTCATTCTGAAAAGTATGAAACAAGGCATCATGTAGAAGGCATTTTTCTTTCCTGCACCCTTCCTTCAGGCACTGCATTAAAAGTGAGCTGCTGTGTATCTTGATAATACATACATATATATGCATACACCTATTGTGGGCATTTTCCACCCAAAGCCAGAGGTTTATAGCATGCACTGTCCCACACTCATGCCATAACAGCAACACACTATTTCTTTGAAAGTCTTTCTCATCTCCAGACTCCGGAAAGCATAAATGAGTGGGTCAATCACCGAGTTGCACATTATCAACACCAGGTAGGTGTTGAAGTGTGAGGTGTAGCAGATGCAGTATGGATTCATCGGGCACGAAATGATGAGGATGAGGTGGAGGAAGAAAGGTGCCCAGCAGACAATGAAGACACCCAGCAATATGGTGATGGTGACAGCTCCCTTCATGCAGGTCCTCTGGTAGGGCACCCCTTCCACGGGCAGGGCTGCGATTCGCTTCACGTGCAGGCGGGCGAACAGGAACATGTGGACATAGAGGGAGGCCATGAGGAAGAGCATGGTAAAGAACATGGTGATGAGACACACAATGACAGTTTTGCTCTCTGAGTAGGCAATGAATATGATGCCACAGATGATACAAGCAATCCAAATGACCACAATCAAGGTTAAAGCTTTCTTCACAGTCATGATGCTGTGGTAACGGAGAGCATAGAAAATAGTTATGTACCTGTCAATGGCTATAACCAAGAGGTTGCAAATTGAGGCTACCAAAGAAATACAAATCATTGAGTCAAAAACATTGTCCATATGCTGGATGAAGTGGTCATCAATGATCAAGTAGCCGTTGCTCAGGATTGCAATCATGACAGTCTCCAGGGCGTTTGACATGCTCACCAACATATCTGCCACAGCCAAGCTACAAAGGAAGAAATACATGGGAGAATGTAGGTTTCCATTCTTCAGCACTGCCAGAATGACAAGGATGTTTTCCAGGAGGCTGATGATCCCTAAAGTCAAGAAGACCTCTGCTTTTATGAAGACCTGCTCACAAAATCCATCGCCACTTCTGCTGTTCAGAGTGGAGTCGTTGAAGTCTTCGGTGACATTAAGCTGCACAGGCTGAAATGAAAATGCAGAGTGTGTGGTATTCATTGTCAGCAAAGGAGTTGAATTCACAACTGATTATGGACCTGATAGAGCACAGGTTAAAAAGAGAAAAAAAGGGAGAAAAAAGAAAGAAAAAGGAAAACAAGTCCTTCCAAGCTGCTGCTGTGCATATGGGGTGGAATCAAGCTGGACCTTTCTTTGGTCACTTTTACAAGTGGAAACATAAAAAAAATTATGCATTTACAGCGAGTTTTATGTCAGTCACACACTGCTTTTTCCTGTGTAAGAAAGTGAGCTTCAAGCCTCGCAGGCATCAAACAGTTTCCTCTGCAGGGAAAAATCGGCAGCAGCACATTGCTGGTTTTAGCTCTCCCGGGGATTAAAAGTAGGGAGTTTTCCCGTCTGCTGGGGCAGGTTTGTTGCCAGCATGTTCCAGCTCAGCGAAGTATCTGTTGCTATTTCAGTGGCAAGAATGGAAAAGAGAACTAAGGGATTTATACGTGCACGAAAGAAAAAACAACTCCTACTTCATCCTCCGTGCAGAGCATTGGCCATTCCAGAGCGAGCACCTTTGTGACTGACAGCCACAAGCACCTGGTGCAGCATCCCCAGCACATCCGAAACCGTCTGGCGCCCTCTGCAGGTACCGAACAGGAGGGATTGGCTTCAAAATTCCTCGGAAAAGCGGGATTTTCACCCAGCAAAACTTTATGCCTGTTCTGGGCATCCGGGTCCTGCCCAGGGGAGGGATGGACCGTCCCTGCACCTTTGGGCACCTGCACTGGAAGACACATCTCTGATGGAGAAGTGAAACAAATTTTCACGTGCCTTTCCTTTCTTTACTCTTTCAAAAAAGAATTTTTCTCCCCAGCCACTTCTTTTGCTCACAGGATCCCACTGTGACTGGTCTTAACTGGGGTTGTACTGATTTAAACCTATGAAGGACCAGGGAGATTTTCATTTATCATTAAGTATAAAGTAGATTTTCCTTGCACTTTATTCATTCTATATCTCTCTGGTGAATTTTCTTAGTTTGTTTTTTTGATGGCACCTGCTGGTGTCTGAATACTTCACAACTCATACTTTTGAGAAGTATTTTAAAGTCAAAGCCATCCAATATCACTTATACGAATGTTTGAGGTTTCTCTTACGGCTCAAAAAGTCACAAATCTTTTCCAGTTTCCTTCTGAGCCCACAGAATTACTATCATGCACCCATAATTCAATAGCAAGACACAACAAATCTCAATTTCAACCTCCACGTGATCGTTTTACAAGGACAATATTCAGTGCAGTAATTTTAAGTTGAATAAATGGCTGGGGACTTGCTCACCAATTTTACAGTTAACGTTTTAAAGACCTTAATTGGTCTCTCCCTAAATTCACAGTGGTGTATTTTAAAGTAGATATCTTAAAAATATCTTTAAAAAAAGTATAGCAGCAAGCTATCTCCCCCATGCCTCTAATCTCATGGTAGGGAAAAGATATTCCATCTGTCCAAGTGTCTGGATTTAAGTCTTGAGCAACTCCCTCTGTTTTGAGCTTCAGTTCCTGGTTTCCAGCTTTTTTGAGCTGATGGAGTATGCTCAAGACAGTGATTTTTAGACATAATAACTATCACTGCCCTTGGAAATGTTGTTTTGCAGCTGAGCA
This sequence comes from Manacus vitellinus, assembly GCF_001715985.3. Lineage (NCBI taxonomy): Eukaryota > Metazoa > Chordata > Aves > Passeriformes > Pipridae > Manacus > Manacus vitellinus. The sequence goes on along the minus strand of NW_021939960.1, from coordinate 3,485,226 downwards.
GGAGCCCAGCAGGAGCAAGGCTGGGCAGGTGTCCCTCCCTGCCAGCTCTGTCCTCGTGTGCTCTCTTTTGAAGTGGCAGGTGGAGGCTGTGTCCTCCCAGGGCAAGCACAGGATCCAAAGGCTCCCATCCGTGCAGGAGAGCTCTCCCTGCAGGGATAACATCCTTCTGGGCTTGGCTCTGGACTACCTGCTGGTGGAGGGGCACTTAGGTTTGAGGCACCCACATACACACCAATTTACGGGAGTGCTTTGCCATTTACATTCCAGTCCTGTGCTGCCCATCTGGACAGCCTCAGCAACATCCTGTGATAGTCCTGTAAATCTCCCCTCCAGAATGCTCCATCCCTTGATACCACACTGTCCCAAAAGACTACTACAGGTTTTCCCAGCTTCAGCTGAGAGCAGGAAGTCATTAAATGCGTTGCATCATAAATTTCTGAATATATCTGACAGCAGGAATCAAGCTACCATTTGCTCTGAGATGCAATTTGAAGTGGAAATTGAATGTTATATACCAAAGTGGATTAATGGCACTATCAGCTTTGCCATTAAATGCTAAAAATAGTGGGCTAGAGCCTCATGTATCTGATAGCAAGCTCAAACTGACTCTGAGATCTTTGCAGAAATGGGAAAAAGTTGCTTTTGTGCAAAAGACAGCACTGTGTGAGCCCTTATTTTCACAAGGTGTAAGGGGATTTCTCTGCTCAGCATTGGAAAACCTACATGATCTGAGATGTCACAATATATTTTGCAACCTATATAACAATTTGCTGCCCCTCAGCTGTCAGTTCCTGCCCCATTGCCAGAGACAGAGGTAGTGACTGTGGCTATTGCAGTGCCAAGCAGGGTGGCAGTGGATTTGTGTCCTGGATATTGCTACACTGCATCTGAGGGGTGGCAAATCACTAAAATGCACTAAAATGATGTTACACATTCATGTCCTCAATCTCCCAGATAGTGAAAACCACTTGTCTTGGGCAGGGGAGCAGAGCTGTAGCAATTGCTGCAATCCAGGGCATATTAAATGAAATGGTAACTTGGTTTAGGTCCTCCCTTCACCATGACCTGGTGAAGAGAAGATTGGAGAGTTAGGGGTGTGAGATCCTGTGTGTACTCCCCCAGTTTTGCCTTGTGTGTAGCCCCTTCCACCTCTTTTCCTAAGGCCTCCAGGGGAAAACCTGCAGCCTGGGATGTGCTCAGGGCTGTTGTCAGGGCAGATCCAGGATGGAACTCCTGCAGGTTGGGTGGGACCAGTCAAAGTTTTGCGTCTCTGGGCTTTGCTGGATTGTGGTGAGTCAGTAAGCTTGTGGTACTTCAGAATGTTTCCTTGAAACTCTGTTAATGTATGTGAAGTGCCATCTTCTATTTTAAATCAGTGACTAAAAGACCCTTCTCACCTCTTGTCTTGGGCTCAGCAATCCCTGACTAATGTTCCTGTGCTCAGCCTTCTCTCCAAGTATTGTGAGAGTACATTTATTTGACCTCAAGAGCAGGGTCCTATTTCAGCTGTGCTCTTGTTTATTCCTTGCACTCACAATACAAACCCGCTGTTGAAAATACCAATATAGCCTTTTAATCCCATGATGTGCTGAATCAGAGAAGTCCTTGGTCACTGTCCCTGTAGTTGCTACCAATTCTTTAACTTGGATGGTTCAACTGAAGAAAACACTCTTCTGTGCTTTTATAAACAATAATTTAAAACCCCAGAAAAATAAAAATTTTTAGCAGCTTGAAGGCCAGACTGCAAAAATGAACAATGAATTTATTATGAAAATATGTCCCTGCTATGGGCAGGGACACCTTCCACTAGCCCAAGGTTGCTCCAAGTCCCATCCAACCTGACCTTGGATACTTCCAGGGATGGGGCATCCACAGCTTCTCTGGGCAACCTGTGCCAGGGCCTCACCACCCTCACAGGGAACAATTTCTTCCCAATATCCTGTCTAACTTTACTCTCTGTCAGTTTGAAGCCGTTCCCCCTTGTCCTGTCACTCCAGGCCCCTGTAAATAGTCTCTCTCCATCTTTCTTGTAGCTTCTTCTGGTCCTGGAGGGCCACAGTTAGGTCACCTCGAGGCTTCTCTATTCCGGGTTGATCAATCCCAATTCTCTCAGCCTTTCCTCACAGCAGAGCTGCTCCAACCCTCTGATTGTTTTGGTGCCTCTTCTGGACTCACTCCAGCAGGAATTTTGCATCTCAGCCTGTTCATGTCTCAGCTTTGGCTGTGCCTGAGCCTGCCCGGGGTCTGCAAGGCAGCTGGACAGACACCCACAGGTACCTCACTACACTGTACCTGTGTCCAGATTTGACAATATTTAGTGGCCTTTTCCTTTTAGAGTGAGTTTAGAGCAGAGTGGATCTTCACTGTTCTGTGTTCTGGGCTACTGATTGGAGCTCTTGCCAGGAAAGTGCAAGATCTAATTTCCATTCCTTTTTTTTACCTGAAAAGATGAGACAGTTTATCTTTTCATGTATCATCAGCACAAGCCTGGATTTGTCAGGGGTTTGCCCTGTACTTTCAGTGCTCTGTGAACCAGCAAACCATTTCTTTACAGCATCCTCTGATACACCCTTGCCATCACATTTGCTTATCTGCCGAGGCCAGGGCTGTTCTTTGCTGAGGCTTCCAAACTTAAAATTATTATCTAGTCTGAGAATCTGGTACTGAAAGTTATGTGTGCTTCATATTGAGCAGATGGATCTTTAGAAAAATTATGAGAGCCCTTAAAAAAATGTCAGGACAACCCATCTGAAGCCCACATAAATGAAATGGGCTAAATGTGGAAATTATTGGGATGTCTCTTATTGAGGATGCTTTTGTTCATGTTCTTCCCTAAGGAACAAAAAGCTGTAAATAAGAGGATATCAGCATAGTTTATGTCATTTTGGCTGTGATGAAGGCAAAGATTTAGCTGTTTAAGCTACCAGCAGAAATGACCAGTTTTCCTTGGTGAAACCCTCTGACATGTTTTACAAAGCAGTTAATATTGTAGAGCTTCTTTTTGTTTTTAGTGTTGTTATTATTTAGTTGTTTCTTCACTAGTGAAATTATTTAATCTTCAGGAAAAGGTAAAGTGAAAGTAACATTTACTGCTAAATGTGGATAATGGAGTTTTCTAAGAAAATTCCCTTGTGAGGTTGTTGAATGAAAAATCTTGTGCAATGCTTGACGTGAGATTAAGCTGATAATGGTAGATAAATGGATATCACTTTCCTTTATTTTCACTCTTTTCCCACAATAGTTTGTGGCAGATAAAAGTGGAAATTTTGAAGGAAATTAGAACATGGTTGCTCCCATGTGTTTGCTCCCAAGCAGCAGGTATTTAATACTCTCCTGTAGTTCCAAGTAGCCAAAATAGTGAGTGAAAAACTCTTGAAGACCTCTGCTGTTTTATTCTTTATAAAAAAGGACTTAAAAGATTGAATATTTAATCTTAGCAAAGCAAAGTGTGCTGGGTTTGAATTCTGTGCACATTTCAGGAGTGTTTTGGTTTGGAATATCTGTAAACATGTGCTTGAATTCAACATCTGGGCACTCCAGGATGGTTGCTTAACTCTCTGCTGACCCACGGAGTTATTCAGTGCTGAAGAGCTGCCTTAGTAGAGTTTAAGTTTTTGATAATAGAACACTTGACAAATGCAGTAAATGATATTTCAGATCTTCTTCACCTTTTAAATCATGAATTGCTTGAGTATTGACTTAGTTCAAGAAAAAAACCTGTTTACTATTTTTCACTGAAAACAGGGAGGTATCACAAGTTATACTAAATAGCAGAAATGCAGTTTTGGGATGTTTTAGAGATTCTAAAACTCCAAAAAACGTGGAAGTAGGAGCCTCACAAGAACCTGGCTTGTGATGAAACTGATTTAAACACTCAGGTGATTAAGTGCTGTCTACTAAAATGCTGTCTTTTCCTTCAATGTCTTATGGTAACAGAGTCACAGACTGCAGAATCACGTGCAATGTCAGGTGTCAGATGCAATACTGAAAAGATTTCAATGTTGTTCCTCCAAGAAATTGTTGTTCATACTTCTCACATAGCTAATGATGTTATTTTATGATCTGAGACAAGATCTGACATCAGCTGAGGATAGTAGAAGTTACACATGTGTGTACCAGATTTCTGGAAGAGATTTTCAAATTGGAAGAGTAGATCCTTGCCTGATACAACCAGCTGAATCCCAGCTGAAACCAAGCACTAGGAGTTTGCATCATTTAAGATGTTACCCACCAAATTTTCCTTCAACCCTGGCTGGAGGAAAAAGCACCAGTGAGGAGGCAGCCTGGCAAACTTGGTGATGAGTGAGAAGGGACACGTGATGATGATTGAAATGAGGGAGCTTTCAGATGAATATTTCTATAATTTCAGCCAGTTAACAGGTTATTTTAAACAGACTCAACTTCTGGACATCATCTATGATTTTTCTTCTCATCCCTGGGTAAAAGGAGACAAAGCAGACCTGATTGCAAAACACTCACCAGCACCTGCAGGTGCTTTGTCATATTCAAGGGATTTTAAGTGCTTTAAACTAATAATACTCAGTATCAGTTTTGTTCTCTCCTTTACAGAGTGAAAGACAAGCAGATGTGATTGAGCCAGCTGCCTTCTGTTACTCAGCTTCATCAATGCCAAAAAATCCCTGGAATATCTTCCTCATCTCCCTGGAAGCTCTTGTCTTTATAAATCTCATTGCTCTGTGGTGCTGGGGCTGAGCAGAGTGTGCATTTGGCCTTTTAAAGCCTGATGCTGCTGACTGACCTCACTCCTGGCACTACAGAGAACTGTAAGACTTTGGAGACTGGCAAGCTTTCAAGATGATTTTCCTGAGCTGTCAGATGCTGTGGGTGGATGGGTATTGGGACAAATTGTTCTGCTGATGCTTAGAGTGTCTCAATTTGTTGTTGTACTTGCAGTCCAGTGTTGCTTTCTCCCAGAGAAGTCATACGAGAGGGAAGGAAAAAATCCCACAAACAGAAAATTGATGAAGGTTTTTTCTCCCTGGTGCTGCCACTTCTCACCTGACAGAGATGGATTGTTTGCAGTGCCAGTCACCAGACCAGAGAAGGGCAATGGGTCCAGAGAGTAAATCATATGAGGAGAGGCTGAGGGAGCTGGGGGGGCTCAGCCTGGAGAAATGGAAGCTCAGGGGGGACTTTCTCTCTCCCCAACTCCCTGACAGGAGGAGGGAACCTGAGGGGGTTGGGCTCTGCTCCAAGGGAACAAGGTACAGGACAAGAGGAAACAGCCTTGAGCTGTGCCAGGGGAGGTTCAGGTTGGACATCAGGAGGAATTTCTTCCTGGAAAGGGTGGTCAGGCATTGAAAGGGGCTGCCCAGAGAGGTGGTGGAATTCCTGTTCTTGGAGGTGTCCAGGGAATGACTGGATGTGGCACTCAGTGCTCTGGGCTGGGTGACAAGGTGGGGATCAGTCAAAATTTGGACTCAATGACCTTGAGGTCATTTTCCAACCTTAATGATTCTGTGACATTGTGAAGTACTTGGTTGTCAGCCACGTTTCAGTGTATGGGATTTTCCTGAAGTAGGTGGGAAAGGCTGTGGGATGGGTGATTTTCTCTTTCTGGCTATAGAAGAGCTCTCCCAGCTGCTTTTTCCAAAATAGTGACAGAAGCTGTCAGAACTTATCCTTTAATTTTAATTACCAGTTAGGTCTAACTTCTGCCTTTCTTTTTTTGTTCAAGGATTTTCTGTTCTAATCCTTTTGTGTTTGGAAGATACCATTCTACAGTTAAAAAAAAATTCAACTCCACTGCTTTTATCTGCATTTCTTTTGCAAATAACTTCCAGAACAGAGCAAGGCAATCTTTACTTGTTATGGTTTGGGGATAACTGGGAATAGCAAACAACTCTCTTAAACAAACACACTGCTGCCCTTCAACAGTAAAATGGGACTTTAATGCTCTTCAGGGTTAGAGAGGTTTCAGAGGTTTTCTAGACTCTGAAATTTGAAATATGAGCCCGTTGTTTTGAGCAATGTCAAACCACAGATTGTTAATAGGGAATATTTTCTGTCAGAAACAGAATCTTTTTGACTTGGAAAGCAAAATAGATTTGGGAAGCAAATATGATTCATGTAACATTGTGTCCATTTATTACAGAAAACAGAAGAGACAAGTAGTTATTCATACAATTTCTTCTTCTTTCTTATTTTTCCTTTTTTTCAGTTCAAGTACACAAGGCTATTTACATATCTTTATATTTAATAGTAATCTCTAGTTAGGTGTTTCTGAATAGCACATTTTCCTATTCAACACAAGAGAACAAGGGGATATTAAAGGTTTTGTTTGTACTGAACACTGTCTTGACCAGAAAAGCCATTGCAATGAAAAGGTTCCCCTGTCACTCATCTTGAACAACTTCTGATGGCAGAAATAAGAAAATTGCAGCTGAATTCACCAAGGCCACTTTTGTGGCTGCTTAGAAACTTCCTAAAATGTTTTTTCTCCTTGCTCTTCTAGGCCAGATGCCAGAACCTTAAACCAACCAAGCCTGACCTCAGGACCTCTCTCATTCATAGAAGCATTTTGTGTTACTGCTTCACTAACTTTTGCAGAGTAAACCTTCAAACCCCTCCTGGCTTCCCCTGAATTTGGTTTTTCTGAACCTGTGCTTTATTATTCCCCCTGTTTTCTGGACTGGTTGTTACTAATTAATTTATATATATATATATGTATACATAGTAAGTGTGTCTAAATACAATACATAGGGATAATATTACAAAGGGTTTTCTTTATGTGAGCCAATGCTGCCTTTCCTCCTCCAAGCCATGCCAGCTGGTATGGAAGGTCTGGAGAGACTCTCTGCTGACAGGGTGTCTGGAGGTCTGTCACTGCTATAAATTTACTCCCTGCCTAGTGGGTTATTGTTCCTTCACTGGTTAATTAAATGTCAGGGCATAAAATACTGTTTTTACCATTTCACAATGGAGATCTGATTTATGCCTTATTCCTATATCTCAATTACAAGATACCTTTTTCCCCCCAAATATAGTTCTCCTTTCCCTCTCACTCCATGGGAAGCAGAGCAGGAAGCTCATTGTCTGGGAGTCTGAGCATCCTGTGTTCTCCTCTGTAGCTGGGCAGGTATTTTTCTTGTAATCTCTTCCTTCAATATCCCCATGAAGTGGGAAGTGATAACTGAACACAACCAAGCCCTGCAGATGTCCCTCTGCTCTCTCCAGAGCTTAGCAAATAGCCTGATGATGACTAACTCACTGACACCAAGCCTGGAATTTTAAAAAAGCTCTTAGTAACAACCTGCCACTGGCTAACATTGGGGGCTTAGGTTTCCTAATAGCAGCTATGGCTGATAACACAGAAGAGAGTGCAGCTGAGTGCTCCCTACATTGTAAAACAGGGGATAATGATGAATAACTCCTGAAGGGAAAATCACCAGGGCTTGATTTAGCCCATTTCAGTGTTTTGTTGCTGCTGCTGCCCAGGGCTGTGCCCTCAGGCCTCTTCTCTTGGGGATGCTCTTCCAGAGGCTGTGTCAAAAGGGGCTGCTCAAAGGCAAGTTTTATTTCCACGAATTTCCTCATTTGAACACCAATTTTGTCAATCATTTTTAAAGCCAGCATCTAGGGAGCTGGGCTGTGTTCTCAGTGTTGTGATGTGTCACAGCCCCCACTTCAGAAAGGATGGCCTTTCAAACGTGTTTGTTCAAGTTTTGGTGACTCACTGCCTTGGCTGAGCTTTAAATTACACCACTGAGTGCATAAAGGGTGAGGATTTTGGTGACTGCTTGGTCACTGTTTGCAACATTCCTGACTAAAGCCTGGGCACAGATGGGCATCTGCAAGTGTAGCTTCAGCCAGCAACATCCCTGACCTGAGTCACAGAGATAATGCCTTTTGCATTATTCTGACCCTGGTACTTGCAACCCAAGATGGAAAACAGAGGAGGGGACTGTACTAGAGCTGTCCCAGTCTGGGATGCCATGATCAGAATGAAATGGGGGAAGGTGAGGAGGCAGCTCTAATCTATCATCCTTTTTAATATTAGCTTTTGTCAAAACCAAAATATCTGTTTTGATTGATGAAAGGTTCAAAGTTTCAAAAGGAGGTTGTGGGATGAGAGGCATCCTTTGGTCACAGAGCTCTTTCCAGGATGCAAAGGCCATCCTGGAGTGCAGAGGAACCTGATTCCTCTGACTCCCCTGTGACTCATTAAAGGATGCTGCAGCTTTCAGAAGAGGGATCCGACTTACCCTCAGAGCCCTCAGGGTTGCTTTAGCTCTCTCTTTGATTCCACAGCCAATTTCTTGCTATTTAGAAGCTTCCAGCACTCGCTGCTTGCCCCTGCTGAGCCCCAGCCATTCCCAGGAGCTGGGGGACACCCCGGGCACAGTCACTGAGCATTTGTCATATTCTCTCTCATCCCATTTAAACCCTCATATATGGCTCTTCGATTTTATACTGCTTTGATGGTGCACTTTTTAATAGCCTGAAGTTCAGGTAGTGTCTGGTGCCATCTTGTGTCACAGAGCTGTCACTTTTTACCTTGGAATAGTGTGGTTTTAACTTACCTTAACTTTCATGTGTCTCACTGAATGCAACACCAGTATTAACAGGGGGACACCACCAGATATACTCAGAGGACGAGATTTTTGCATGAAATATCTTTTAAGCAGTTGAAAAAATGAGTTAAAATATGAATTGGGGTAGTGTCACCAGCTTGAGCAAAGTTTTCTTGACTCTAAGGCACAGGCTGTAGGGGAAGCAGGAGTGATCTGTGCTGCCTAAAGGCCACTGAGCTTCAATTAAACCTGAGAAGAACTTTTCACTGCTTGGGCTTGTTACTTCATCATAATTTTACAAAGTTTTCCTTGTCAGGGTTGGCTCACCCCTTTCAGGTAAGTGATTTTACCTCTGTGCTGCCAGGATGGATGGGGGTTGGAGCAACCTGATCTGGTGGAAGGTGTCCCTGCCCACAGCAGGGGGTTGGAACGAGATGGTCTTTAAGATCTCTCCCAACCCAGGCCATTCTATGATTCCATGATTTCTTTTATTACTGTTTGTTGCACACAGTGGGAAGTTAAAGGAAATTACTCAGATAAATGAAGAATTGTTACTTTTAGAAACATGTAGGTTGTTGCTTTTCTCTCCTTGGTGGTGACAATGAACCACTGTCAAAGGCAGAAAACTGCTGGAAACATTTTGTTGTTCAAAATTCAGCAGCTAAGTAGTTTGTGCATCACCAATTCACAGAGGAACAACTAATAGCTCACTGCTAATGACAGATTTCCTTTATTTATGTATCAAGCTGCCACTGTGCTTTGCAGCTGTATTGTACAAAAAAAGTGAAGAATGAGAAAAGAATATTTGCTTTTACAAAAGAAGCCAGAAAATTACATCTTCATCAACTAGGCATCGTGTACCAACTTCTTCATTTTAATGAGTAGATATATTATCTCTATCTCCTAGTTCCTACTCTATTTTTTCCTTTTCTGAATTCTCTGTTTACCAAAATGGACACATTGAATGGATTCAAAAATTCACTCATATTGCCTGAAAAATTTTGAAACCCACATTTTATGGGAAAATATTTGTTTTATGATATTTCTGGTGAAACATACGGAAAATTTAAGTTTGCCACATGTCCAGCCAGCCTGGCTCACATGGGCTTCCACTGCACAGCTCCAGTGCCTCCTTTCCCTGGGTATCTGAGTGTCCAGCTGGGTTGGACACTCTGCCACTGTCCTGTCCAAGCCACCTCATCCCTCCCAGTTGCCTCCTGTCTTCCTCGGGCTTTATTTCATAGTCACAGCTATAAACTAAATAATAAAAACAAAGTGAAATTGAGAATTGAGGTGAAATTCTCCCTCTTGACCCTGCCAGGAAAGACTGGACCAGGTTTTGGACAGGAGCCTGATTTCAATAGGAATAACTGAACACAAACTGTTCGTTTTTTGTATTGAAATGTATTATTTCTGCTTCCAGTTTAAGAAAAAAATTTGTAGAGACATAGAACAAGCTAAGTTGGGTGGAGCTGTGTACCTTGGGAAAGATTAATGGGTGAGAATACTGCAAAAACGGGCAGAATTTGTGAGAGGATTGTGTGCTGAGCATCACTAGATGTCACCCTCGACCTGAATTTAGTTTCACAGACTCACTTGCTTGTCAGAAATTTCAATTTTAAATTACTCATCTTCTGTTCACTACCCCCACCCTTTTTTCCCCCTTGCACTTAATGCACAGGGGACCTCCCAGTTCAGTGGAGCATAAACTGTTGTGCATCGATATTTTTCTTGCTTAAAACCAGAATCAAAATTAGGTCAAATAGAAATACTAGAATTTGCAGTACCATCAATTTCTGTGCTAGATAATCCCTGAGGAAACAGCAAAACCAAAACACCCTGGCAGGGTTTCCTTCCAACATGTTTGGTTGCTTTTCCAGTTCCTTTCAGATCTGGTTGCCACAGTTCCCCACCATGTGAAATGAAGAGGAAGGTGTCCATTTCAGCCCAAAAGATCTTCTTTGCTTCAAAATACTGGACTTTTGCTTATGTTACCAAGCACAGGTGATTTTTAGGTAATAATATTTAGTAATCTTTTTTGAGTTGCTAGGGGTTTCTATTTTTTTACTTCTTGGCTTCTGCACTGAGCCAAACTTCAGTGAACTCAAAGAACATTGCAAGGGCTCTATTCATCCTGAAAACCTAAATAATCCCTGTCATATAGCCCCAAATATCTCTGTCTCTTTAAAAATAAAGACAATTATCCCTTAGAGGTGTGAGGAGGACCAGGCTCCCCACTCCTCCCTCATCCCTTGTCCTATCAGTGATTCCCAGCTCTGTTTTTTGGCATCACTGGCTTCAGAGGGGGCACAGAGGAGCTGAAGGTGTCTCAGCTATGATCTGGAGCTCCCTGGCAGGGCAGCTCATGTGGTAAATGAAGGGTGTCAGGCCCCCAGGATTGCCAAACTGGTTGCTTTAAAATAGCAACTAAAATAAAATTATTGAGAGCTCCTAAACCATGAAACTTCCATGGCAGGAGGAATGAGCTCACGGGAGGAAGGAAGGAAGGATGGATGGATGGGCTTGCAGACAAACAACAGATGGAAAAAGGCCAGTGCTTAGCCAGCTAATAACCATAAAGATTTAATGTAAAGAGCAAACCCAACATCCTACAGGTGAGTTACCTCTCTGCTGGTCTCCTGTGCACCAGAAGTTTCTCAGCCTGATGTCTCTTGTCCCTGTGAGATCCAGGCTGAGCTGAAGGGATTGTTGCAGTTCAAGGCACAGCCTCTCATTTGGTCACTGAGCAGCACATGTAAGTCCTTTCTCACACCAACCCTTAATGTGAGGATGTTTATTGTCCAGTATCTCAGTCAGTTCCTTGATTTACCTGGTCTAAGGAGTGTTACAACTGCAGTGTGCTTCCTTTGGAGTGGATGCTCTGTCCCTTCTTGTCCTTTCAGCCTTTTCTTCCTCTTTCTTAGAAAAACAAACTGTTTTCTGTTTATTGCTCATCTATTCTCCCCCAGTTTTTTTTTTCCTGATTTGCCCCCAGCATGTCTCCCCTCATTCCTTTCTGCTGATCAGCACCCTTGGTATTCTGGTGGTACAAAGTCAACCCCCCCTTCATGTGATGGAGTCACGAGGAGCTCTGCCTTCCTCTGTTTTTCAGCACCATTCCACAGAAAAAAGAAAGAACCCTTTTATAAAACAGGTTTTAGGCAGTAATTTTCAGGTGAAACAAGTTTTCAGTGAAAGGCTTTGTTTTATCAGCTCTAAATATTTTCTGAGAGTGTTCCAGTCCTGCTGGAACATTCATGCTTGAATGAGAGGCAAAAATGTTTCTATGAAGTTAATGCTTTATTTATTTATTTAAACAATAATTTCATTCAACTCTCATTTTTTAACTTAAAATAACTTATTTCACTATGTCCTTTTCTTAGGTATGAAAATATTCAGGAAAATTCTTCTAATAAATTGAAGGAGACATAAACATTCTTTTTTACTTTTGCCCATTAGACGCATATTTAGGTTGATTAAAAACATACTGGCCATAGGAAGTTTTGTTTTTTAGTTTAACTTCCACAAAAAGCACCAGACAATGAGTTTGCACAGGGTGTTGGCCACAGTATGCTATTGGAAAACTGCTGGGGATTTAGCATTTCAGAAAACAGGTAGGGAAGTCCCTAATTTCTGGCATGTGAAGTCACTCCCAGGGCTGAGATAAAAGGAAGCAGAAAGCTGGCACAGAGGTTCACACCTCGTGGCTGGAAGGAAGTTTGGAAAAAGGCGTTTCAGAATTTCTGTCAGTAAATCTGAGACAAGTCAGTCTTTTTAGCCTAAAGCCCAGGAGGCTGAGATAATAGGGATTGTTCAGCCTGGAGAAGAGAAGCTTTGGGATGACCTAATTGTGGCTTTCCAGTGCCTGAAGGAGCTACAAGAAAGATAGAGAGAGACTATTTACAAGGGCCTGGAGGGACAGGACAAGGGGGAATGGCTTCAAACTGACAGAGAGCAGGGTTAGATGGCATATTGGGAAGAAATTGTTCCCTGTGAGGGTGGTGAGGCCCTGGTACAGGTTGCCCAGAGAAGCTGTGGCTGCCCCATCCCTGGAAGTGTCCAAGGCCAGGTTGGATGGGGCTTGGAGCAACCTTGGGCTAGTGGAAGGTGTCCCTGCATGTGGCAGACAATGCACAAAGTGCTCTTGTTCTTCCACAATTATTCCCAAACTCTTTCCCCCATAATTTGCATCTTCATGATGTGGTTTATCGAGGAGAGTATTTTATTTGTTTATTCCAGCAGTGAATTTTCCCACGTGTTTGTTGCAGCACATGAGTCTGGCATATGTTTGGATCGATAAACTTAGAGGGGGAAAAAAGAAAATTACACCCGAGCCTTTATTAAAGGGAGGTGTAATTAACGACTTCAGATTAATTGAAAATGTTTTCTCTAAGAGTAGCAATTGAGCTCTATCCTGATTAACTGCTTTCTCTCAGGCTTTGTAACTTTGCAGAACGTGCTGTTCAGCAGGCAGTGGAGGGGAAAAGGCCATCTGATATCTCTGCAGAACCTTTATAAAAGAGACCTGTCATTTTCCCATTCTGAAATGTTCTGTGCTGCTATAATCACATTATAAAAAGGAGTTCCTCGGGATTGTTTAATTTAAAAAGAAAATCATAGTTCCTCAAGGGCTGAGGACTCTAAGGGGGAACAGGCTGGTACTAGAAATTTGATTCTGAGTGAATTAGTTGCTATTTTATTTTAACCAAATGACTTGAGATAGCTATCAAAGAATCATATTTCCAATTATTTCTTTTTCCAGTTTAGTAAAAAATTTCCATCTTCTCCCGCTGGACATAGAATAGTCAGAATTGAGAGCATTGAAAGACAATCTTTTATTAAATATTCCTACAGAAGATCTGGGCTCAGTCAGGCCCTGTTACATTACTGGCCTGTGTTAAGTTAACATTCTTTCAAAGAATAGGACTGACTTCTAACCAGTTCAAAGGATTAAAACCTGTTTATATTAGCATATATTGACCTCCCATTTAATTTCTACTGCCTTAAGTAATCTGAGAGAGTTAATTCCTAATCCTTTCTCTCCCACTTGTTTGATACTGGGGTCTCTCTTGGGTCCATTTGGTTCAGTGAGTGTGGGTTTAAAGGCTCTTGACTGTGGGGCTGCCAGAGCCTGCCCTGAGGCACAGCTTTGAGGTCTGTGTCTGGGATGCTGACAACCTGCTACAAGGTGAATGTGTTGGTCAACGCTGTACTGTGATGTTTTCCTCAGCTTGTCTCTGCCTTCCAGCCTGAATTTGCCTCTTTTGGCAGGTAAATCAGTCCAGCTCCTCAGTGGGGATCCATAACTGCATCAGCTGAAAGAGCAGGTGGGATTTATAGCAGTGGGTGTGCTGGGCTGAGCCAGGGACCACCCTCAGCCCAGAGTGGTCCGTTGGCACCTCTTCTGCACTGAACTTCTCAACTTCCCGTGTTTCTATTAAAAAGCTGCCTCTAGACCAGCAGAGGAAGGAGACTCCTCATCAGAATGTTTCAATTCCTGTCACTTCTTAAAAGCTGTGCTTTGCAGGAGATACTTCATAGCTTTTGGTTTTCCCTTTTGCCTCCATTTGGAGGAGAAGAAATGTCAAAATATGAAGACTCCACTTTCCAGCCATGTCTGTTAAGAACTTTTAATCTCCAAATTGATTTCAATATGGTTTTGTGGTGCAATAGAAGCTGCCTTATATCTGTGGGAAAACTGAGGTATATTTTCCCTGTAGCTGCTGAACAATTTTTGTCATAGCCAGGGTTAGATTTCAGGAATGTCCTACTGGTAATTCCCTCTTCTAATCACTAGACTCTCTCCTCCAGTACAGATAGCAAAGGCAAAGTTTGAAATGCTCTTTGTCTTTACAGGAATCTGGTACATTAAGCTGCAGGTGCCTTTGTGCTTTCATCCAACATGAACATATTCATGCTGGAGTTTGAAGACCTGTTAAAGATTGTTGCTGTGCATAAAAACACTGCTGGGAAAACTGAGCACTGTATTTGCAGTTCCTCAGGCAAACTTCATTACATTTAGCACAAAATTTGTTTGGGCAATTAACGTGTTGGGTGTTCTGATAAATTCAATGTACAGTAATAAATCAAATTTTCAATATTCATGGCTTGGTGACTTCAGGAAGTCCCCAGAACATAAATATCAGTTCAGGAAAAGCAAACAAACAACTTCTACATTTTTTTTTGTCTTTTCACAGAGCTGCCATAAGGAAGCAAAGCATCATTATTGTTTCTTTCAGTTCTCAGCATAAAAGGAAGTAACACTTAATAAAAACCATTGGCTGCAAGATTTCATAAGAGAGAGAAGCAGAGAGAGAGAACTAGCAGCGTGGTGTGGAAAAGCAGGTGTGATTCATGAATAAACTGTACTTTGCAACCCTGTAGGATACTGATGAAACAAATAGAATTTTCACAGACATGGATAATACAAGAACACAAGACACTTTTTCACAGGTAAAGGCAGAAATTGTTGTGGCTTGTGTGAAAGTGCTATTTGTTGTGTGTAACTGGAGAAGGCATTTCAGAACCTGAAAATGACTTTGTACTTTACTGGTAAGAAATTTGCAGTAGATTGTTTGATGTAATTGATTATTATGTAATGTAAGCTCAGATAGGTCGAATATTTCAGAAAGGGTTTGCAGAAGATGTGGATGAGACAATATTTTTGTGTGCTTTATTCTTAAGAAAGTTGAAACTTGTGAGGTTTTCCTGATACAAGAAGAGGGACAAAGAGATAAAATCAGTCTTTCTATTGCCATGCTAGAGAGGATTTATTAATACTATGTATTATCTGTGCTAAAAATTTCCATAAAGTAATTGGAGGGGAGAAAAAAGTGGTTTATATTATAGGCAGAAGCAGTCTTTTGATAATCACAGTGGAATCTGAAGTGACTGATATGCCAGAATTGAATATACATCAGCTTGCAGCACTATTGGATTTGTCTGAGTGCCTGCCAGATACAGTCTTGTAGCATTCTACCTGTTTCAATACTTGGGTGTTTGGAAGTCTATTATCTGGAGAATTGAGCAGTGGAAAACTCCTCTCTAAGTCTAACTAGGACAGCTGATGGGATGTATTGGCAGAGGCTCCCTGGTGTGTGACCTGGAGTAAATAGCAATTAGGAAAAAGGATGATTTTGATGCACACGGGCTGAGAAGGTGATGGAGGGGTCTGACTTATCCTGGGCAGCCACCAAGGGGGGCTGGGGAGGATCCAGCCCTGTTTGCATGGTTCCACTTCTTCCCTGAGTATGGGATGTCCATTGGACAGATTTTCTAGGCAAGACTCTGGACAAACCCAGAGAAGTTGAAGGGAGAAAATAAGTTTCTCCTATTTGTTGCTCTTTGGTTTGTCAAGGAGGAGGAAGGGACAGGTGCCTGCCTTTGGTTATCTCCACACAACATCAGCCTCCTTGGCCTTGGGAGGTTTGTGCAGAGCAGTGTAACAGGTGATCCAAACACTGAGTCCTGGAGCCAGACAGAAGTGAATTGCTGCACCTCAAGTAACAATACCTGAAGTGTTATAAAATTGCAGGTCCCATCTGGCTCTGTTCAGTGTCCTGAGGTGCTGGGATCTATTTGGAGAAGCTGTTGACAACAGTGGGGTTGGAAAGGCACAAATCCAGCCTGGGAGTGTTTTCCCTTTCTTTGTTATCTGAAACCTGTGTGTTTATTGCTTGGCACCAACACACAGGCACGAGTGGCAGTGATGAATCATTGCTCTTATTTCTTACCTCAGGTACTGCTGGGGAGGTTGGGGACAGCACAGATGTGGAAATAACCAAATGTTTGCTACCAGAAAGGGCTTTACATGAATGAGAATTTGAAAACAGGAAACCAGAACCAGATGGTGCCACTTCTCACTCTCTTTCACTCCCCAAAGCCTGCAATAAAGCACATGTACAAAGCTCAGGTTGTACAATCACTAAAACATTTGCAAAACTAAACTGTATCTGAGAAAAATGTGTGTTTTAAACTTTTTGTGGACTCCTTTCAGAACTTGACTGTATGCTTTCCTGAGGTTTTTCATCTAAGTCTTCTGAGAGCTGGGAAGATCAAGGTGCAAGGTAGAATGGCTGTCAGATCTTTTGCTTTCCACCTTGCCTTACTTTAATCAGCTACTTTAAAGTACTTTATCCCCATGACTTTCCCCTACAATTTTTGTTAGACTTTTTGTTAAAGGCCACCTCTCTTAAGTGATTGATGTTTTTTTTTTCTTCCCAATTTTTATTTCCCTGATCTCTTCCGAGGTACCTTAAAGCAGATTTTCACTGTATACTTCCCAAGGGATCAATTCCATTTAAATAAGGCCAAATGATCCCATATCTTCAGATATGTATATTCATGAACATGTGCCCAGCCTTGGGAGCAGCTCTTGTAGCCTTTGAGATGGGCTATTTTTGAAGGACTCCAAACCAGAAATGTGATGCTTTGCTGATCTCTTGGGGCTTCTGATGTTTTGGCTGTCCAGAGTCTGGTCTTTGCAGTTAATGTCAAATGTCAGCTGGTGCCTAGGACTGGAGACAGTTCAGCTTCCTTGGTCCTCCTGGCTGTCTGGGGGTTCTGCAGTGAGAAAAGGGTGAGAAATGCTCTAACAGTGCATGTGACTTTGAGGCTGTACCTGTCCTTAAAGCCAGGATCACTTGGAGTCAGGCTAAAACATCAATATGAGAGTTCTGTGTGTGAATCAGAGCTCACCTTTGCTTGATCCATCTAAAAACACCTCAAAACTTGGGAATGTGTTGAAAGGTCCAGGAAGGCTGCTCTGAATTTTGATGTTTGCCGCTTAGCAGGACATAGCCCATTAAACAAAGAGGATAAGAAATGCCTGTGGGACAGGGATAAAGCACATCCTGAGGGATGTCCTCCTCAGGCAAAGATGAAGCCCCTCAGTTAAATTTCCTGCCACTGAGCCATTTGGAGCTCCATCTGTCCTGTTTCATCCTCAGCATTGTCCAAGTTCCTGAAACTGGGAGCACAATGAATATTGCCAACCTTTTTTTTTTGGATAGAAATTATTCCCTGAGTTTAAGAAAGGACTTTAAAACTCACCCTAAATAGATGTCCAGAGAACTGTTCCTGAGGAATCTGATCCTATTCAGAAAATGTAGTGTCTTTTTGTAGGCAAGTATTCAGAACATAACATTTATACAGACAAGGATCATACTCTGCTAAATCTGTTGGAGATTGAGAAAGAGAAATAGCCCATTTTAACCTAAACATTTTACTTGGATGATTTATTAACAAATCAGAATCCTGGGAAAAGAAAAAGTTAGGTCAGAAATTATACACAAGCAGATGGATGCTCTTTGGGGATTTTCCATGAGCTCTCAGACTGTGTTTTGATTAGAGCATAATGAAAGGTTTGTTCATTAAATGTTCCACCTAATTAATGTAAAATTCATGGAGGCCCTGGATCCTCAGTTAAATGTGCGTGAAATCAGTGTTACATTGTCTGTGTTGCACTTCATACTCTTTGCTTAGCAGGTGTTAACTAAAATGATCTAATAAACCTCGAGTATAATGAAATGAGTCTTGTTCAGCATTTAATAATTTTAGCAACCCTGTTCTTGCTTGATATGAATCTTTCTTTTACAAGACATTAGGGCACAAGATGAGATTGTAAGCCTGTGAGTAGAAAGATGCATGTTTTCCTCCAAAATGATTAGATGTTGCTGTTAAATAGCCCAAGATTAATTTGACTACCATGCTAATAAGCAAATATGATAATCCTCAATAGTTCTTATCACTGTGGATTATTTTAATTACTGTAGCTAAAGGCATAGAACATTATTATTTTAGTAACTAACTGAAATATTTCTATGTGAGCCACCTTCTTTATTCTATTTCAGTGTATTTGGTATTACAGCATTTAAATTATACCTCAATACACCAAGAAATTGCTAGGTAAGTTCACACTTAAGTATTGTTTTGAAATCAAGTGTAATTTAAAATATTCAGGACATACTGTGTGCTTCTATGGGGGCAGGACATGGAAATCAATGGGAGTTTTACTCTTGCACTGAATGTGCTCAGTGTAAAACTGTCCCTGAAGGCTTTTGAAAATCTTCCTTTAAAATTGCACGTGCCTAACATGAAGGAGGGTTTTTCAGGGACCATCTCTGCATTGGAAATAAACACTCATAGCCTGGGTGAAGTTTTCTAAAAGCTTTAAATCTCTGACTGCCACTTTGCTCTAAAAGGGACACTTTGAAAAGCAGTGAAACCACCTGTTCTTCTCAGGCTTGGACTGAATAAAGTGCAAAATAACTGTGGAAACTGTGTTTCAAATGAGGAGGTTGGGTTTGGCACAAAGCACCATCCAAGGCTTTTGCACCCCACAGTGTCTATAAATCTTTTTCTTTATTCTTAAAGATGCTTAGCAGTGGGAGATTGCACAGTTTTCCCTGGACAACTCAGTGTTATCCTTACTGTTTTCCAAACCTCTTTTGCTGTAATTTAAATTGTATTTCCTCTCATCCCACCACACAGGGAGCAACCTGCTCCTTTCCTTTTTGCAGCAGCTGTTTATGTACCTGCAGGCTGTGCCTGCCCCAGCCTTCTCTGGGCTCTGAAATCCAATCCTTCCTCTTTTCAATTGCAAATCACGTTTTTCCAAAGCTCTCATTATTCTCATTGTCCTGAGCTGGACTCCTCCAACTCTTTTCTGGGGGCATGGAAAACTTCACACCCTATTCCAGCAGAACCCTTTCTCAGTGCTGAGTGCTGCAGGAGGACTCGTGTTTTGGCTGTGCCACTGCCTGGAACCTCGCTGAGGAATATTCCCTTTTATTCCAACAGCAGGACATTTGTAACTGGTGTCACTCTGCAAGCTGCTTTAACTTCTGGGTCTTTTTCTGCAGAAAACATGTGCTTCAGCCAGGGCTTGTGAAGCTGGTAGTTCCTGCTGAACATCAGGATTTTTTTTCCCCTGCTTGCTGAATTATATATTATTGCTTCTCTCATTTGTCAAGGCTGTTTTGGGTTTGAATCCCCCTCTCAACCCATCTGCAATTCTTTTCCACCTTCGTGTCAAAGTCTGTGAATTTAACAACCAAAATCTCTAGTCAGCCACTGGATCACTAATGAGAAACTGAGTAGTACAAAGCAGAGTCAGTCTCCCGTGCAACACCACTCAATTTATCCTTTGAGTTTCCACAGTGAAACTCCAGTAATTACTTTCTGAGTGTCATTTCCTGACAGGTTCTCAGCGCTGCTGGAGCAGGAGGGTCCATGCTGGTCTGTTAAGTGGTGATCGAGGGAGAATCTGAAGTGCAAGCTTCACGTGAGACCTATAAAATGTCAGTTTTTCAGGGGGATATGTTAAGGCTTTGAGATTCTTCAATATGGTGATATTTTCAATACCAAAAATAGATGAAGTAGTTGGTATTGTACACTGTGCTATGCACGTGTCACTGGGCACCAGTTTACATTTTAAGTTCCTAAATATTTTTGGAAATAGCTCTTTGAGATTTCTTTGTTGTTATAATCAATCACTCTGTACCTTTATATCAATAAGAAATGAATTACAACAAAATATCTTCAGGCTCCTCCAGCTCCTACTGAAAACAACAGAATTTCCAGTGTTTTCAAGGAAATCAAGCTACTGTTTGATGAATACCTTCTTCTCTGGATAAATGTTGACAGATATTATTCAGCCAGATACAGACCTGAACAAATAATGCAAAACATTATTACAGATGGATAATTTATGTGACGAATAGCAGCTCTCTTTGACAAATAATATTAGTCTGTCTCTAGGACCGGCTACAAAAGATGGTATTGCCACATCAAAATATCACATCAGTCACCTGTATTGATATTCCCTGTAGATGGCCAGTGAAGGCCTCTCAGCTACCCAGACATAGGAAACAGCCACTCCCCTGTAAATAAATGGGAGCACTCAGTGCACTCTGGGCCAAGTTCAAACCTGACAAAAGTGAATATATTAAGAGATGAAAGTTGATAACACCAAACTGGAACTTTAAGACAATCCAAGTTGTGTCCACTGCCGTTAAAATCTCTTAAATGACATGTTCAACATGCAGGCAGAGTGAGTTCAGCATAATCCATTGTAAAGTAAGCCAGTGCCTTTGATTTAACAAAAAATAGTAAGTGTTTTCTTTGGAAGCACAGCTTGGAAAAGGAAGTAGCTACTCAAAATTTCATCACAGGTCAATCACTGCATCACATCCCAACTCTTAGCTTCAAGCTTCTCTACTCTACTTGCTTAGCAGAAAGTGTTGTGCACTGTAGCTGTGAGGCACTGAGTCAACAGAAAATCCTCAGAAGGCTTTACCTCAAAGACATTTTATCCTGCTGTTCTGGATAGAAACCAAAATCTTCTATTATTGAAAGCTATATTAAAAAAACAGACTCCAAAATGAATGAAAACATGACCTGGTGCTGGATAAAAGATGTTAAGTGTGTATGTTAATCCAGGATATTTCTGGCTGCGTGGACAACACCAGCATTCAGATTGATGCCCAGAAGTTCATGAGTTCTCTGTAAAGCAACATGTAGCCACTGCTTGACCTTTTTCTCTTGTATTGAGCCCCCTTGGAGCACTGACCTGAGAAGGGCTGAAAGGGAGATGCTGTGGAGCACAGAGTGTGAGGAACAGGCTCCCTGAGGCCAGCCCTCCCTTCTGGGCCCTGCACAGCCAGGAGCTGCTGTGTCTCTTGCTCCTTGCAGCGAGCAGATGAGGATGTTCAGCACTGTTAATGTTTAACAAGGACAAGTGTAAGGAATCCTTAACAGCGAAAAGCTTCACTAGACTTGAATAAAAATCACTCCTCATTTGCACAGGGAGCAGGATTTCTGCATGGCTTGGTTTTGTTGTTACAGGAAACGACAGAGCTGGGTGCACATTAGCTATGATCTGCTCCTAAATAATGCTGAAATATTGTCTCAGCGAGTTGTGCCAGTGTTTGCAGTGACTGTGATCCTGTGCAGGGCTCACTGGCAGCCAGGGTTCTGGGTGTGCATGTGCACACATTCCAGGAGTATTTTTGCATTAGACTGCTGTCATATTATGATGATTCGGGCAGGATGGTCCACAGAATAAGGATGAGCTGAGTAAAAGCCATGTAGCTCAAATTCCTCTGTGGGTAGCGAAGGGAAAGAGTTGTCAGATATCAAGGCAGGTTGAATTGCCCCCCCTGGAGAAGCTCAGGTGTCTCAGGTGAGTGCACAGGAGTCACAGCCATCCTGTGGCTGCCTGGGTGGTGTGAACAAGTGTGTCTTAAAGGCTGAGAGTCAGAAAGAAAAGGCAGAGGAACATGTTTGCTGTGCTATCCTTGAGCAGTTACCCATATCCTGTGTGCCTTCCACTGCCTTGCTCAGTCAACTGTGGATGGCTCAGATGATGTGGCTTTAACCCTTCTTTCTTGATTTAGTCCCAGGAAGGTCAGGGGACCTTTGTGGAGTCATTACAGGGATGTTTCCATGGTGTGGAGACTACATGCAAAACCTTCCAGGAGGTCCTCTGAGGGCTCCAGTGAGACTGTGCTGGGTAAATGGAGAGGGGCAGGAAGCCCTGGAAGGGTTCATGTGCAGTGCTGTGTTGGCAGCTGCCCAAGAATAAGCCAGAAATCTCCTGTCTCACCATTAAACACATTTAATACCATGCCTAGGCCAAAAATATAAAAACCTCACCTCTCGTTCCAGAGAATGTCTGGAGCCCCAGACTCTTCCTTCAATTGTGCATGCTGATTTTTGTTTCAAATCACTTGCGTGGCTGTGCTGAATTTTGGGTGGGTGATGAAAATTTAATCTGTGTTAAACAAGCTGCTTTAACCTGGCAGGTAAATGAATGCATTATTAACACAATCTCATGTATTTCCTTAATATGCCTGCTTTATAATAGAAGCATTTAATTTTTTTCTAAGTTTTGTGATCCAGCCTTGTATAAAAACATTCTGCTTGGGTGTTCCAGTCACGTTCTATCAGGCAACATAGCACAGACTGATTTAGTGGCATTTTGGTGGATAATATGACAAAATTTTTTTCCTTTTGAGAAAAAAATATAACCAAAACAAACACGAGAATGAACACTACAAAAATCGTGTCATGCTGAGAGAAAACCCCTACAAATACACAGTGATAAAGGTCAGGATCTGTTACTCAAGTCTTGTTTGCAAGTGAAAATACCATGTTAACGTGTGGCTGTCAAAAACCTGAGCCAAACAGACTTCTGACAAATAATTTTGACAGTTCTCATAAGCTGAAAAGTGCCTTTTTTGCCTCTCTTGTCTTTTGAAATGTTTCCCTCCTGCTTACAGATGTGCAGAGAGAAAGAGAGTTAACAGAGGCAGTAAAACAACAGAGTGCTGTTAAAAATAACCTTCCCCAAGCACTGCCTCGTGTGGTCTCTGGGGAAGGGACTCTGTCAGTGGTCTAAGTTCCTAACTAAACTCTCTGAATTTGAAATACATAGAATTATTTGTTTCTCTCCTGTAAACATTGTTTTCTTCATACATCATCAAGCAAATTAAGAGCTGTTCCCTGTTGCTTTCATGTCTTGGGCAGAATTTTATTCTAGTCTGAAGGAGACCTCGGTGAAGGTAAGAAGAATGAAGAGTTGAGTACTACACAGTACTACACAGAGCCAAATGTGCCTTTTTTTAAAGGAAAAAATTATATTAAAAATTAAATTTGAAAAAAAATTGTCATCCTGCTGCAAAAATCTTTGAACCCTTCTCCATGTAAAAAGACCTAACAGGCAAAAATACTCTACAACTTCCTCTCAAGAGCTGCTAGCCTGAATAAATAGGATCTTGCATTTTAAAGCTGGCAGAGCTTAGCCTTAAGGAAACTATATTTTTCAATCCAAATATATCCATACTCTTGTTTACTCACCCAGAGCCTGTTCAGTGGGGAATTATCTTGTTAAGATCTAATCCTACTCGGTGCATGTGAGGTTGTAAATATATGGCCGTTTAAAATTCAAATACCGAATGTGGAGGTCATTGTAGGAAACTCCTGTGCCTCTGCAAGTGTGAATGAATTATCAGGCTGTTTTCCTGCTTCCCTCAATGTTCACATTACTGTTGGCAGCTAGGAGCTATGCCATAAGTTACCTTTATATTAGCATTGAAAATTCCAAGGCTTTTTAAAACCAAAATATTTCTTTTACTCCCGGTTTTATTTGTGGGCTGTAAAAACAGTGTGTCTGTCGGTCAGACGCTGGTTCAGATTTGAGAAATCTGGTAGGTTGAAGTGTGGTTGCTGTAGCATGGTTTGAATAAAGGGAGAGAATATGTGGATTTACCACCTCTGGGGTGGGACTGGTTATTTTTATGTGCCCCATCAGACCTGTGTCAGGTGGCTGTGGTGCTTGGATGGGTGGAGGTGTCCAAGGAACAACTGGACGTGGCACTCAGTGCTCTGGTCTGGGTGACAAGATGGGGCTGGGTCACAGGTTGGATGATGACCTTGGAGGTGTTTTCCAACCTTGATGATTCTGTGATTCTGAGAGGATCTTGTGCTGCTGGGCTGTTTAGCAGAGGATGCTCCCTCTGCAGAGACGTAGCAGGGGCAGGTGCCTTGTGAGCTCCAGCTCCTTCCCAAGCCTCCTGCCCCTTCCTCTTGCTCCTGCACAGCCTGGGGTGGGCTGTTTGCCTGGATGCCCACCTGGAAGAGTTTGAAAAGGATGATTGCAAAGAAAGACTTCACGGCAGTAACTCCTCTCCTGGTGGTGAAGTTGTTCTCCCGGGGGAGGGGAACATTGGATGCTGTAGCTAACTGAGTAGTGGAGCTACCAGATAAAATATCACAAGTTTCTGGGCTCTGGTGGTAAAACCTACACATTCCTTTCCAATTCCCAGTTCTGCTGCTGTTGAGAAATGGATATCACACACGGGAGCTCTTTGGTCTGTCTCAAAGGAAGGTTTATTCCTGCTACAAAGTCTGTGAAAGAGCTTTGCCAGTGGTGTAACAGCTGTAGCTCTGGGTCTCTGGTGACTCCACTTGCCTTTCTTCTTTGTTTGATTCCTGTTTGCCATTGCAATCCCCACCTGGTTCTCTCAAGAGTGACAGAAATTTGTGTGTAAGCTGGTTGGCAGCACATGAAGCTGTTTTGGTAAAAGAAAGGGGAAGTGTAACACCGGCTCGTTAACGTGGTTCACTAAGTTCATGTGACAGCTGCACCTCCTGCTACCAACAACAGTTTACCCCCTCTTCACCCTGAAAATTTCAAAATGCTCCTGATTTTCAAGTTATCTGGTATGCAGGACTTCACACTCAGGGTAAGACACAGGAGAGCATGCAAAATTGATGTTTTCGCTTCTTGCCAGACTCTAACTAAAAAAGGTTTCCCCCGGCAGTTTTATCTCCAGATATTACCACCCCATCCCCTAAAATTGTAAAAACTCCTGTGTATTTGCTATCTTGTGGACTTTTGCCAGGTTTCAAAGGGAGTTTCTATTTGCTGGGCAGGTTGTCGATAGAACATAAAATATGAATGAAATTGTAATTTTATGGCAGACGCTAGAGCTGTAACTGTCACGAGCCCTCTGCGTCCTCCACATCCACATGAAAAAGCAGTCTCTAAAAACATTTGGTTGACTTTTTTATTTTCCAGTTAAGCCAGGAAAAGATCCTCAGAATTATGAACATGGTGAAAAATAAAGAAGTGAGCATTGAGGGGGCTTTGCATTTGGCACAGAAGGAGGTGTATACTGAGAAGGTAAGGTCACCCCTCTGATCTATTTTGCGAGATATTCAAATGTATGAGCACTAGGAGCATGTCTGTACTGTTTTCAAAGGTACAATCCCAGCTTGTGCAAACACATGCACTCAAGTTTCTAACAAAACAGGACATGTACTGATGGCTGATGGTACCTGTGTCCTGTGGAATGGATATTCTGTGTAGATGCCTCAAAAGGGGCAGGAACACTTGCAACTATCCCAGGTTGCTCCAAACTCCTTCCAACCTGGCCTTGAACTCTTCTGGGGATGGGGCAGCCACATTTTCTCTGTTCCAGGGCCTCACCATGCTCATAGTGAAGAATTTCTTCCCAATATCCCACCTAACCCCACTCTCTGCCTGTGTGAAGCCATTTCCCCTTGTTGCTCCATACCCTTGCAAACAGTCTCTCTCTATCTTTGTTAATGTAATTAAAAAAGGCCAGGAGGATGCTACTGTGCATCTCCATGTGCAATTCTTCTCCAGAGCCTCCAGAGCTGTTTAAACACTGTCTACTGAGGGACATTTCACCTGAGAATGTGTTTGGATTTGAGTGGACAAACATTAGCCCAGAGCTGGATGTATGGCTGATTTCTGTTCTGTTTTTCAGGATTCCCAGGATTTGTTAACTGGATCACAATTTAACTTCATTATCTACAAATACAAACACTATCGGTGGCAGAAGCGAATTTTGCAGGTAACTTGAAAGATCATCCCTTTTGGAGCAATACATAAAAATATATTATGCTGAAGTTGCTGGGTTAATGTTAGTGGACAGCTTAAAAAAATCCCGTGGTTCAGCAGCCCATCAGAGAGGTGTAAGATAGTGAAAAAAATCTCTACTTTTTACAGCAGAAGTATTCTGAGGGTAATGCCTGACATTCCCTGTACTGAGGCCCCTGGGAGGGCTGTGGAGGGGACCTGATGATCTAAGAGGTTATTTCACCACTGCAAAACATGAGTTGTCCCCAGGGTGATGGATGATAATGGGCTCTGCCTGGGAGTTGTTCTTATTAACTACCAAGAGTAAATGCATACAAGTGATGTAAACACATCTAAATATCTGTGCCTTTTGACAGGACATCACTTCCACTGCACCCACTAAAACCTTGGGAAGAAACATTCCTGGGATACTCAAGGTGCATTTGGCAGACTGTGCAGTTTGTCTCTGGTTACTCTACCCTGTGAATCGTTTTTTGGTTATCATGAACCCTTAAGACTTTATTGACTTGCATGATACTAAAGCAAACTTGTGTTGACAACACCTGATGGTGATTCCATGAAGTCAGGGACAAAGGATTCATGTTGTTTCCAGGGACCTGGATTTCACTGAGTTTTCCTGTAGTTTTGACAAAATTTAAAAATGAGCAAGTCCAAATCACATATGCTAGAGGGTATTTTTTATTTACTACATCTAAACTGAAGAAAGTATAATCTCCTTATTTCCCTCAACATCCACCACATTTTGGAACTAAAAGATTATTTCTTTAGACATAAAACTGATGGAAAAAATGGAGAGAGCTGTAGTAGATGTGGAAGTTATCAATCTGTGAATCTGGAGTCATTTAATTTCACTTCTCTAGTTTAACAGCAGCCTTCAAAAGTCAGAGATAATAATGAGAATGGTTCTGCTTTGAAGGTTTCCAGCTATAAACAGAAGGCAGGGAAAGGCCACAGTGTGGGCATTTGGTTGGCATGGTCAGCACATACAAGTTTTTAGCCCTGCAAATATAGATTGGGCAGTGGAAGAAGAAGGATCTCATCTCAAAGCAAACAATTTTTAATTGTTATAGCCATGAAACTGCACTAAAGTAATTTTATTGGCTATTATTACTCCATTTATTTGCACGCATATATATGTGTAAAAATAGGGAGGAAGGGATTTTTTTAATTGGACAGGTAGTAAGAGAACACAAGGGAAATGGTTTTAAACTAAAAGAGGAAATTCTTTACTCAGAAGGTGGTGAGGTCCTGGCGCAGGTTGCCCAGAGAAGCTGTGGCTGCCCCATCCCTGGAAGTGTCCAAGGTCAGGTTGGACAGGGCTTGGAGCAATCTGGGATGGTGGAAGGTGTCCCTGTCCATGGCAGGGGGTGGCATGGAATGTTCTTTAATCTCCTTCCAACCCAAACCGTTCTGTGATTCTGTGACAAAAAACTCTATGTTAGGTAAGATTTAAATCAAAACACAGTAATATTTATATCAGAAAGTAATCCCTCAACAGTCCCCTCTTTTCCTGACATGGAAGCTGCTGCTATAACCACCCTCACAGCATTTCAGTGCTGGGGCACAGGCTGAAGGAGTAACTGAACCTCTGCTGAGATGGTCCTGCCATTAGTTCTTGCTACCACTGCTGCTGAATGGGAAGATTCTGCACTGGGTTGTATGAGACATGGGGAATTTAAAAACGAGTAATGTTTCAGAGTGCTAAATTGATACATATTCATCAAAAGAGACAGGGAAACACAGCTGCATGGAATATCTGCTTTGTAACTAAAACAAATATTGTATTACCATACAATGGTAATTCCATCTTGATGATGGAATGTCATTTTTTTTATCCTATTTATTCTGAGCTGGTCCTTTCCCTAAATGTCTTTGCATGGTGATATTGGGATATTGTCTTTGCCTTTCTGTGACAAGAAGCGATGGAGTCAAGTAATGAAGAATCTTCTATTCCAGATTGATTTCAACACAAGGACCATTTTTAACATTGAAAAAGGAATTATTAAGAAGCAGTTCCCTTTCTCTCAAGTCAAAGCCTGTGAAGACACTGAAAGGAGGCGCTTCAGCATTGTGTTTCATGGGCGACAAGATTATGAGCTGGAAGCTGTGTCTCTTGATGATAAAAGGAAGGTAAGTTTTTACAATGCCATGGACAGATTGCTATAAATAACAGTTGATGTGCTGGTGGTACCCAGCAGGTCCCAATCATTGTTATGCTGTGCTTTGTGCGAGCAAAAAAGGAGAAATGTCTTTATTCCATGTGTGTTTGTGCTCAGAACAAAGGGAACGGGAGTTCAAGATAAAGTTTGGCCTTAGGATTTGGGCACAGTTCACTGGGACTGGAGATGTAAAGCCAGCTCAAGACATGATATGAAAGTGGATGCAGTTCTGCAACTACACCTGGAATGTAACCCCTCTGAGAGTGGATGAAAACAAGCAAAAAAACCCTGATGATGTGCACAGTTGAATCTTAATTGAAACTTTCTAAGCACTTTTTATTCTCTGCATAAGGTATTTCTTAAAATGCCTGCTTTTAAGAATGAACAAGGTCATCCTGATGCTGTGAAAAGAAGACCTAGTAATTAATCTTTCACCATCAAAAGAAGCTGAAATGACACAATTAGCAGAGGAATGAAGTCTAGGTACAACTAATTGTTTAATTAAATGGTGCAGTGTTGCGAGATTTTGTATGAGCTGCTTCACTTTGAGATTTCAGGTCCTTTTGAGTTCTACTGAAACATGAGAAAGCCAAGTCATGAGCTTTTCACCTGAATGCAGGTGTCCAGGGGTGGGCAGCTCTTGGAGTCTGTGTTGTTGAATCCATCCTGCACAATTTAGACTGAGGTACAAATTTTAAACCTCATGGAAGAATTTGCATCCAAACTTCTGCTGTGACTCATTCTTAGGGGGCTTTTTTTTCCTCAGAAGGATTAATTCCCTGCAAAACCCAGGGATTCACCCCACATGCAGAAACCTTTCTTCCAGATGAGCAGAACCTCGTGGTTGATTAGCCTAATTTTGTTCAAAGTAGATTATTGAGCAGAAGAGTTCAAAAAGGAACATGTATTTAGTAATAAGAACATCAGATATGGCCCTGTACAGCACAAAGAGCTCTTTAAATTCACACTCACCTTAATCCATAATATTTTCCACTGTAGCCAAACCTTCATTTTGTACTGGGTTTGTCTGAGGTTTCCAGCTTAATCAATCAGGTGCTACTTGGACTTGAACTGATCTGAACAGACACTTTGTCCTAGATTGCTTTGTGTATGAGTTAAAAAAGTAAAGTTTTACAGTAATCCCTCCAAAATAAAATTGTATTCTCCTTACACTGGTGGGTTTAGAATTGTGGGCATAAAGCCAAATTGCAGTTAAGTAGTTTAGCATAAATTACTTATTTTATGTTCATTTGTTTTACATATTTGGCTGCAGCTTAGAGTGTTGTCTGTCATCTTTGGACTTGAAAAATCCAACTACTGATGTCTTATTCAAGGGAATTAACATGGAAAATATTCTCTCTCTGCTGCCACTTTTTATCTAGATAATATACCTCCTGAGGAGAGTTTTACAGAGCAATTCATACAAGAGACCAGTGGAATCCTGCTCTGGGAGACCTGCAGAATGGGATGTGATACATGAAGGGCTTCTGGATTTGCAGCAAAACACTTTTGCATCCACTGAATGGGTGAAGTATGAACTCTGGGCTGTGGATTTCGTTAAAATTTCTGATAAATGCATTAAGACTTTAATTTGCTGATAATGAGTTAATTATTTAATTACTCTTGAAAGTTAAAAGGTGGATGGCAAATCTGCATGAGATGGAATTAAAGTAAACTTTCAGTGCAATAGTGGTCCCAACAAACCAAAGTTCTGGTGTGTGCTGGAGCCTGCTGGGTCCATCAACAACACAAATCTGTAATGGTGATGGTGCTCAGGGAGATTTTAATGGTGGGACTTTATGTTTATATCTTTATTTTTCCCTCCATTCTCTGTAATAAGGACAAGAAGACGCTGGAGAAGTATAAGAGTCCTTCTAGAGAACATTGACTCACATTGGCCAAATGGCTGCCCCAAAATTCATAATTCCTTCTCATAATGTTCTGAACTCCCCTCCTGGGGGGTGACCAGCCATGGAGGCCTGATGGGGTGGTGGGATTGGAGACAGGAATCATTATTCAGTAGGAAATGGGCTGTCATCACCATTTCAGCCCCTAAACCATCCCAGATCAGCACAGCTTTTGCTTCTGCTTGTTCTGTTGCTGGATTAGTGAAGCAGCCCCAGTGGTTTTACACAGTTTGCTCCCCATTCCACAGACAAATCACCCTTCCCTGAGCCAGCTCCTAAAATACCTGGAAACTGCTTATGCTATCAAAGGAGAGAAAGAGAGAGGGGGAAAAAGTCTGTCTGGCAAAACTAAGGAAAAAAATTTAACATTGTACTTATCTGCATGGAGCAATTATCTCAACACCCTCCACAGAAAATGATTTTAATTGTTTTTAAAAGGCTACGCCTGCATGTCTTGTAAACACTATCCTCAAGTGTGTCCAGGATTTGTTACCTTGCAACAGTTAACAAGTTTGTTAACAAACAAAAATTGATTTTTATCTATCTTGTGAAGCAAAGCCCTTGTTGCTTTCTTCTTTATATTAATCCTCTCTCTTTTTTCCTTTTTTTTTTGCTTTTTTTGGCCAAGTAAATAATGGTGGAAGCATCTGGAGATCCAATTAAACTATAAGTCTCTGCCTTAAAGAAAGGAGAGATCAATATAACTGCCAGCTCCATTAAACAATTCTTATCACTTTAACTGTTTATGTGGGAATAGATGCAATTTATATTTTATGTTTAATTCTTCTGGAGCAGCTAAACTTATTTAAATTCCTCATAGAACACCTTAATCAACCAGCCACACCTTAAAGAGAGAGTGGAGGAAAAGGAAGGTTTGATAGAACTGTCAGAATGATAAAGAAAGGCAGAAATCCTCAAGAAAAATTAAACCACAAATGCTTAAATAAGAATAAACCCCATATACAGTAAAACCTCATCTGTTCTTGAATGGGGAACCTCTGTTTTGAGCAGCAGAACAGAATCCCAGAGAGGAGACTAAAGCAGAAGGTTCTGCTGAATTACAAGCTGTGTATGGTCAAGGCAGTGTTTTTCCAGGATTAATTTATCCTTTAAGTAGGTTTTACCCAAATTTTGGCATGGTCATTTCTGATGGAAGCCCTTGAGCCTTGTTCCTTTCCTGCCAAGTGACTTGTGGGACCAGCCTGAGTTCCCATGGAGTAATAGGATTTTTGGGAGGGAGGAATATTGGCCTATATGACTGGGAACTACATTTGGTGACTTGTTTATAGCTTGGGGGCAGTGAAACCTGGAAGACACAGAAGCTCTGAAGCCTTGTCTTATTATGTACTGCTCAGTCACACAGGGGATTCCTTTAAAAGCTCATAGTCCAAGTGATCTACCCTCCCAAACAAGAGGAATAAGTGGAGTGGGAGGGACAGAGCGTGGCTAAAAAATTAACAGGACTTGGGTGGTTTTTAGTTGATGGTCAGATCTTTGTTTCAGCTCTCATTGGGCATGGCAGGCTGTTCAGAGTTGGTGTCAGTTTACTTATGTGTCAGATAAGAATAAGAAGCCCTCAAATAAGAATATCTCAAAGCCTTTATGGTTTAGCATTGATACTTTTTGCCTGTCCCATGGAAGATGCTGTAAAAATGTGGAGATTTATTGATTTTAGGAAGTACCTTAATAAAGCAAAGCTTGTGTAACTAAGCAGTCAATGAAGAATGAGCTGTATGTCCATTCCTTGTCCTTCAGGTACTTGGTGCAACTACGTGAAGGAGAATTGACTTTATATTGCATAGGTCTGGGAGGAAAGAGCAGGACTACAGACCCTGGAGCCAACACAATTAATTTGTCAGGTGGGGATGTGAGTGTCAGCAAGGAGAATGGATGCAGCACCTTTTCAGTTCAGACCAAAGATCACAATTATTTGTAAGTATAGTTGGTAATTAATAATTTATTAACGCAGAAGTACTGAAAACAAGGTCAAGCAGCAGGGGGCCTCAATGTTTCAGACTAAAATAACAATGCTGGAGAAATGAGGCCATCAGAATTATATAGATTCCTGCTCCCATTGCTTTGCAGTGATTTGATGAGAATTTTCAGGAGGAATCAAAAGTGCCACATCATGAAGCTGAAATACTGCCCACAGCAACTTGTCTAGTTGTCATGGCAGGAGCCAGGGGAGATGCACATTCAGCTTGGTAGGACAGATGTGTGAGCAGGTTCTGCTTGTGCAACAAGCACAGCAAGGTGTAACAAACTGTTCACCTTCCCCCAAGGTGGAGAGGAGGAATTATGAGGTAACTGCACCACAAAGTCAATATATGGCAAAACTTCAGCTCCCTAACCTTAGACACATAAGCAATTAACTTTGCCTGAAAAGGTCAGAGTCAGCAGCACTGGGCTGCTTTGACAAGTAAAGGTGCTGAACATCATTCTGCTTAAATCAGAACTATCTGTGGCTGTGTCAGTCAGCATGTTATTTACACTGCCTCGTGTTTATATACGACATTCTTAAATTTCAGGTTTCGAATACCCTTTACTGTCCAAAACAGCAGGCCAGAGGATGTTGGCAAGCTCCAGAATGAGTGGGTGTCTCTCCTGGAAAGGTACTGTCAGCTGGGCCAGGGGGCCTCCCCACCTCAGGAGGGATCTCAAGGATGCACCTCCCCTGAAGGTGATTATGAGGAATTTATTGTACCTCTGAATGAACAGAAAGAGGAGACTCTGCCCTTTGGTGTGAGTTCTGCAAGGACCAGTCTGAACAAGTCTCCAAGCCCCCAGACAAAGCCTGCAGAGGGGGAAGGAGCCCCAGCATCACCATCTCTTCCACTTCCCATAAGTAGGGCAGAGGTACCACCAGCCCCTCCTGCCCTTCCACAGCCCTGCAGCCTCTCTCCAGCAGCAAAGAGAACCAAAGCCTTTCACTGGGATGTTGTTCCTTCTGATAAGGTGAGGATGAAACTGATGGTGGCTGTTAAAAAAAAAAATTGTATATATTGTGTTACATCTATAGTTATAGAAGTACAGCTGTGCCACAAAATGCCCTTCTCTGTGTTTGGATGGAACAAAGTGCCTCTGTTCTGGCTTTCTGTTTACCCTGTGTCACTCCTATATTTTTAGATTCACAAATCTGTCTGGGGATCACGTGACCCATGTAAGAAGAAAATTGATGTATCCAGGCTCTGTGAACAGTTCCAGATCCAGGACGCAGCAGTATTTTCGGGCAATGAGCCTTCAGTGAATCAGCACATCATGTTAGACCGAAAAGTCGCACATAACTTCAGTAAGTGTGTTAATAAGAGCTGTGTCCTCCTCTCTGAGCTGGGCTGAACACTGCACACATTTTCTCTTTGTACTTCCTACCATTCAACAGGCAATGAGACAAACTGATTTATAAAAGAAGACCTCATGGCTGAGTTGCTCCAAAAGTGGTCCTTAATGATGTAGAGGTGAAGCCCAAAGCTTCTTCTCTTCTTGTACAAAACATGTGGAAGTGCCATTGAGCTGTGATGTTGTTGTCTTAGAGCAGACATGTGAAATCATGTGTGTCACCTGTGAAATCAATGTAAGACTGACTTCAGAGGCTTTTCAAATTTTGTGGGTTGTTCAGGTGGAGAAAAGTCAACAGGAGCAGGTTGGGAGCCAGAAGTTTGAGTGCTGTGCTCAGTCTCTCTCCTGCACTGAGGTCAAGAAATTCATGTAGGTGTAGGTGGGTTGGCATAAGAGGCTTTTGAGGCAGCTACAAGCCAGATTTCAGGAATTCTTGGCCTTCCTCTGGCTGAAGGCTCAGGCTGTGAATGACTGTCTTGAACAGGATCCTTCCCTCTCTTATCACAGGATTCTACCAAAGACCTGACCTAGAACAGTCTTTCACGGCTAATGAAGGAGTTCAACACATAGTTCTGCTCTTTCTAATAAAATGATGTAAAGGTCTTTCAATCCTTTTAATGAGAATTGGTAGATATTAAAGGAGCAAGACTAATTGTTCTTCAAAGACCACTCTGATTTCTGTTACAGAGATGGCTTTCCAAAAAAGCTCTATAACCTAGAGATGTTTCAAGAAGTGTTACATGTGTAAAGAATTTGGGGCAGTTAATTTTGAAGTTTTAATGATTTCTTCTCTATGAATATTAATAAGAAAGAATGTATTTTGGAGATCATGTAAAGTTTTAATTGGGAACTTTAAATGGGGATAACTTGGAATTATTGCATCCCTTGACTAACAATTTGAAGGGTTAAAAGGAAGAGAGTGATACAGAAGTGCTGTTGCAGATAAAAGAATCTTGTAATAGCACTTTTATCTACTAAATGATTGCAGTTTCTTTGAGGAAACTTCTTTCTTTTGGTTTGCAAATAGCACCATTCCTCCTTTTGATCCTGTTCCTCTTACAACTATTTTTTCAATGGGACATTCTACATCTGTTTCTTAATCTCATCCTTAAAGTTCCATAAGTGAGATTTTTGGCATACACTTATTATAATGGATGTTACTTAGATCAAAAGTTAATTTGATCCTTAGAATTCTGATTAATCTTCCTGCAAGTGCTGCAAACTGCAGTTCTTAATTTAATGAATAAAAGGATGAAGCTCCAAAATTGCCAGTAGGTTAAAATTTGTGGAGAATTTGAGTGGGTTTCTGAACACAAGAGAGAAATGAGAGTTCTGAGAGTAGATCTATACACTGAATTTGAGTCTAATGTGTGAGAAAATACAAATAAAAGCTAAGTTATCTCGTGGATTCTTGTAGACAAAATAAATTTCTGCCATACAGAGAACAGGTATCAGGAAGAAACAAGAAAAACATCCTCAGATTTCCAGTGCAAAGTTTTGGGAGACATTATAATATATATGTTAACCCAAGAACATGAGATCTAATGGGTGAAAAACTGATTTAGGAGTCAAAATACCAGCTTCTGTGTCTTGATTGGTGCCTGTTTCTCAGTATGAGACCCCCTTTCCCACATAGTATCCTTATTTTGCCTGGGAAAATACTTTGACAAAGTCTGATGACTCGAATTTCTTCAGTGTCTTGATATCAGTTACAGAAAACGTTCAAGACAATTTTAAATGCTTTGTGGACAGGTTGTGAAGATTATAAAATCAATGTTTTACTGTGAGTTATTCACTGTTATGGTGATTCCCCACCACTGAAGAGACACACAGTGTAAAAGACATAGGGAAGCAATATAGATATGAGGCATAAAAAGCACAAGAAGGAAAAAAGGAAAGTTCTGCCAGGCTTAGCACTAAAGCACAGATCTTATAACAAAATTCAGAGGGTGTAGAGTGTGTCAGAGGAAGAATAAATGATCTGTACTCCACTGGCCAACAGTCTCTAGAACCATTATCAGCTGCCTCGGGCCACAGCAAGTTCCTCTAACCTGAAAAACTCTGTTCCTTTATAGAATTGAATTGAAAAGAAGGTAAATCATACAAATCCTTCTCAAATTCTCCTTCACAATCCCTTTGTGCTGCTCAGAGGAGTTCTGGTGTAGCAGAGACTCCAGGGCAAGTCTCGTGCCAGCAATGGGAAGCATTTAAACATTTTCCCTTTCTCTGCTGCTGCCCTTCGTTCACTTCCTTGTGATTCTTTTTTTTTTTACCTCCATCCTTCAGTACCAATGAGGGAGACAGACAGTAATTAAAGAATAACTGCCAGGACAAAGTGGTCTTTTTGGGAGCAACATCCTTACAAATTTTTACTTGTCTAAATGATGACCTTCACCTCTTTGGGGAAGAGGCATCTTATTTGCATTTTCCTGTCATAATGCATGCTATGAGCCAGCCCTGTATCAGCACAGAAGTCTTAAACTTTACAAAAACATCAGATTTTAGGATTTTAGGAAGAAGTGAGCACTTCTGTTTCCTAGTTTGCCTTCATTTTGGGAGTAAGTTTTCTTGCTGGAAATTAAACAAAGCAAGTAAACAAAATCCAAAGAAATGGAAAGTGTAATTCCTTTAACCTTCAAAATATTGTGCCAACTTACTGTACTGTTATGTGGAAAAAAATGATTTTAACTGTTGAGCTGAGTACAAGAGAAATACATATGAGCAAGTATTGAGTACCTCCCCAAAATTTTATCTTGATAGTCCTATCCTAAACATTGACTATCTTATGAAAGAAATTTGGTTTTCCTTGACTATTGTTCGGTAAATTTAAAGAAAATACAAAGATTAAATTATTGCTTTAATGACGGTAGCTACTAAATATTTTGGTTTTTTGCTTTTTTCCCTGTTTGTTTGTTATGGGTTTTTTCTTTCTTTCTTCCTTTTTTTTTTTTTTTTTTTTTTAAATCTGATAAGTACAGACGAGATATTTTGGTGATTTTCCTTCTGAGTAATCTAAGAATCCTTTTCCTCCAGACATTTTTCTTAAAAGTTTCCGTATCAAACCAAGTGAGCTGAAAGAAAAACTGTACATCATACATGAGGAGAGTGGTGGACTCACAGATGAGCAGATTACAGCACTAAGGAGGTAATTTTGGGGGTTCAGTTGTTTGTTTATGTTATAAGGTACCCTTTGGAGAAGGCAGAACCTTCTGCAAATAATGTGAAGCTCATGGATGGACTGAGACATTGGATTTATCCTGACTGTGGATGTCAGGTTGCACACAGAAATCAGCTCTTGCAATTGAGATTTTTGAATACAGCCCCAAAATATCACTTTTCCTCATCTTTGTAGGAAAGGGAGTTGCAAAGTAATGGCAAATCCACCATGATTTTGTGAACTAGTTACAAAGAGCAGAGTTGGGAAAATAATAAGTTGTGTCAGTGAGCAGGTGTTGACTTGACAAGACTTTACAGGATCTCTTACTACAACCTTACAACCTATTGTGGGATGAGAAATGAAAGATTTAAGACTGGTTTGGAGATAAGGAAGGTAGACAAGTGTTAAAGGAACTTTATAAGGTGATGGGGTGTTAAGAATATCAGTATGTCAATGGCAGAGATTCGTGGGTTTAAAGCAGAATGCAAATTTCTGTATCTTTAGCAAAACTGAACAGATTTCAGGAGTGTAATCAAACTATATGAAATTCATAGGAACTGCATTGTGTCTTTTTGAATAGTTTAAGACATAGAAAGGAAGGAAAGAAGTGGGATCCTAGAGTAGTATCTGTTATACATCCCAGTCCCCATGAGGTACTTGGACTACTTTAATAAACATATTCACACATGAAAACTTGATGTGAAACTGCTTCTCCCTTCAAAATGAGAAAAGATTAGAGTGTTTTGTTAAAGTGAGCTGGAAAAAAGATGAGACTGACAAAGAAAGTGAGGAAGTAAATAATTGATGTTTCTGCTTCTCATGGAATCAGTTTAATCTTGGCCTTAAAATCCTGATCCAAATCAGTACATCAGAGGCAATTTTAAAATGATCTGCAGGATCATGTGAGCACTTAGGAAGTGTTGTGAGCACAAGAACAGACAGCTAACATAGAATTAATGTTATTCTGTGACATGACTTGTGCAGAGCTTGCCTCAAATGTGAAGGGACATGGACAGGAAACTGAATATTTACGTGTTTTTTATGTCCCAGTGTTCTGGAGGATGTTTCCTTGCTGCCCCAGTGCTTTACCAGTTACACCCCACAGTGGTGCACAATTATGAGCTGGGGAAAGGTGCATGGCCCCACTGAGGGTGATGGAGCTCTGCTACCATTCAAAAGCTGATCTGAAAGGCTCCTTCAAAAAAGAAACCTCTTCCTGCAGCACTGCAGGTTCAGTCCAGGATCTCCACGCTGCTGAAACCAGTGTGACACCACTGAGATCCCTGATTTACAGCATCTGGGCTCCTTGCCATCAGATAATAATAGTAATAATGATGGCAATGAAGCTTGAAAGATCCTGTTTTTTTTTTCCTTTAAGTCTTTCTTCGAGAGCAATAATGCTGAGGAAATTTTTCTAGCAATGGAATATGTAAGAGATATTGGATGCTGTATTTGCTGAATGTTATATAGCTTCAAGGATTCAAGCTATGGGTTCAAGGATTCTGTCTCTGAAATTATTATTTATTGCCAAAATCTAGGAACGCACATACAAATCTTGCAGTAAAAAGGAGATAATTTTTTTCCACCCCAGCAGTTTTAAGTGTGAGTGAAATAAATGAGATGCATCTCAGAATTAAGGCTTGGATTTCCAAGTGGAAAATCAAAGGAGCAGACAGACATTCTCATGGAACATCAGCACTCCCAAGTCTCTCTGGTACGAAGAGCTGTGGTGGATTTAGCAGGACATTTAACACTTTTGAAAACCTTTCCACCTGATTTAGGTGTCATGGTGGAAAACTTTACCTTTGAAAACTGTGGCCTCCAGTTGGTGGAGAACCTGTGGTCAGGACAGGAGGTCAAACAGGATAATCCGGGGCTGGAAAATCCCTCTCTGTGCAAATTGTTCCTGTCAGACTGCCTGAGCCTGAGCAGGAAGTCAAAATTCTACTACTGTAGAATGAAAAAATATTTAAAGTCAAACCCAAGATTACATTTTCAAGACTGTGACCTCTGAGTTGAATGTTCTGCTCATGTGTCCAGCGGTGGGATATTATTAGAAACTTCAGGACTTAATTTGACACGGAAACCTTTCCATAATTCTCTGAATGATTCTTTATCCTGACGTCTTAAAATCAATAGGAAAGCACTCCTTGTCTCTCTAAACTTAATTTTTTTCAGAGCAATGGGATTTTTCCATTGTGCAAATTCCATTAGAGTTGCATTCATGTACAAAGATATTTATGGAATGTATTCACATATTCTTGTGCTTCCTTTTTCATGGCTTCCATTGTTCAGTGCTTTAAGCTTTAAATCTCCTAGATAATCTGCTGGTTTTGTTTTATATACATAAGACATCTAAACAATTTTATGGAATATCAGACATTTGATTAAATGAAGATATTTGCTGTCAGTTTTTAAAAACACGTTGTTTGAATTTGCTTAAAAAGTCAAACTTTTTTCAGTGATAAACACCCTTTCATTTGCCAACAGTTAACTTATCTTTAAATGAGAATTCAATTATTTCTTTTTGATAAAGGGTGAAAAAAGTACTATTTTGTAATCTGCTTTAATATAGACTCAATAATTCAAACCCTAGCCATTATTGAATTGAAATGTCAAATTACTGACAACAGTAAAAAAAAAAAATCTTACTTCTTGTCCTGTATTTAACATTTAAAATATTTGCTTTATTTTTTCCATTTCTGAATAAATCACTTTTAATGAAAATGTAGAGCTACCCCCATGAATGTTTAATCACACTTGCTACAAATTTAGTAGGTTTTTTGAAGAGAAAGAGAAGATAGACCCGAATACTTATTTAAGATTCTTTACACTCCTTCTCATATGTTTGCTATAACATCGATTTCATTTTGCTGAAGATATGCTGTGAATTCCCATAGTGAGCACTCAGACAGGCAGGAAGATCTCCAAAGGAGAACTGTGGTGATGTGTTTGTTTTTCCAAGTGGAGTCAATATTTGAAGACATCAATTTTCTAAAAATCTGTGGCCCTGGAGTTCTGACCCTGGAGAATATACTCTGTGGCCTCGTGCAGAAGGAAGGAAGTTGTGGGTCTGTGTTATGTGCTGCCATTATTTGAGCAAGTGAAAAAACCTGCAAAAACAATGGCAAAGAAGATGACTGTTCCCAAGGATTGGTGGGGTGTCTGTGCAGAGCCAGGAGTCCCACTGATTAAAGAATTAACATGCAACACATAAACCACACTAAATGTAAGAAATTCCAGTGCATGGAATGGAATGATTGTTTTATGTTGCCACAATACAGAACGAAGAGGAAGAGGACATTCAATTTTAATTTCTGTTTTACAGATACATGCCAACAGCAAAAGATGCAGAAAGGTACCAGTCATTCAAGGGGTCGTGTTCAGAGCTGCACGTGGTTGACCAGTTTATGTTAGAGGTAAGAGGCATTAAAAGTCACCACATGCCATTTCTAGGGCATTCTCTGAGGTAAAACCACTGTTGTTTGGAAATTAAATTTACAGTCTCACCCAGAATCAGCATAAGAGGATTATTCTGATAATATTATTCTGATATATATTCAGATTATTCTGATAATATATTCTAATAATCAGAAGAGAGCTCTGTGGAGTCCTTTGCTTCTCCAAGTCACACCCCCTCCCCTTGCTCCAAAATAGGAGCTGATTTATTCTGAGCTAGGTTTCCAAAATATACAAGCAGAAAATTGTGTGTAATTAAACATTCTTGTTCACAAAAAAGGAGTGTCATTGATTTTAATAATGTCTGACCCTACCAGCATATTTGAATTTGCATATGCAAATGTGCACATTCAGGTGTGCACCATAGTAAATCCACAGACCTCAAATAAAACTAAGAAATGAGCACAGAAATTAGGAAAGCTACAGTCTAGCTGAATTGCTCAATAAATTACAAAGTATATGTGCATGTTTTGGTATAAACATGAGTTTTGATTCCCTTTCTGTTCAACTCTGTGCAGATGTGTAAAATCCCTCACTTGGGCCAGAGGTTGGATCTCCTGCTCACTGTTCGTGAGCTCCCTGAGAGCATGAGAGATTTGGAGCCTGTGAGTAACATGAGTCCTTCACTGTGTGTTTGTCAGCAAAATCTACCCCTTTGATACTAGAGGGCCAAATAACCTCAATGCAGATCCTTTTTTTTCTAATATGTGCATTTAACATCACCCTTATTCCACCAAGATGCAAGAAGCAGTAGCTGATGGGCCTGGCAATGGAATAGACTTCCACAAAAGAGGGAGAAAAGAACAGGAAAGGGCTTCCAAATTTTTTATTTGGTGTTGTTAAACTTTCCTCTTTCTTTGACCAGTGAGAAGTGAATTTCACCACTAAAATTCACCTTCCTTTGTGGGGAGGTTCTTGCACAAGCTGAAAGAATCAAGCTGAAAGACATAGAGCAAGTTTATTTGAAATTCATAGAGAATTTCCTCTTTGCAGAAGACTGAAGGAGAATGTTCCTCCTAAGGATTACAGGGGTGAACTGAACTATCAGGAACCAGAGCTCAAGTCCCTCTCTGCCTTTTTTCAGGAGGACCTAAGGGGGGGGATGCAAATAAACAGTCTCATGACTGGACCTTCCTGTTCCAACCACTGCCTTCCCTGCCAGATTTTGTCTATGCTTTGGTTCAAAACAAGTATTTCGACACGATTCTGCTTCTATGAAAATGTTTCAGAGGTTTTGCTCTCCTTCTGCATGAGAATGAAAACAAAATGTGAAAGTTCTGCAAGACCAAGTTGTTGTCCTTTATCTGGCTGTGACTAAAACCATGGTGACAGTGGACAAAACTCAGAAGAGGAGCAGATGGAAAACACAGGGGACATGCCCAGATTTCTGACCCTGCCTGGTGCACTGCCACACCTTTGCTGTCCTCCAGTGAAGCCAAATACCTGAATATTTAGAAGTTGTTATATGCACTGTTTGATTTGGCTGATGTTTGATGTTCATTGAATGTTCACTGATCAGTTGTCTAAGTATTTTCTTACTTATGCTCACTAATATCTGTTTTTAAATCATAGAATATACACTTAAAATTCTATGGGACAACCTGAATACTGGCTTTCAGCCCTCTCTGGCCCTGAGATGTGCTATAAATGTTTTAACAACAGCTTTCAGCTCTCCTGTGTGTTTCCACCTTTCCCTGTTTTTAAGTTTGTGTGTTGGTGGCTGACGAAAAGAGGTGTGGTGCTAAAAAAATACAAATTTCCTCGTGGAAAACAAAACCACCTCTTGTGTCCATAGCCTTAGAAGGGAGGTGGCTTCCCTGGGAAAACAGAATTATGTTGAATTTGATTACAGGAAATCATTATTCTTCCTTGTGGGAAAACAGTGCTAAGAATTCTGATAACAGTTTTGAGCTGGTATAAACAGAAGGGAGGGAGGTGGAAGCTGGAGAGCCCCACACTGAGCTCGAGGCTCTGCTTCCCCTGGTACCTGACATTTGGTGCAATCTGGTGCATTCAAACAGCAAAACACTTCTTCTGCAGAGGCATTTTAAGAGATGAGTTGAAGTGGTTTTGGCAGCCAGAGAGGATGTGACCTCCTTTTGGGCAGTCACTGTGCCAACACAGCTTTATCTGGGTGGGAGAGTTTTAACTGGTCCTTCCCAAAAACCCCAGGCCTGTTTCCTTGAGGGACTTGAGTAGGAAGATGTCACTGGTGAGGTGTGACTTGCTTCAGGTGGGGACGGTGAGGCTTCGGCACAGGGGCCCCACGGATTTACCCACATTTCCAGTCTGAACTGAAGGAAGATCTGTGTGTGTTTTTCAGCTGATAAACCAGAAGATCCAAGCCAGTAAGCAGCTGCAATCCAGCCAGAAGTTTGTTGCTGTTTTGGAGTACATTTTAGCCATTGGGAACCATCTAAATGAGAAGGCTGGAAAAGAGGTGGCGAGAGGATTTCGATTGTCGTCTTTGGCCAAAGTGAGTAAATATTTTCTTGCCGTTAAAAATCCTGTTTGACATTATATTCTTGAATGACTGTGATAAAAAGATGCATTTCCCCATTTCAGACAGCAGCACTGGCTGGGTGGGGGCTTGGTGGCCTTCAAGTACCTGAAAGGGAGCTACAAGAAAGATGGAGAGAGACTTTTTCCAAGGGCCTGGAGTGACAGCACAAGGGGGAATGGCTTCAAACTGACAGAGACGAGGGTTAGATGGGATATTAGGAAGAAATTCTTCCCTGTGAGGGTGGTGAGGCCCTGATGGGGAGGTTGGTCCCTTCCAACCCAAACCATTCTATGATTCCATGAATCTAGGTGTCTTTTGCAACAAGCGGTACGTGGCCATTTTAAAGTAAAATTTCAAAAGCAGAATTTAAACAAATTAACAAATTGAAAGGGAGTGAAATTTCCTGCAATGCTTTTAACCCCCCATCATTGCTCTGCTGGATGATTAATAGGGGATGAAAGTTGAAGTTGTGGTCTTCACTCTTTCCTCACAGAGATCTGCTGTACAACAAGCATCATCTAGCTCTTAATTCTCTAATTACCTCTTCACTGACCTACAACTTGTGTGACATTAGCCTGAGTTTTCCATTAGTTTTAAGCAACCTGCTTTCCCCTCTTCATCAGAATTTGCCATCAGAAAATGCTGCTGCTGAAAATAGGGTTTTTCCCCCTTCCTCCATCCAGCAGTTGCAAAGTATAATATTCTTACCTAAAAAGTAAGAAACAGATACAAATTT
Organism: Manacus vitellinus; assembly: GCF_001715985.3. NCBI lineage: Eukaryota > Metazoa > Chordata > Aves > Passeriformes > Pipridae > Manacus > Manacus vitellinus. Next base: position 3,442,025 of record NW_021939960.1, on the reverse strand, counting down.
CCTAAGCTGCTTGTGCCTTTAATAGTATTGTAAAATTATGCCTCATCTGTAAACAGAAGAGAGAAGGATTTTTACTTTGTTTTTATAAGATATCTTTCCCATCTGGAGACTTTAATATATGAGTGAATGATTTATAAGTCCAGTGGCAATTCTGAAACAAAATTTGCATTCTTTTTTTTATTATCTTTATATATATAATGCCTGTAATACCACATCTATCATAATGAAAAATGCCTACAAAATCTTTTTCTGCCACAGAGCATCTTCCCAGATTCAATTAAGGAACTTTGCTCTCTTCATGAGCACAGCACACTACTTCTGAGTGGAAAGGAATAATGGCTGTGGTTGCTTGGAGGTCCAAAATCAGTTGCAATCAATTAGGATACCTTCAGTTTAAAAAGATCTGTGTGAATAAGACAGAGAACAAGAAGCAAGGTCAAGGGATATGGAAGTGGAAAGCTGATCTTAATCAAGAATGTGTGTGAAACGGCAGATTGAAAAGGAGAAGTTTAATTTTGTTGTGTTCTATTCTTGTCAAACTTACTTGGGAACTATCAACAGCCCTGCTGTTCTTTTATTTATTTATTTATTTATTTATTTATTTATTTTTTAAGGTGTAACAGCTCAGTCTGTCAATCATTGCTCTGCTTTATTTGCAGTTACCTCTGCTGAGGGGTAAAGAGAGGACGTTCACTTTGCTTCACGCCCTTGTGGAACAGATCCTCTTACATGAGCCTGATCTGGCCACATTTTCTCAGGAGTTGACAGAATTTGAAGCTGTTCCTGATGGTAAGAGGAGGGAGGGGGGAAAAATAATCAACAAATAAAACATGAAGGCCTTCAACTTCTGTGGAAACTCCCATCCTCACGATATGAATTATATTTATTAACATGTTTTTCCCCCCTCTCTTCCTTTCCAGCTTCCATGAAGGGCCTCAGTGCTGAAGTTGATGGTATGTAAATATGGTCTCTACATCCAGAGAAAGGTTTTCATACATTGTGCAGTCATTTGGAACAGGCTTTCATTGCACTTCTGTAGTTTGTAAAGAGAGGTAAAGGTTCAAAACGTTGAGGTGAAGTGTTGCTATGGTGATACTTAAGCTGCCATGTTACCTAGAAGAATTAAAAAAAAAAAGGAAATATTAAAGTGTGTCCAGGTGATTTAGAAATAAAAAAAAAAATATATACTGCCCATGGTAAATAGAGTTTATCATAGAATACAAATGTGAAGTGCTACAAATGCTCCATCAAAGTCACAGCTGTAGCAGATTCTCTGGGAGCTGGGAATGCACCAGGAGAAAACTTCCTGCAGCTCAGTCCTGGACTTCAAGAACTTTGAACCAAACTGGTTTCCTTCTCTAGACAGGAGTCCAACACCAGTGAAGTCAGGAGGAGGGAAGAGAATAAGGTTGTTCAAATGTCAGATTGGTTTGGGGAGATATTTACAACTCACCATTGAACAGTGCCAGGAGATGCCAGTGAGCTCTTTCCCCCCATTTCCCAGAGTGGGAGCTCCCAGGATGGCAGACCAGTGCTGTGCTCGGTGCCAACTGACAACGTTTCTCACTGCTGCATAGAAGAGAATTTTTGTTCTTTTATCTTTAAGGAACCCTGAACTTTCTGCACAAAAATATAGGTTTGAAGTGTGTTATTTTCATGGCTAATCCCAATGCCCAGAGCTAGGAAAGGCCAGATTTATGACCGCTGCATCACCATGCTATTGACCTCTTCATTATTCTGCAGTGATGTGATCACATACTACTTTTTCCATAATAAAATGTCTCTTTCAGGGTTTCTACTTCAAAATAGAAAGTTAATATTCCTGGATAAACATATTATAGGCCTATATTCTCCTAAATTTTCCTTGTGTCCTAAATTAGACATTTGTAGTCCTTTGGTCACATCTGCACGCTGGTGAAATTCCTCCTTTTCTTTCTCTTTTGTTAGTTTTAAGAAAAGAATTGGAAAACATTATTCAGTGCAGGAGGCTTATTAAACCCAAGACAATCAAGGCAACACCCCAGGAATTACAGTTCTGCAAGGAACTAAAGGTAAAGTTACTACAGCTTTCTTGTGGGCTGGAGGTAAGTGATGAGTAACCTGTTAGTTTGTCTGAGACCTGCCCTGACAAGGGAATCAGGAGCATTTGAGGAAAAGTGGTTTTTTTATTCCCCTCTGAGAGTATTTCACAGTGTAAGTTGCAGCATGGGAAGGGTTTTCCGGGTTTCTGCATCTCCTGCTTTTGCTTCACCAGATAAATGGGATGGAGTGGATGAGGAACAGGCAGCCCCATAGTGGTCCATGACAAGCATTTTGCAATAATAGGAATTTTTGAGCACATGTGAATTTGTAATGATTTCTTCTGCTTTCAGATAGAAGGGGAGATAGCACAGACAATCATAGAATCATTTAGATTGAAAAAGACCTTTGAGAGCACTGAGCCCACCCATAAACCTATCATTGCCAAAGCCACCACTAAACCATGTCCCCACCTACACATCTTTTGAATCCCTGTGATGACTCTACCACTTCCTGGGTATCCTGTTCCAATGCTTGATAACCCCTTCAATGAATACATTTTTCCTAATATTCAATCTCAGTCTACCCTGATACAGCTTGAGGCTGTTTCCTCTTGTCCTGTCAATGTTACTTGGTTAAAGAGACCATCCAAGAAACACCATCCAAGGCCATGCCTAAATTGTAATTATAGGCTGATCTAAGATGGCTCTGCTCATGCATCGTCCAAGGCCATGCCTAATTTGTGATTACAGGTTGATCTAAGTTTATTCTGCCCTTGCTGGTTACAGAACAGGATGGGTTGGAGGACACAAGGGGGAGGAAGCTGAGCAGGCTGTAGGAAGCCCAGCTTTGGCCAGGAGTCAGCAGAGGGGTTGATAGCTCAGGCACAGAGAATTAATAACTCAAGAGCACTGTTGTGCTGGTTGTGAACTGGGCTAATGCCAGTTCAGGGTTTCCCCACTCTGGTGTGGACACGTCCATCTCTGCTGTCCCAGCTATCTCTGTGCTGAGCTTCACTGGGCAGGGGCAGCATCTGCTCAATCCATGTGTTTCCTTCTCCTTTGGAACACCTTGCCAGGTGCTTCTTCCATACGTGTTCAGCTGTCAAAAATACATAGATTACAAAGGAACCATAATTAAGGAATTTAACTCCAAAACTTAAGTTTCTATTTCTGCTTCCTTAAGAACCAGCAACTGGGAGTGTTTGCTTCACATGCAAAAAGGCCAAATGTGGTGGAAATTAGGACCTTCTGATACTTGTCTAGTTCTGTCAGTTTTAATAATTTAGGTAATGTCATCGAATAATACAGTTAAAATTCTCTAACCTTGATGTTTCTTTTTTTTTTTCCATCTTTGAAGACTTAATACTTGCAAGGAAATATGTGTGCTTGGTGTAGGCTTCTCTTTTGTGAAATGTGAAATTTTTGTGACATGAAAATTTTGACTTGAATTATCTTGTTTTCACTGCTGTTTAATTCCTGCTTTAATATTATGCTCCTACAGCAAATTAAGAAGTTTTATTTTATTACAGGATTTAATTCAGAAATATGAAGGGGATCTATCCCAGCTGTCAAAAAGATGTGATGAAATGAAGAAGCTTTATAGCAACGTACTGGTACATATCATATTAAAATGCAATGAAAATAAATCTACATTTCTTTAAGAAAAAAAAAAGAGAGGGGGGAGAAAGAAGTGGAAAGAAGCACAAGAAATTCCCACGTGCTTGATAGTTATACAGTCTATAGAAAGAGAAACAAAACCTTTCATCTAACAGTGGTCAGAAGCTTTAAGGAAGGGGGTTGCTGAAATGCAGTGCTGACCTCTGAAACCAGAATAATGTCCTGGTTTGGGGACTGGGACATGATTTTAAGTGTGGTGGTGGTTTCTGTGGTGTTTCTTTTTCTCCTTTTTTTTTTTTTTTTTTTTTTTTTTTTTCAGAGGGAGGGATTAAAAGCAGAGAAGTTCAATGATGAGCAAATGTTACACAGAAGATGCAGCCAGGAAGGCCTTTGGGGACCTACCTGAACAGACACTGCAGATTAGCGAGATGTTTGACCAAGGAAATTTAATTAGTGATGTTTTACTAAAAGTAATATTGTAAGAATGCACAGGGGTTTCCTTGTGGCTCTTGCAAACTGGAATAACACCTCAGCTTAGGGCAGCAAGCCAGATTAGTCTGCAGCACATAGAGAACTCTGTCCCAAGCCTTCAAAAAAGTTGAAAACCAAGAACATCTGAGACTCTTATTTGCATCTGAAAAGGATTTCATTTTCCACGTAGCTGGAAGTTCCCTCAACCTTTAAACCAGATCCTTTTTGCCTTCCTTTCCCTGTTATTCTCTAAATAACTTTTTTGATGTATTTCTCTCCTTTAGAATGATTTTTTTTTTCTTCTGAACAAGCAAAGCAAATCCTTTTGCATGTTTATAAAGCATCAACAAATGTAAAGCAAATATAAAATAGGATGGGTGACCAAAGGCCACCTTATCATCCCAACAGCACTAGACAGGTATAGTCCAGCTCACCTGGAATAGCTGATCTGGAATTGTGTTGGAATAGCCATGGAAATCATGTTGCACATAACCCAGAACTCCACAGGCCTACCTTGATGCTTTTATATCCTGCTTATGAAATCAGTAGTGACCTTGGCATGTGACATTTCTGTGGGATGAGCAATAAGTTGGGGACAACTGCCTGTGGCATAACTGTGGGCTCTCAGCTCCTCACAGATGGTCACTAGCTCCAGGAAATGCCTCTCTCATTACTGTTTAACTGATGGCACATCATGGGCCAGACCTGCCACAGATGAAGGGCTTGGAGAACCCAGAAGGTGCAATTAGGAACATACAGGCAAAACTATTAATCAGGTGTCAGTGCTTAATGTTAAAGTTTTTGTGACTAGATTGTATTTGAGTGGTTTCTGGTGCTGTGTTTCTGATTTCCAGGCAGAGGGTTTGCTCCTAAGAGCTGTTAGATGGTGTCCAGGTGGACGCTTTTTGGGAATGCCAGATCTGCCCAAACCTCCCCCTGTATTTCAGCTGCAATTTGAAGTTGTGAACTACAACTTCATTGCTGTTCTGCCTTGGGAGAGCTGATCCCACAGCTACAGGGGAGCTCTCAATTACAGCCAGGACCAGAACTTGGAGTCTCTTTTTGATGAAGCCTTTGGAG
>NW_021939960.1:3337902-3436692 GCF_001715985.3 Manacus vitellinus | reverse complement strand
GCCACAGCTTCTCTGGGCAACCTGTGCCAGGGCCTCCCCACCCTCACAGAGAGGAATTTTTAAAAAACTTCCTGTCTGTTCACCTTTTTCAGATTAAAGAAGGAACAGGGAAAGGCTCTTTGATAAATTACTTTCTTGCCCAAAAATGTTTGCTTCCTTATGAATAATTTTTGTTTTCAAAGCAAAATGACAGAAAAGGGAAACTTTTTGGCCTGTCATGAAGTATAAACCATATTTAGGATTTCAGTTCCCTGGAGATTTCAGACAGCTCAAAGTTTTCCTCCTCTTCCCCTTCTTCATCCACCTCTTCTTCCTTTTTATATTAATATTAACAGTAATGAAGGTATTTAACTTTTATCTTGCTTTTTAAAATTTCATTAAGATCCTGGACACAGTTTAGATTCCTTGGATACACTAATATTAAATATTTTTGTCTTTCAAATTTACAGGTAAAGTTTGGGGAGCCACAAGACCTGGACTCCCAAGAACTCTTTGGATGGATATCTTCCTTCATTAGTGAGTTTAGGAAGGCCTGTGCTGAAGTCACACCATAAGGAGAACACAGACCTTATAGAGAGGTGAGGGAAAGAGGAGTCCAGGAAACAAGATTTATTTGGTTTGTTACTTACTCATAAAAACCACATAACCAGTATCTGTACAGCAGACCACCTGGTTTCGAGAGATATTCAGTTTATAATGTGTAATTTGTAAGTGGTATTTGTAGAATCCCAGATGACTTAAGAGCCTCTCTCTTAATTTTTCTCATGTACATGTTATAGTACCTTGAGATTCCTGTATATTTAGAAAGGAAACACATCTGACATTTTATAACTTCTCTTTTCAATCTTCTCCTTTGATACCCAGTCTTCTGACTCAGTTTTAACTATTATTTTCAATGAGTAAGTTTCTGTATGGTCTTCTGATTTCTAAATAACACTTTCCCAAGTTTAATAATGAAATGGGGAGCTGTTACCCACAGAGGAGACTATTTAACTAAAATTCTAGTTTGTTTTTCTGCTATTAAAGCACTGAAGCCTTAGTATGGAATGGAGAAAGTATCTGGCTAGGTGTTTTGTTTTGTAGTACAATAAAATGGTGCTTTTTATGGCTAATGTCATGTATTGGGATAAAATGCTACAGAAATCAATCAATATGTGAGATTTGCATTTGCAGGAAGACAAAAATGTCAGAGAAGCAAAATAAAAAGGTGTCACAAAGTATCTAAGTAATGGATATGGGAGGTAATTATCCATGGTTTTCAAAAGAGAAAATACTTCTGTTGCATTTGTTGGCTTTTACATGTTTTTAATTAGAATAATTATCTAGAGCTCAAATAAATGAGAGGAAAAGGAGGCTTCTAAATGCAAAGACAAAATGGATGTTTTTAACACTAAAAGCAGAAAATAGCTTAAAAGGTCATTGAAAAAAATTGGCATTTTCTTCACCAGTTCTGCAAACAGTGTTTTAGGAAAATGTGTTTTACCTGATTTATTTCAGGTCTGACTGCCCAGGTCTCGCAGTGTTTGGGCTTTGATGGAAATGCTGAACACTCTCCCTGACTTCAGTGCTAAAAGGAGTTGGGGCTAATCCCTCTGAAGGGTTAGATGAACTTACATCCAAAATTTACATTATCACAGCTCTCTCTCAGCTGGCAGATAACACTGCTCCATATCCAGCATGTTCTTGGCTGCTCCAGGTGGGTCCACTGAACGTCCTGGAGTTTAGGAAAAGGGCCAGGAAGGAGCTGGGCACCCACCCATTGGGTGCTGCAATGCATAGATTTTTAGTGCTGGTGTCACACAGGTAAAGGACAATCACCACGAGTGCAGAGACTCTTGGACACTGGAAAGTGGAGATGGAAGAATCCCAGGATTTTCTTTCTTGTCTTGGCCTCGGTGCTCCAAAGGGCAGCACAGGCAGCAGCTCCCGGGGGGGTTACAGCTGTGACTGCCAGCCCAGCCAGCTGGGAGAAGGTAGAAAAGTGTTCTTGCAGCTAATTAGGAAGAAATTGTTCCCTGTGAGGGTGGTGAGGCCCTGGCACAGGTTGCCCAGAGAAGCTGTGGCTGCCCCATCCCTGCAAGTGTCCAAGGCCAGGTTGGATGGGGCCTGGAGCAACCTAGGCTAGTGGGAAGTGTCCCTGCCCATGGCAGGGGAGTGGGACTGGATGATCTTTAAGGTCCTTCCAACCCAAACCGTTCCATGATTCCATGATTGCAGCAGCAGCCAAGTAGCCAGTGGGATCCCTCAGCTTTGCACCACCAGTGTTGCTCCCCTCCATCAGCTCTTCCATGTCTGCACTTGCAAAGGGCACAATTTTGGCTTCTCAACAGCCTTGTCAGGGCTTTTCTCCCAGTTAACCACACGCAGTCATCTTTCTCAGAAGCAAAAAGAGTAAAATAAAAGCAAAATTATTACCTCTGATACTTATTTTATATAAAAATATTCACAGAAGCAAATAAAGGGATTTAATTTTGCAGAAATATTGGCTATATTTGCCTCAGGTCAGCATCAGATCAGTGAGATCTGGTTGACCCTGAAGTCAGTGGCATGTATCTGTGCATCAGGAGCTGCAGTTTACACCCCTCATTTCTGGCTGAAAGGGGAAAATGAAATTCCCTTTTAATTTCTTGCCTCTCTATCCCACAGTGCCCTATGCAGGACATGGACATGCACTGTAAACACTTGCAGGTTTGGATGTGTGTCATTACTGCTCCAAAATCTGAACTATCCTCTTTTATATGTGAATCATGTCAGATAATCCTGAATACAAGAGTCATTTCCATGGTATCAAGATCCCTGCATCCCTGAGCAGTGTTCGTGATGGTCATGATAAGTTCCAGGTTTTTTCTACCTTGGCTCCAGGGTCCTGGGAAGTCTCTTTTAACTAAATAGATATTTTTCTTTTATTTTTCACAACTCACTTTTTTCCCCCAGTCTTTTTTCTCTATTATTATATCTAACAGCCTGTGCTTGTTTTATAGCTCAGCTGGCATGGCCTTTTCCAATTAAAAATATATCCTACATGGTAGTCAATATCTGTGTCTTTGTGTGAATATCCTGGAGCATTAATTAAAAAAATTAATGTCCAAATATCTTCTTGTCAAGAAGTCCTCTCCCCTTCAGAGGGAACTTTCCTCTGGAGTGGGATCTTCCCGAGGAGAAATGTTTCAATTTTCCCAAATAAGCTGCTTCTTCAGTGCCTGTGAGTTTCAGAGACCTCCTGATTTATATGTAAGATAAATAGACCCTGTTCTCTACCTGGTTCTTTATTTCTTAAGTGTTATTTAGCATAAGGCTGGGTTTTTCAAATCTTATCACTTATCATTGTATCACTAAGTTTTAGTGGCATAAAGAATAATAGTTTTTATGCCTCAACATTTATTTCAAATTATTTAGACAAGATCAAAGTCTCCATATGGATGATATCCTTGGAATCCTTCATAGCAGATGATGATTTTATCCTGCAAACCTATAGTCATAAAAACCTAAGCATTGGATGAACCTCTTTGTTTATTTGTATATAGTAATATATATTTGTAAATAATATACATTTGTATATAATAATCTGGATCATTTGTTTCCCTACAAAACCCACAGAGCTGACTTTTGGAATATTTTTTAATATGAAAGCTGATTGGTGGTGTTATAAGAAGTTCTGCTCAGTGAAATTCTCTCAATATTGAGCTGTGGGAAGTAAGGCTGTGGGTCAAATGCTGCACAGATTTTCCTTTCCTGGCAGCTCAGCTGCCAGGGTAAAACCTGCTCCCTGAAAAGGAAAGAAACCGAAAAGGAAGCAGAAATCTCTTTTCATGCTTTGTTTCCCTAAAATGCACACTCTTGGTGGGATGAGCAGTATTTCAGCAGGAACAGGAACGATAATTTCTGTAGCTCACATTAGACATTGGTGTTGTTCAGCAAAAACATGACTCAGGGAAGAAACTCCCAGAAGAAATTCCTGACTTTATCCACCTGTCCAGAGTCTCAGTGTTTTCTAATCTGCCCCAGGAAATGCTGTGAGAAATGGAGCTCCTACAGGGACAGGCCACTGAAGTGATCTGAGCTCCCAGAGGGGCCTGTGTTACACCTGCACCACCACTCACAAGGGATTTCCAAAAAATAGGTTGAAATACAAATATCTCTCCACAAAGGCAGAAACTTCTCAGAGTTTCTTTGAACTAAAAATATAAAGAGCAGAGATTATCCAACACTAGACTCAGTGGAAAAAACTGAACTCCCAGAAAGGGACAATTATATCCTAGGGCAGTGGCTCAACTTTGCCTTCCAGTTTTCCTCTTTTTTTTTCCCTTTTCTATTTGAATTACCATGCAACAGGCAGAGTGTTCCTGCTAATTTGTATAAATGAACAGTCAAAATAAAAACTGGTCACTTGGAAGATGTTCTATGCATAAGAGCCTTGATGTCACTTATGTGTGCTGGTCTTCTAGTTTGAATTCATGCTTTTCAATTCCAAACAGCAATTTTAGGAGAAGGGAAAAAATGGTGTTAAGACAAAGTGAATAAAAACATGAGGTCTCTAAAAGGGAGCCTGTTGGGCACTCACTGTACAACAACTGAAGCCTCAAAGTGTTCTTAGAAAATGCTCCTGTGCTTAAGAAGTTGCTGCTAATGATGATGCTCAGAAGAACCACAGACAGGTTTCAAGCTGCTCATCTTAGAGAAGAACATATTAAAAGCTTCAAGCCAAGAGGCTGCTTAAAGAGCCCTTGGAGAGATCCTTCCCTGCCTCACACACAGATGTTTGGATTTGGATATTCATAGAACCAAGAATTGATTCCCTGATTTTAAAGATGTTTTCTAGCTGCCTAAATGCTCAGGTAGTAAGTTTTCTCACCAAATTAAATGTAGTTATTCATTTTTTCACTCTCTCTGCTCACTGCCCAAGGAGAATATCCCAAAAGCTGAACCACCTACTTTCTTCCCAGAGTAACAAAAAAAAGGAGAGAGAGCCTTTGAAAACTCTAACTCAGGCAGGTATGAATACTTTGTGCAAATAATAATTTTATTTAGCATTAACTTGAATATTTCACGTCACAGCGTGTTATTGCACCTGACATGAGATGTCTAAGCAGAACAGTGGGTTTGTTTGGGTGCACATTGAAATAATTGCAGGGAATGCTAAATGGCTTAAGCCTTTACATTTGCTGCCTATTTACCAAGAGATGAATTTTGCCCATTGAAATATTTTAGTCAAGGGCAGTCAGCAGTAATTTAACAACAAAACCCCATGAAGTAGCTAAATATTGCTTTAAGCTCATTTTACAAATAAGACACTTGAAACAAAAGGTTTCAGATGTAAATTTGAGGTCTCTGGATGCAACATAAAAATACTGCAGTGTGTTTTGAAGCATCAATAACTGACACTCTTTTGCTTGCACAAGGGTAAATAACTGGTGATCTGTGCTCTGGTGATGTCCCTTGCTCATAAGCATTGACCTAAAAAAACCCCTAAACCCCAAAGGTTATTGTCCATAAAGATCAAGTACTGATGGGCATATTTATACCAAAATTCTTCTTGTAGCTCCTAGAAATTTTCCTGAAAGAGCTCTACAGGATGTGCCCTGAAACGAAGTAATTATAAATAGAAATTTGCTCAACTCTTTTTCAAACCAGGAACTTTTCTCAGTCAGTAAATAATTCCCAGATAATATCCCAAGTTGCTGGCATTAATACTGCCACTTAAAACAATCTGATCTCTCACTTTGTTGTCAGGAATTAAGCTGATTAGGAAATTAAACCCTGTCCAAATCCCTTAGATTATGGATTTACTGAATTTGCCCTGTGAAAGGACAACGTGGCTGTGATGACTCTGCTCTCCAAGCCTTGGCTGCAGCTGATGAAGCAACTCCCCAGTTCTCAGACCAAATGCCCCAAAGTCATGCAAAGCCTGGTTTTAGGTGCATAAATCCTTTCTGTCCATTTTGTCTCTCCATTTTTGGAAGCAGGAGGGCTGTTCTGACACCCTAGATGCAAAAACTAACTTCTGTCTTAAAGCTTTTTTATCTGAATCCTTTGAGACTCAGGTGAGTGCTCACAGCTTTTGTCTTGATGAACCATCCTTAGGAAGAATTTGGAGCAGCCATAGAGGAAGCTCCATGCAAAGCAGTCAGTGAAATTTTGTTATCTGCTGAAAGACAGCCAGTGTTTCCAGCTGAAAATTCCATGGACTGGGATTGGTATAATGCTGGGAAGCATGTTAGGGAATGACATGTGGAATGGAAGTCTTGGGGAAGGACACTCTTGTCAAGGACTTTGAGCTCGCAGTGATTATTGAACACAAGCAGCTCTTCAGGAGTTTTGACTGTTTGGATGGCTTTTAAATTTTTCTTTCTCTTTTGCTTAGTATTTCTTCTACATATTTTGATATGTTTTTTGGAGCTTAAAGGAGTTTTGGCAGAATCACAGGAAGCAGGAGGCTGGAAGGCATCTCTGGAGATCATTTATTCCAGAGGAGGGTGTCCAAGACCATGTCCAGAGTGGGTTTGAATCTTTTTGCTGATGGAGAAGATGGATATTTCACAATTTCTTGGTGAATTTAACATTTCTGGAAGTTATTACCAAAACAAAGGCTGAATTTGGCCTCAGGAGCCTCATTTCCTTAAAAAATGGGTTAAAAAAAAATGATGAGATTGTCACTTGGGAAAGACACCAATCAGCCAAAGGAGAGAAATAGGGGGGTCTGATGGACTTGGTTCCTTAGCTGTGAAATATATGTATTGTTTTCTTCCCTGCATCTTTTTAAAGTGCTCACTATGACAAAGATATATAACAGATATTTCTTGTCCTTGACATCTTTGCTTGGGCAGAATCAGAAAGGTCTGGTTAAGGATTCCTCAGTGACATGTCCAGGAAATTATTCAAACTTAATGGAAAATTACTTTTAAAAGACTTGATCTTTTTCCATCCCAGAGGTGGCTGCAGTTTATCTATAAGGAGTTCCAGGTTACATATATTTAATGACATAATGTTGGGGTTCTTTGGGGTGAATTTGCTTCCCTTGGGGAGTTTGGGGGGGTTTTGGAGGACTTGTAACCCAGCTCTTGCAGTGCTGTGCTCTCCATGCACATGATCATCTTCAGTGGAGTTGTCTCTGTCCTTATCCATATATGATATTTCAACAGGAGTATTTGGAGGAGCCTGCTATTAACATCTGGGGAATGACTGCTCATATATGGCTGTGTCTTCCAAAAAACCCAGACAATAAAAGAAAGAAAAAATTAGTGTTGTAATCCCCACTGCTTTTTTGACACAGAATTTCTATGACAAGAGCAGTTTTAAACATTTATAGGGACACACAAACAGAAAGCTGAAACATGAAATTATTTGAACTATGTATTAAATACCCAACCAAGGAGAAAAATGGGTTTCTGTCAGGATTCCATTTTAGAGAGATGCAGGAGAAGCACTACTTGGGCTTGCTGGAGGCAAGTAAACCTTGGAAGAAAGTCTTGCACTACTTTGCTTTGATTAAAAATCATCACAATATTTACCCAGATTCATCAATTCCCATCTGCTACAAAGGTTAGGTTGCTCATACTTTTTGTTTATCTCTAAATATGTTGCTAAATTATAGCTGAAAGTTATTATACCAACTAATGAAGTAGGAGATAAATTTAAAAAAAAAAAAAAAGCCAAGAATGTTTTCTTTCAAAATAGTCTATTAAACTTTAATTCCAAACAATGAAGGTAATGGTACAAATACAAGAGAAAGAGAAATTCAGTCCTGAATCCTCAAACAGGAGGAGACACAGAGACAGTAAAAGACTTGCTATTCCAGCTGCCTATATAGTTGGTAAATGACACTGAATTATTTAATTTCTCTGACTGAAAGACTCATTTACTCAGTTTCTAACCCCCATCCAGTAGTGAACTGCAAATATTGAAACTCAATAATTGCCACTTGATGTTAAACATTTTGCAGGGTTAAGCTGCCCTCCCTAAGTTAGTTCCATGATTTGAAAATGTATACTGAGATTACAATATTTGCCATCCAAATGACCTATTACCAGAATATTAAGTTGAGAAAATGGCACATTGGTGCAGTTGACACTACTTCACAATCTAATTGTTTCCTTGACACCACATTAGCATGCTGTACCCATAAAATATATTCAACGGTTCAAGCTAAATTGACAACCAACAGATTGTGGGAGCCTTTGCAAACTCCATCCTGAGCTCAGTTACCATCTGGTGAAATGTGCTCTGGAGCCCAGAGCAGGTAACAAACCACGATCCTTCCCTCCTGCCCCAAGGGAAAGCTTTCCCTACTAGGCTATTTTTCTGGTTTTCTGACCATATCATCGGATTTTATTCCATTTGGGCAAAAATCATACTTCTTGCCTCATTAAAATGCAATTGAAAAATCTAAGACTGTCACATGGACCAGTGAAGTGCTTTGCAAAATTATTTATTTTGTAGAATTGCACAAGTGTATTGGATAAACTAGAAGGAAAACAAGGGAGAAAAGGAGTTCTTTCCTAGACATAAACTGAAATACAGTAGCAAAACAAGAGTTAAATTTTACTTTATAAGAAGCTATACAGCTGCAAGTACCTGCTTTAAAGGCACGTGAGTTGATTTTATGGTCTTAATCCACCACAGCCCTGTTTTTACAGGAGGGTCAAACATGTAAAGTAGAAATATTTCCCGGAAATATTTTGAATAAACATAAACACAAGACATACTATGCTGTTTGTGGATAACTTAGTGAAAATTAAAGATGAAATTTACTGGCCTGCAGGTGTTGCAAACGACTGAAACATATCGAGGATCTTTGAAGGAGCAAAAAGAACCTGCGGGGTCACATTTTGCTCTCATTTTCACAGTGATGTAAATCCAGACTGAGTCGATTTGACCCAGTGTAACAATATAACTGTGGAATATTTCCAGATATCCATCAAGGAATGCAGCATCTGCCCAGGAGTGTTTCAGACCCTGACTTGCACTTGGGCCTTAAGTGTGCTCAGCTTTGCAGTGTTGATCAAATAAAAGGTCTGGCTGCATAAGAAATGCTGAATAAAGACCTCAAATGCCAATGCTGTCAGCATTTCTGAATGGTTTTGCCTTTACACATGCAGGCATCCTGCTGACTCATTTTCTTAATCACCTCTAAAATTCACAGGGAATTTTAACATTCCTTTTCCTCAGAAGGCCATCAAAACACAAATTTATCATAGCAGAGTGTCAGGGAAACTAAAGCAGCCCAAGAAATATAGGTAGACAATTGTTTTTCATTGTTTTCTCTCTTCTGCTGCTGCAGAATGTTTAAAAAATACTTGAAGACGGGATGGATTGAGGAGAGGTACATTAAAATAGGCAAACATACAGAAAAAGTTTACATAAAAATCCAGAGAAGGTTGACTTTAAGACAAAAATAAAGCAAGGAAAAATCTAGGCTTGATTCTGCATGTCTGAATTAAAGACCAAAAACTTCTGTTCATTGCAGTCATTCCACATGCACATGAAATTTTATTATATTCCTATAGGATCTCTTTACATTTTATGCTTATATAAATGAAGTGAAATTTACTTTATAAAATATTTAGGGAATCTTCTTAAGAGCCTCTAAGCTCATTAGGCAGGTGAATTTGTCTTGGATTTGGCCAACAAACTGTTTAACCAGGGGAGAGCCACAGGCCCAGCTGTCTGGAAGAGGAGCTGGTCTGTATGGGAGCCAAGTGCCAGATGGAGACGACAGCCAGCTCAGGAGTTGCAAAATCCACCCTGAAAGGATGTAAAAAGATGGGAAAAACTCTGACCACTGAGCTGATAAACACGGGTTTGAACTGCCATCAGTATTCTGGCTTTGAATCCACCCCCTGTGCCCCCTCATTAGGGTAAGCTCAGCACAACACGGAGCTGGGGGTTAAATCCTGGGAGGAGCTGGGGGGTGCTCAGCCTGCTCCCTGCAAGAGCCTGCTCCACACTCAGCAAACAGAGAGCTCAGCCTGACAGAAGGGAAATATAATTAGGATAAAGAATAAAGAGAAGCAGAGGAAAGAGGGCTCCTGTTACCGAGGGGTTATAGAATTCATGAGGCCTCCAGACACCTGCAAGGAGCTCAAAAGCAGCAGAGGAAGTGTGAGGCAGATTATTTCTCCCTTTTGTAAGGCAAATGACTAATTATACAAAGCAAGATTTTTTTTTTTCTCAAAAGAGATTTGAAAGGTACCATGCAATATTGATACAGAAATTGTAGTTGATGCAGGTTTACAAGGCAAGTGGTAAAAGAAAATGTAAATGCAAACATCGTGTTTTTTCCTTATTCTCCCTGTGGCTCTTCCTTTTGTCAGAAACCTGCCTCAGTGCAGAAAGTTCTCTGTGAAACAGCAAAATTCTTCTAACTGGAGACAGTTTTAGACTTCCCCTTCTGTGTCCATTATGGAGAAGAAACTGTGAGCTTAATCCATCTGAATTTCCATTGTTGAGTACTGTTGCTATTAATTTTACTTGTTTTTCTTTCAAAGGAAGGAGAAAAAATAATCCCTGTTAGAGGGAGCTGGATCAATACCAAGAAATTCTTTGTCAGATAAAATAAGAACAATCATTAACCTTGTTGCTTATGAATGTAATGCAAACTCCTCTTTTCAGCTCACCTTGTCCACAGCATCCCCAGCAAACTTCCCTCATTTTGCTCAGCAGTTAAATCCCAGCTCAACCACCCAAACAAACACTGTTATTAATGACCTTGGAGCTCTCTTCGTGCTGGATGGGTGGGAAAAAAAGGAGGAGATGTTTCATGATATTCAGGTTCAGGTATTTTGATGATAGGGACTCTTCAGTTTGTTTACTTAGGCCTGGATTTGAGGCTGGATTATGGATATTATTTATAGATCCAGCCTCTCTGGGAGCAGCACATGAAGATAGTTCACGGCCATTCCAGCAGAATATCTATAGAGACACATGATGTTATTGTCCACAACAGAAAGAAATTAGAACCGAGTTGTCTGAAATTACTGTAAATTTTTTAATCTCTGACAAATGATTTATCTCTCAAATTATCAGCAGTATCCAATTCCAGTTGAAATTTATGTGCATGTTATAAATAGATTTGCTGTTACTTGTGCAGAGTTAAGAGGCTACTCAGCAACTTGAGGTGCAGAAGAGTTTTTAAGTACAGGATGTTGAAATAGTGTGGAAGTATTTATACATTTGTATTTATTCACAAAATATTGTGGTACAAGAGGTTTTCCTGTTTTCACACAGCTTTGTTTTGTAGGAGTCCTTCAAACAGGTGTTCAATCTTTTAATCTGGAGATCCAATTTCTACAACAGGGACAAAGTTGTACTGCAAGTATTTGCTTAATTTCTTGTTTCCTTTCCTTGCAGTAAGTGCAATTTCTCAATTGGACTCTTCTATTCATCTTTATTGGTGTCACTGAGTAAGAGGGTATTGATGCATTCCTAGAAAACAGTAGCATTTCTTTTTGCCTCTTGCCTGATGAATGGGATTCCTGAGTCTAGCCTTCTGAATTTTGGAGACTAATGCATTTGATGCTTGTTAAGAGGAACTTTGCCTGCTTTATGGCTTCTCAAAGGCTTTGCTGAGTTCTGCAGACTTAATGCTTCACCCTCAGTTTTCCACATCAACCGAAAAACAGTTCCAGCTCATTTGCCTGCAGAAAGACTTGGTGTTCAGTAGAGAGGGGATTTTGGTGTTTTTCATTGCTACTGTTAGTCTCCTGTTGCTTCTTTAATTTGTTTTGTCTGTTAGTGTCCAGATTTATGGCCAGCATTAGTTAGTGCACAGAGCTGAGGTGCTGTGTCTGTATCCCAAGCCTCTTCCTCGACAGAATGGGAGGCAGCAAGATGCTGGATTTCTAAAAATCTCATTTGCTTGGTTTCTTACAAACTATTGGCCCTTTGTTGGTGTTTTGGATGGAACCTGTTTGGCCAACTCGGCTTCTGGGAGCACTTGGTCATTTCTGCCAGTTCCTGAAGTGGACTGAGGTTTCACCATGAGACTATTTCAAGTGGGACCAGGTGATGCAGGAAAGATCCTCTCTGGAAGACCTCAAGCAGCACCAAACCAGTCATGGTTTTAATAATCTTGAAATATATGGGAGTACTAAGCTAAGGTTCCTGCTCCAATCCTTCCAGCACACATCAAAAAACTAAATTAATAGTAGACAGAGGTTTAATCAAACCACTACCAGAGGCTGCCATGTGGCAGCACCATGAGGTGGTACCTGGCCATGTTAATACTCAAAAAAGCAGATAGTAAAGTCCTGTTGGTGATGTCAATGTGCGTGATGGGTTTTAGGAAAGCTGCTTCCCTCCTGGCTGTGACAGGAAACCAGCAGCAGCATGCACGGGGTGGGGGTGTCACACCAAAATTCAACCTGCAAATCCTTGCATAAGAAGTCTGTGTCCTGGAGACTCCCCCAGGTTTAGGGGCTGCCTTTCAAGCAGGTTGCAGTGCTTTCCCCCTCCTTCTTCTGAAAATAGGGGACGTTGCAATGCTTTGGTGCTTTCCCTTCGGCTTTGTAGCTGCTTAAAAAGTTGCCTGGGAGGACTGGAGTGTGTGTACGAGTAGGGGGTAATTCCAAGGGGAGGGTCGCTAGTAAGGAAGCGTCCCATGTGCCTGGCTAGGTGAGAGCTGGGCAGGTTTGTTATGACATAACTACTGGAGGGGGGTGTGTGTGTGGAATTTGTGGCAGAGAGAGCGGGGGAAGAGAGAGAGAGAGAGAGAAGTGGAGTCTGCAGCACCCTGTCAGTGCTATCAGAGACAGGATCTGGCAGCTTTGGGTTGAGCTACCACCTCTCCGCTCCACCACTCCGAGCATCCTGGATCTCCAGCTAGAAGGGGAGAGGGAGCCTAGCAGCGGCGATCATGGCAACGTCAAATGGCTTTATTTCTTCAAGACCTCTCCTTTCTCTCTCTCATCAATAATTCACCTGAGGGCTTTTGTTTTCCCCACTCCCCCTTCTCACTCTCTTTTTTTTGATGCGGGAAGGGGGCCCCGACCAGCGTGTATTTTGTCCGGCAGCTTTTCGAGGCGTGTTTTAAAGAGCTCGCTAAAGGACCCGGGAAGAGAAAAAAGAAGAGAAGAAAAAATAAAATAAAAAAAAAAAAAAAAAAAGAACGGCACAAAGTGGTGGCGGGGGGAGGAGGAGGAGGAGAAGAGCGGGAGAGAGAGAAGAGACGGAGGGGAGAAGGCGGCGGAGAGAGGACTTTGAGCGCGGCGGGCGCGGTGCGGTGCCGGGCGCGGTGCCGGACGCGGTGGCCGGAGCGGGGCGCGGAGCGGGCGGCCGCGGGTGCGGACCATGGGCTGGCGGCTGCTGCCCGCCGTCCTGCTCGCCCTGGCTCTGGGCGGCCCGCCGCGTGGGCGCAGAACGACACGGAGCCCATCGTGCTGGAGGGCAAGTGCCTGGTGGTCTGCGACTCCAACCCGGCCACCGACGCCAAGGGCTCGTCCTCGTCCCCGCTGGGCATCTCCGTGCGCGCCGCCAACTCCAAGGTCGCCTTCTCGGCCGTGCGGAGCACCAACCACGAGCCCTCCGAGATGAGCAACAAGACGCGCATCATCTACTTCGACCAGGTGAGCGGCGGCGCCCGGGGGCATCCCCGCGGGGCCGGTGCCTCCCCCGCCATCCTCAACAGGTGCCGCCGCTTCCCTAAATTCCCGCACAAAGTTGGGGTGCAGGGGCGGCTGCTGCGGGCACCCCCGGAGCGAAGGGGTCGGGCAAGGGGGAGCTGGAGGGGCTGCAGCAGTGCCGCGGGTGCCCCCCGGGGATGGGGAGGATGCAGGGAGGGAGGTACCGGCCCCTCCGCAGCCCCCAGCCCCTGGCGATGGAGCCCAGTAAGTTCCCGGGATGATGCGGGGACCGAGCACAGGGTGGCGGGGGCACACGGCCCCGGGGGGCTTGGGGACAGGGGGTCCTCAGGTGTGAGCAACCTGTGTAGGTTTTAGACGGTTTGTTCATCTTTTGAGCGAGGAAAGAAGAAAGAATTTCGAGGGAAAATCCTTAAACTTTCCCTGAACGCTCCCAGGTTCACGGCACAGCCCTGTGCAGCTCAGCACCAGTATTAACGTGCAGGTGCCAGCACACGTTTCAACACCGGCTCCTGTCCTGGGGTAGGTCCAAAGTAATCGAGATTGAGGGTTATTCTTCTTCCTACACCCTGTTGTAATGAACAGTAAATTGTCGTGACAGCTGGGGCCAGATATGTCACACAGCCCAATGCTGGGAGCGTGAAATGATCATAACTCCATGGACATTCCTAGTGGCTTTCTAGGGCTGTGCCTGGCATAAAGGAGCCTGAAAATAGCAATTAAAAATAAAGCATAAATAAGCGGAAAGGAAGCACAATCTAGTCATTAGAGAAGATGGGCAGCATATGGATGATGCACTCATTTAATATGTTCCCCTCTGTTACTTGTCTCTGTTTGATCAAACTCAAATTATTGTTAGTGCTTACAAAAACAACTGAAGCAGGAAAGGCTCACAGTTTTTCTGGGATGTGCCAGGTTTTACAGCAAATCTGGCTGTAAACTGGGGAATGAACTGTATCATTCATGTGTGTCCTTCCTCACAGCTTGGCACTTTGAGGAAGCCAGTGTTGGCTTGACCATTGCTTTTTAAAACCATTTGCCACTCCCAGAATTAGTGTTTTTGATGTCATTTTTTGGGGAATGATGAACAAAAATGCTTTTACTTAATCCCTTCTAAACATGTAAGGAAGAAAGGACTTGAAGGTATGACATAGTAGCAAAGTAGGAAACAATTTCCACCCTAGTTTGTTTTTGTAGTAAAGTTGTACTATAAATACAACTAAATATCCATAGCATGAGCTATTCCAACTTAATTGAGAGAACATGAATAAACCAGCTTAGATGTAGATTAAAAATTTTCCATGGGTGAATGGTTTCTAAAGTTATAATCTGTGTTTTTATTTAATACTCAATACCAGTACTAATTCCCATGTTCTATTTTTCTGTTTGTAGATCCTAGTAAATGTGGGCAATTTTTTCACGTTGGAGTCTGTCTTTGTAGCACCAAGAAAAGGAATTTACAGTTTCAATTTCCACGTAATTAAAGTCTATCAGAGTCAAACAATTCAGGTACGTCGATCAAGTATATGATTGTAAAATCTTTTCCCTAAATTGTTTGTTTGGAATGGGATCTTGACTGAACACAGGAGTATTCAACACTCTTTCAAGGAAAAAATGCTTAGTTTACAGCAACCTGTGGTGTTGACTTCCTAGCAGCTGAGTGAATTAATTTAAACTGAATAGCTGAGACAATGCAAGATCCTCACCTCAGATAAATTGCCACAGCTTCACTCATAAAACTGGGGTGATATAAAGAATTAAATGAATGAATGATCCAATAGTAAAAGAGAGTTCTGAATTTCACTTAATTGCTTAAATACTATTGAAGAGTCATATTTTCCTTCAGGTTAAACTGTCTGGAACACAGGAATTCTGGGGATCTACATCAGATTTGACTATTTTTGTAACATTTTGACCTGGTTGACAGCTCCTGATGCCAGGTAGCTCATTATCCCCTTAGTCAACGTGGTCTACTTGTTCTGTAACCACACCAAAATGCTGTATTTCTACGGGGATGTCTTCTAAGGCACCTTTATAGCACTTTAAATTTTTTTTTTCACCATATAATGTATAAAAGATGTGCCATATATTAGAGAAAAAGGAGTAATTTTGCACTTTCTTCTGTAGCTTAATAGCAGCTGAACTGCCTAATTAAATATAAATATGTACTAGCTTTGAGGAAAAGCCTCTAAGTTCCTGAACATCCCTTTGCTGAGCCAACAGTAAATTCCTTAGAGTGCATTCCTTAATCTTCATGCCAGGTCCTGCATTTTCTGTGGCATACATCCTGGCTTTCTAGATCTGGAATGACATCTGTGGCTTCCTTTGTTTCTACCCATGAGACCACCAGTTTCAGAGAAGTATCTGATGCTTTTCCCTGTTCTGTCTTGCTCCTGGATGTGGTTTTCAGTGTGCAAGGCTGAGGGGAAATGGATTTCTGCAGGAGGAGTGGTCAGACTTTGCTTTGTGGCAGCTCTGGCTCCTGGGAAAAGTGTAAAAGCTGGAGATGGCAGAGAGCTGGTGCAGGACACAGTCACATCCCCGGTGAAATTTGCCTTCATTTTACAGTGGGAAATCTTAATTCCCTTCAGGGCAATGGCAAAAACCTTAAGTGAAATACTGACCTCATGAAAATCTCTGTAATGGGCTTATAAACTGTTTAATGTCCTCAAACTTTGTTCTTTTCACTCTCTTAAATGCTGAAGGTTGAAATGGCCTTGAATAACTGTATGCCAGCCAGGTCATTAGATTTAAAATGCATATTGCCAAGGAAGATGCCAAGGCTTGGTTTCTGGAAGTCCAGCACAGGCTGGTGTTTCACACACCAGGGACTCAACCCTGGGAGTTTGGGGCTGGTGACAGGAAATGTTACACCTGTGACATGGCCTGAAATATTTAATACATTGAGAGTTTCTAAAGTAATGAAAGTTTTGGCACAGTTAACGTGAGACCATCGGGTGCAAACCTGTGATGTGTCTTCTGCTGTGATTAAAATTGCTGTAAGATGCTCTGCAGGGGAACCCAACCTAGAGAGATGGTACAGAAGGAGTGGGATAAATCCAAACCAAGCAATGAGAATCGAACCCTTGATGCCCTTTTTCTGCATGTTTGATACTTAGGAAGGAGAACCAGAAACCATTGCAGTGGAACAAACTGGTTTGAGTCTCATGCAGACTTTAAACACCACTAAATCACCTCAAGGCCTCCTACACAAGTGATATCACTGTGCTCCTGGAACATCTGTTAGTGCCATTAAATATCATTAAACTGCAGTTTGTTCCCCGGGGACATCTGATTAAGTGGATTTCCCAGATAGGTGAACCCCAAATAAGGGCCAGATTCTGCTGCCCTGACTTCTGCTGAGCAGTGATTTATCCCGTGGTGACTCCCATTAAAATTAATGGGAGCATATGCAAGGCCAGCACACTCCATATGAAAGAGTATTTCACAATTCACCCCTGTGTGACTGCATTAGAGCTGTTTAAAAAGAAAAAGCAGAGCTAACAGTTTGCCATGGGGGAAATGAAAAATACCCAGATCTGTCCATTCCCTCAGCCCTGCCCATCTCTGTTCACAGAGTGTCTGTGATGCTGCTTTCAGAGCAGAGGCTCTGCTGACTTTCAGAAGGGTTTTACAGAAAATTGGAGCCAGTACCGTGGTTTATAAAGCTAAAGATTGGTTACAGACTTTAAAACTAAGCTGCCATCGGTGATGGGAGGGGTAGAGATTTTGCTGCCACTGAAGTGTGAGCTCCCAGGCCACTGTGGTGCCTCTGACACCTCATTAGGTGCCTGTATAACGTCTCTGGGGGCCCAAGTTTCTTGAAAATGCCTTTTTTTTTTGCCCCTGAGTATACATACATAAATAACCCTAAATAACCCCTGACACAGGCAAAGTGATGCAAATTGAGGTGATAACTCCCTCTACAAGTCCAGACCACGTAACACCAATGTGCTCGTACACACCAATTAAATGTAATTATTAGTTTAAAACAATCCAAAAACCAGTGAAGACTGGGATCTTAGCAGGGCTCTTATTCTGTACTTAATATCCAAGGGTAGTTCTTGGTGTTTTGCTGTTAATTGGAGCTTTTCAGTGGTTTTTCTCTTGCAGGTTAATTTGATGCTGAATGGAAAGCCAGTCATTTCTGCTTTTGCTGGGGACAAGGATGTCACACGTGAAGCTGCCACTAATGGAGTCCTGCTCTATCTGGACAAGGAGGATAAGGTTTACCTGAAACTGGAGAAAGGTAATCTGGTCGGTGGATGGCAGTATTCTACGTTTTCTGGCTTTCTGGTCTTCCCCCTGTAAAGTCAATTTTCCTGTGACATTCATCCAGGTGTGGACTCACCATTGCCTCTGTTACACGAAGATCATTTTATCATCATGGGATTGATGTTTCTTTATTGGTTTTTCATGGATTCTCCCTGTGGATTTTGGCCCCATTTGAACTACTCAGAAGTTTCACAGAATTTTGTGTGTTTAAATACAATATGTTTGGACTGAGACTAAAGCAGACAATAAATATTTATGCTTAACATTACAGTCTAAAGCTGCCTGCAAGATTTATTCCAATCACATTTTCTGGACTTACTGGATTCATGAGAGAAGTGGATTTTCTTTAATTATGAAAAAAAACTGGCAACCAGGTCTTTAATTTAGGAGAGTTTGAGTTCAGACTTCAATCAAGAGTTAGTGTGTTGCTGCCAAAGAACTGTATATTGATATATTGGTCATACATGTTTTTGTCACTGGGACTTTACTGCCATGATCTATTCCATTGTCTTGAGAGAGGTAATTATTATTGATAAGTGGTTGACTTTAATTCTCCTCTGAGTGTTGTGTGTTGGATGGTTCACCCAGACATTTAAGCTCTGTCTCTGCTCCCATCAAGTGTAGCCCACATAAACTAAAGGGTCATGGATGTATTTTAGTCGGATATGAAAGATATTCCTCTTTTCCACCTGCTGATTTCTAAAAAGAATAGCAGATTATAACCATTAAGACAAAACTTACCCAGGGTTAAAGGTGATCATTCAGGCACAGCTTTGCAAAACAGCTTTGCCCTGCAGGAAGTCTCACACTTATTCTTCAATTTTAATTAACATGAACGATAAAAACTGCTTTATTAAAATCCTAAGGGATTCCTTCCTTAGCCACAACCACTTTGTTAGCTGGAGATGAGATCCCCCTTGTTTGTATTTATGTGTATTTTTCAAACTTTCTGTTGTGTTAAATCTGATTTTGCCTTAACTTCACAACTGTATATAATTTTAGGTCATATATTTAACAAATGTTAAATCCAAATAGCTGGTACCTAACTTGGTACAAAAGCTTTTCAGCTTTTTGTACAGGTCATGTGAATTCATAAAGTTATTTATTATATCACTGTTACATAATAAAGATTAATATATGTTAGCTTAATTTTTGACTTTTGGATTTTGGAAGTTGCTTCATGCTATTTTTTTATTGGATATAATTATTATATGCAAAATGTAAGCTTTTGGGATTCACAGAAACTACCCCAGGAGGCAGGAAAACTGCCATAAGTTAGTCTGGCAGAATCCTAGAGGTAATCAGAAGGATCTAAAAATAACCTATGCATTTTATTTAAAAAACAAAAAGATTTAGGCAGAAATCCTGGCCTCACTGAAGTTACTGTTAAGAATCACATTGATTCCAAAGGGTTTTGGATGAAACCTGTTGCTTTAGGTTTTTACCATCAGCATGAAACTCCAGTGCCATCAAATTGAATATTAAATAAAATGATTTTCACAGGAGCTGCTAATGAAACCTTCATCCCTCGTGCCCAAAATAGACACTGAATTGATGGATCTTTGTGCCTTGCATATCATGAAGGATATGGTTCTAAATTAAAAAATACTGTGTACTTGAAAATGTTTCTGGATGGAAGGACCTGCAGCAACTGGGACCTTCCCTGAGAGCCAGTTTAGGCTGGAATTTGCTGCTTTAGATGACCTGGTTCCAATTTGTTCACTTGTTAGTCAAGTGCAGTGCCATGTTGCTCCAGCTGCTGTAAATGGATATTTCATTGATTTAAAGTCAGTTGGTTGGTTGATGCTCCTGATTAAAAATGCCAGAGAATCAGTGCCCAACACTGTCCCCAAATTCTTTATTGTTCAACACCCAACATACAGGATTTTTGGGCCATTTCAGGAGGGGAGGAGGGAATATTCCCCCTCTGAGATGTCAGATGAGGAGGCGATTTTTTAGACCCAATATTGAGCACTGCAGTTTGGGAGGAAGTAGAAGGACTTGGCAATGAATGATGATTAATGATTTACGTGGCTGAAAAATATAAAAAATTATTATGACCAATCAAAAACCGTTACTGCTGTACCCCCCAAATGTGTGTGTGTATATATATATATATATATATGTATATCTGAACCACCCTGGGATTGCAGCACATAGTATGCATGATGTTATAAAGAGGTTATTTGTCATAAGGGTTTATTTCAGAGGGGAACATCAATATTTTGTATAAGATTGGTAAAATCTGAAATCTCACCCATTGAAATATATGTAATGTAAAAGACATGTTGCTACACAGACAGAAGAAAAGTGGCATTAAAGGTGTCAGTATACTTTCAGAATGATCAAATGTATCTAACTTCTTTAATTTGTAAACATATCATCTTTAAAAGCTGCCTTCAGCATTCAGCAATAATCCTGAACTACCTTAATGTAGTGGTGATTTCCCCTTGGCAAAACATTTGTGGTTGCTTCAGTCCTCAACAGTTACTTAAACTTCAGCTAGAGAGGCTGGGAAGTTATTCAATTAGGGAGTTACACTTTGATTGAAATATCCTAAATTTTTGCCATCAGCTTCTAAAATCCTTATTTTGCCAGTTAAAGGAGAAATTTCACTGGAGTCCCTGGAAAGCAGCTCCTGATATTGTCACACAGTGCTGAGCACTCAGAGATGGGTCTGGGGACAGGCAGGGTTCTCAGCTCACATTTAAATGTTTAAATAGCAACAAACTGTGGGGTTTAGACCACAATTTGAGCTACTTTGCAGGTGTTATTGTGTTGCCCCAGAGTTATGTCAGTAGGAGTCACTCCCAAAAGAGAAGGATGAGCCGGGTCTGGAAAATCCTGTTTCTCTTCTCCCTTCTCATTCCTTTTTTTCCCCTTCTGCCTCCCCATGTTACTTCTACAGCAGTTTTCCTGTTCAGCAGCAACAGCTCAGGAGACACTCCACATTTCAAAAGGTATTTAAGATTAGAGGTTTGATTTTTTTTCAAGAACTTAAACCTGCATTGAGCTGCACTGTAAAGGTTAGAGCTGGTTTTCTGCTCCTGTTCTGTTCCATGATCCAGTCCTCTTGGTTCTGGAGAGGGCAGAATTATTCCTCCCTCTGTATGTATCCCTGCTGCAGAATGTGCTGAGGATCTACACCCACAGCCCTGAGCATAAATCCACTTTGCAGTGAACTTTGTAGCTTCCAAAGGTTGATTGTGCAAGAAAACCTTTTAGCCACATGAGGTAAGGACAAAAGAAAGAACTTACTTTCTGAAAATAACAGATATATTGTTATTATCTGCGATCTCTCTATTTTTTGACCTGTTTTATTTATATTTTATCCCTATTTTATTGTAAAATTAAGGGAAAAAACCCTCTCTATTTTCCTTTCTTTCACTCCTGAGTGATGTAAATGTTGTTGGTAGAGCCAGGTCTCCCTGTTCCCCTGGGTTCACCCAGTGTAGAAACCTGCTCTGTTCTGTGGATTCCTGTGCACTATGAAGAGTTTAGGCTGCACATGCCAAATGCCTACAGAGCCAAAAAAGATACTGTTCAAAAGAGCCTGGGAGCAGCAGTGTTTTTGGAAAAGGCACTGAGGTAGCTTTGAAATTTTCACAAGCTCTTTTGTCTCTACATAAAAAGGAAAAACTAACTTTGAAGCATAGAGAAAGGAAAAAATTCCTTTTTTATTTTTTTTTTAATGCAACATTTTGTATTTGTTTCGTGTTACATCATTTTCTAGTAGTACCTGAACATTTTCTCAGTGTTAATTAAATTACTTTGGCCAGGTCATGGCAGGGTAAGTATTGAAACCTCAGTGTTACTACTGAGAAAATGGAGACAGTGTTTGGGTGTCAACACATCCAGTACCAGTGACTGGCTCTGTTCAGTTTGCTGGATCAATCCTTTTTCTGATATGAGGCATTTTTTTAAAACAAATTATAGTTTTGGAGTAAATGGCATTCTGGTGTACTTCTCCTTTCATATTATATCTATATAATATTCCTAGAAAGTTGAATGGAGTGAAACAGCTTTAAATGCCCCAAGAATTTCACAATTAACTCTCAATTCTTTTTTTTTTTTTTTTAAACACCCAAATCAACACATCTGCACATACAGTATCTTTACAAGCAGGTCTTAGAGAGAGAAATGCAAGAAGCTGTGTGTCATAACCACAACAAGGAAGCCAAACCATTAACATGAAATATGGGCTGAAGCAGAGAAACACATAAATGTTCTGCTCCTTTTAGAAGAGGTTCTGAGTTTTACCTTAACAATTCATTGCCCTTCATACTGTAAGAGCTCTTTATAGTATTCAAACTCTTTGTCTTCTAAAGACAACATTAACCAGCTGACTCAGTGTAAATAAGTGAAGGTTCCCAGTGACAGAATTTACTGGCTGGCACATGCCACAACAACATATTTTTTATGCTCTTGCTGTCCAGACAGAAAAGGCTCCTTTGAGAAAAGAAATTGTCTTAGACACTGAGCTAAACTTATTTATCTGTTGCTGCTCAGGAATGGGGAGGGGAAAAAAAACCCCTTTCCTACCCTAAAGCACTAAGGAGAATGCATACAAAGAATAATGATAAAATCAGTCACTGTTATATAACTGAGGATGAGAATAATGGGGAAGTGGCTTGAATAGTGTGTTTAGTGAGAGCTGTGATCTGAGGCATTTGATGGAAGTGATCACTATTTTAATCTTCACAGGTTGGGGGAAGGGAAGAGCCAGTTCCATCATTTTTAACAGGCTCTTTTCCTTTTTTTATTCTCCTCCCCCCCGCCATTTCTCTTCTGTCTCGTGGTTCTGCTTGGCTGCAAAGGAAAAAAGTGATCGGCAGCGACCTAAGAAAAGTTCATTTCTGAAGAGGGATGAGAGGTTGTTTGGGTTTTTTTTACTGGTATCTGATGTGGGGGGAAAACCCAACGAGGAGAGGGGGGTAAAACAACAAAATAAACCTAAATACCTTCCTGACCCAGCATCCAGTTCAGTGCAATACCTAAATATGTTCTGCTTATACACATAAGACTCTTCTACAGTGCATGACCCCGACCCATCCCATTACAGCCACCACTTGTCATCTGATGGCTTTTGGTCCTGCTGGAGGAAACTGGATGTAGAAGGGTAGTACAGAGCACTGAAATGATCAAATAAAACAACTTTATCTGTGTGTGTGTGCCTGGATTTATTCCTGCACAGCAGGTCCCTCCCCCTTGGGGCATTTTGGTGCCGAGGGTGAACACGTGGATGAACTGTGACACACTTGGAAACCAGCTGTGAGTGTGGATATGTTGGAATCGCTGCTGACACAAGGAAAATACTGCATCCTAATCCCTGAGTGAGGAGTTTTAGTGGTGCTGTATAGTCCTGATGCTGGTAGGAGGGAGATCTCCACAGCACTGGGCACAGTGACCAGTGGTGGGTCTGTATTGACCCCAGTGGAGCTGTAGGAGTCTGAGCGGTGCTGTGGCAGCCAGACAGGCTGGTGGCTGTCCTGGAGTTCCACTCAATTTAAAAATCAGTGTTTGGGGGTTTATTTTATCCCTTTCTTTGTAAAGCAAGGTCTATTTGCAGTGAACATGTGGGATTCTCAAACAAAGGCTGTCTTTAACACTGAC
Organism: Manacus vitellinus; assembly: GCF_001715985.3. Lineage (NCBI taxonomy): Eukaryota > Metazoa > Chordata > Aves > Passeriformes > Pipridae > Manacus > Manacus vitellinus. The sequence continues at coordinate 3,413,230 of NW_021939960.1, read as the reverse complement.
TGAAAATAAACGTAAAAAAAAAAGTCTACAGCAAGGCTGAATTTCTCTGAATTTGAAGCCATGCAATTAAGTAGCAAAATGAATTAAAATAGTCTGTGCTCTACTACACAACTAAATATAAAAGAGTAAAATTGATTCTGGCCATGTACCTACAAACCAGCTTGGAAGCTCAATACAACAGAGAAAGAGCTCATTATTCCACCTTTTCCCACTGCCCAGGAGTAGAAACAGCTGCAGGGCAGCATTTTCATGAGAGGCAAGTTAGTGCCAATGTTGGAGCATCTTCCTGGGACAACAGGGCTCAGTGCAATTCCTCCAGAGCCTCCCAACCATCTGAGCAGCCTTCACAAGGCTCCCACCTACTGCAAAAAATTGGAAAATTTTACTCAAAGCCATTCCCAACCAGAAAACACCTTTGGGATTCAATTATTGTTAGCAAAAAGTAGATGCATTAGAAGAAACGATTTTTTTTGTGGTTTTTTTGAAAAAAAATGAGAAAATTATTTTGAATCCAAAAGCTTTTACATTTAATTTTATGCTCACTTTTAATTTGAAAGATTATGTTGGTTCAAAGAGAAAAGGGAAAGAATTGAAACTGAAATAAAGCATTTGAACTTTCAAAATAAATATTTGCAAATAAAACATTTAAACACATACTGCTTTAAGGTGGGGTTTTTTTTGTTGTTTTGCAGGGGGATTGTGTTTTTTTTTTTTTTGGTGGTTTGTTTGATTTTTTTGCTTCTGTTTTTTTTTGTTTGTTTGTTTTTTGTCACTGGAATTTAATTTAGGGAAAAATCATAGCATTTTGGAAGTTTGTTCAGATTTTTTTTTATTATTATATTTCCAGATCTCTCTCTCTATTTTTTTCCTTTTAACATAAAGCAAATATTTTCCCATAATCATTTTTTCCATCCTATTTATTGATTTTCTAAAGCACACAAAACTGGCCATTGAAAAGGCCACACAAACATTTCATAAACTTCTTTAATTTCAGAAGGTACCTCTAATGTCCTGGGGAGGGCTGTTTTCACCATCAGGGAGGAGCAAACGCTGCAGATTTCTCCTATTGAGAAAATCAAGATCACGTTTAGCTCACCTGGATTAAGGAACTCACTGGAGGCTCAGATCAGATTCAAGCTCAGAGGAATTTCCATGGGCACTTTGGATACTTTGGGGTCAGGGTAGAAGGGCTCCAGCTTTCACACAAAAGGTGATTTTCTTTGTGCCTCCAACTTGACTCCACCTTCCCCCACAGTCACTGCTACCTAATATGATGTTGGTGATTTATTTTATTTTATTTATTTATTTAAGCTTTCTCATAAATTCTAATTCTGAGTGTCTTGTGGGACACTCGGAACTGGCCAGGAAATGTCTGGCCAAGAATTGTGATCAGTCCTTTCAAAGCTGAGGAAAAGGGACATTTCAGGCAACAAACTCCCTGGATTCCCTTCCTCTTGAGGGACTTGAGGTGGACTTGAGGCCAACCACATATATTTAAATCAATATTGAAAAATTGATAGGCATATTGGCTTAATTCAACAGTTATTGGTACAGGTATTAACTCAGTTAACCAACACTATGTGATTTGGTTCCTGTTGGGCAATTTTTTATTTTTATTTTTATTTTTATTAATGAGGTAATCATAAACCTCTATAGGCACTGAAGAGAGACAGTAACCAGTTGCCTAAGAAGGCTTTCAACACCAGCTTGGAAATGGCAAAAAAGCTGTAGAGAGCAGTTGCAGCCATCACTGTCCAGGTGGAACTGCTCAAACAACACAGATTTACAGCCAGAACAGCAGGTGATAACCTGAGGTATGCATCTGTTTAAGGAACTCATTTCTCATGTCTTTGGGAGATATAAGATAAAATATATCTAGAAATAGATCATTTCTAGAAAGCAAAACTGGGATCCAAATAATGAAAAGATTGAAGAATGAATACCTAAACCACGGGAATATTAAGGAACATCATGGCTGTGTAAGAGAAATTAATTCTGCTGTGGCATCATGTGTTTCAGTTTTTGTGGACTGTTTAAATGGATTCCTGCAAAAATGATGGAGGTTTCTGAAGGAGAGAAGTCCAAGAGCATCTCTCTCAGTTGCCTTGAATTCAACAGCAGTTAACTGAGGTGGTCTGGGTTTAGTCTGCTGCAAACAGTGATTCACTGGGCATGATTCAGCTGTCATGTACTCAGTACAGGAATTACTTCAGTGGCTGAGGATGGAAGACACTTTTCTTCAGGTCTCTGAGAGAAGAGACAGCTGAGGGTGTGTAACTGTGATTGTGTAACAATGCCAGAAACAGAAAATATAATAAGTTTAAAATTCTGACTTGCAGGCTGCAGACAAGTCCCCAGTTTTTATAAGTCATATTCAATATTATGCACATACATCTGGTGGAAAAGGCTGTGGGAGTTTTCTTGTGCTTGTCATTGTCAGTCCTGGCTAAGACATAGACTTGGCTTAAATGGGGTTTCCAGTGAGGATGACATGCAGGGTGCCAATTGTGAGCATTTCTAAACTTGATGATTTGTCAAGAACTCACCCTGAGATGAGAGATTTTGCTGAGCACACAGTCCAAGAGTTTCAAGATGAAAGGCTGCTCAGTGGAGCTGGACAAAATGTAGCAAGTACCTTTTATGGAGAAAAAAAATGATGCCTCAAATATTGTTTTTTTGGGATGCAGAAAAAAAGAGACCACACAAAGCCTGGTGTGCAACAGCATCTGCAAAACTTGCAAAAATAACATTCAAAAATAAAACCCAGCCTCTCCTGGTGCTTCTCTCAGCTCTTGGAGGTTTCTACTGAAAGTGGGTGGACTGCCTGGCCCTGTTTTGGGTGATGGTCAATAGAAACCTCCTCACCTCACACATTTTGAGTGACACTTTAAACAGTAAATAAATCAGTAACTGTTTAAGCACTGCTTAAGCTTTGTTTTTTCTCTGTAGTAAATCTGAGTTTAAGGTGTGCAAAAGGCATTGTTAGATTTTCCCCCCTCCTATTTTCTTCTGGAAAGCTCAGCTAAGGAATTTGGTTTTCATGACGCCCCTTGGGGTCCCCACAAAGTAATAAGTCAGCATCATTTTCTAGCTACAGTTGATAACATTTATTGCTAATTCTTTAAACCCTTCTATAAGAGAAAACAAGTCTGCAACCTGCATTGCACCCACAGGAATAATCTTTCTTTTCCTCAGTTTGGTAATTCAATTGTGACTTGTAAACTTGTGCAGTTGTAGCAAAAAAAGTATACAGTCAACTCTAATCTATCTTGAGGAAAGTAAAAAGTGCTTACCAGCACCAGTGTAGTAAATCCTGGCTGCTTTATTAAATAAATGTAGAATTTCTCTCAGAAGCCTTAAGGAAGAAGAGTTTTAAAATATCTGAACAATTTAGCACGTTTTGAAGCTGAATTGATTGAATTTTGGAGTGAGATTTAGACTGATGACATACCAAATCCAACTTAAATTAGCTGGAAAAGTATAGGCATTACTGATGCCTTGAATGGTGAAAGACAAACCATCTACTGGAGAAATTCTGGAGGATCATAATCTTTCTGGTACTGGCAAAATAAAGACTCTAAAAAAGATCCCAAAGCTATTTATATTTGTAAGTCAGACTCTGAAGAGTCTTTACATAATCACTACACACGTAAGCAAGGACAAGATCCAGCAGACAGTTAAGCACATGTATAATGCTCAAATCTGACGTGATTTCATGGATTTTGGTGCACTTACTTCCATGTCTGAAGTCATGCATCTGCTTTATTCTTTGTTGCACCAACAGAAGAGATTTTAAATGCCTTCAAAAGGAATTTGACACGCAGGTGGCCAAGCAAACTCCTCTTGCTGTGCTAAACTCAGGGCATCGCTCGCAGATGAAACCTCCTCCCCTCTTCCAGGAGGCTCCAACTGAGCTGGAACAGTGTGGGTGGATTTGGGCACCTTCAGAGAAGGCCAAAATCAGGATGAGTCACGTTAGTATTCATAACAAAAAAAAAATAAAAATATCTGCAGTTTTCTGGCAAAGGAAGGGATATGACAAGATAATAAATATTAGAACCATCCCCCCTTTAGCCCAGGTTGGGCTGTGGGAGCTAATGTTGCTTTAACTGCTGTGCCACAGCCCCCCACCCTCATTTGGGGTACTCATTGCCCACCCAATGGAATGGAAAACTGTGTTTTGTACATAGGGGGATGGCAGAAAACAGGGAAACAGAGAAACAGGAGCACCAGGTCTGCCCGGTCAGTTGAATCTGACCTGGTGCAAATTACCCAAGAGAGGTTTTTAATACCTTTTTTTGATGCAGGTAATGAAGCAGAGTATTATCACACACCTACTGGGATTGACTGGACTCTGCAAGAGTGGGAGGCTGCAATTCAATCCGTCCCTCAGTCTAGTCCTGTATTTTACAGAGAGACACACAATAGATTTCATACATCTGAGTCATTATATAGGTTTGGGAAATCTAAACTTGTTTATCATCTCTAACATTTCATGTATTTTTAGTTTCCCAAATAACCAAGAGCCAGAGAAGTGCCAGCATGCAGTGGGTTACAAAATATATTACCCTTTAATGTATTAAAGATGCTTTCTCAAAATTCATACTGGCATTAGAAACACTCACATTCCCTTTGGCATTTCCTCTGATGTTGTCTACACAGATTGAGGAGAGTGGTTGGTATTCATCTTTGAAATGGTTAGGAACTGGATTATTTATGTATTTATGCATTTCTAGATGCCCATTCTTTACCAAGAGATAAGAAGCTCCCCTTTAGACTTAGAAATATTAGTTTGAGTGAAGTTGTAATACTGCAGAATATGACTACACTGCTAGGAACTGGTTACAGCAAGATTAATTTCTGTGGCAATGAGCTCCCAGGTGACTGGCCTTGAACACAGCACTGTCATTAAAATGTAGTTAAAACAGTAGTTTAGAGACAGTTATGAAAGACTTTCAATATTGGCCATATGACTGCTTTTAATTCACCTGCAACATGAAATTTCAATGGGTGGAGGCTGGAGATCCTGGTTAGTTACAGAACTGAGGACCTTAAATGTAACAGCATTAAATCACCTTAATTTGAGGCCAGACTCTAAATTCAAATCTCACATCTGTAGGAGATGGAGTGAAATAACTCCCACCCTTTAAAAACTGAGTAAGGTGCTCAAAGGCAACACAAAATGTAACACAGTAAGTGTATTTTTTTTTCCCCTTTGAAGCTGGAGACTTTTGGAGTTGGTCACAGAGGAAGTGAGCACCAGACAGCACAGGGATGTTTCTTTGCTCCCAGCTCTCTTCCAGCTGCTATTTAACAAAAATATTACAGAATCCAACAGCACACTTCAGCACAGTTTTCCTGAGCTCTGTGCTCATTACCGTGTTTCTGTAGGCTGCAGAAATACCTGTGAGCCACATAAATACATTAATGCACTAAGTGAGGGTCAGGGCTCAAAGTGCTTAAAACCTGGGTCTCGTTCAGCCCATCAGTCTGGGGAGTGATGGCTACAAAGGGGGAACTGGAAAAGGTTCGAGCTGAGCCCAGAGGGACACACTCAAGCTCACCTTGAGGAATTAATTTGCAAGCCTCTGGGATTCAAAATACAGAGAGTTAAAATATGTGTATGAGGTGACAAGACCCTCTGCTACTGTTTCTTTTTCTTTTTTTTTTTTTTTTAATACAAACTCAAGCAGACAAAAATAAGAAAACTTATGCTTTATTGCAGTGGTGTGGCCAGAGCTGAGCTACTCACCAGATTATATGTGTGTCCAACAGATCCTTAAAGTACAAAGCTCTTTCCTAATATAGGAAACTCCCTTCAGAAAGTGGAATGAATTGCAGAGCAATGTGAGAAGTGGGTTCTAAGTTGCAGTCTTGAATTTCGGATTTCTAAGGATGGGGGAACTGAACTCAACACAAAGAGTCCTAATTTATCCCTGAGATTTTAGTACAAGTCACATCCAAATGTAAAACGGAATTATTTCTACAGAAATTGTGGGAGAAAATCCTACATATTTCGTACTGATACTTGAGCTTGAGTCAGTGTGAATTTTCAGTTTAGAGGTAAAACAACCTTGGAGGAGTGCAGATGAATGTAGCTGACCAACCCTTTCAAATGCAGGATGTATTTGCAAATACAAAGGAGGGGGCACAAGAATTGAACTTACTGACCTGTTAACTGGGCCAGCTCTACCTCTTTCCACTTCCCACTGGAGATGGTTAAAATTGTCTCACTCCCTTTTGTGAGGCTCTGACTAAACCCTTTCATTCACTGTGTCTGCAATTGCTCAGGAAGAGTGTGAGAGACTTTCTATTGAATTTGGATCTGAAACCTGTATAGACTCAGCTTATCCCTAACCTGGAGCTGAACTGTATATTCTTTCTCCAAGCCTAGATCTAATGACATTTCAGCATCATAGATACGAACTTTTCTTAATGAGAAGGACTGCAGAGCCTACACAATGGAAGTCAGGGGTAAAAACATGGAAACAGAGAATTATCTCCTAATGGGACATTCCTGTCTAGGGGCACTGGCACTTCCTTTCCTTGCACGGTAGTAACAAAGCTATTTGCTTTGTCCTTCTTGGATACTTTAGGCATTTACTAAGTGGCCACAACTCAGAAAGGCCTCTTTTCAAGGACCTCAGTTGATAATTCTTCATTCTCCAACACAAAGAAAGCACAGGAACAAAATTAGTCCTGACTACTAATAAAGATATATCGAGTCAGTGATGAGCTCAGCATTGCCCTCACAGCCTGCTGACTGTTCTCATGAAGTCCTACTCACTTCCTTCTGCCAAGGTTTTCTGAATGTGTTGTGTAGACACAGGCAATACAATCTTAAATAAATAGCCCATTAATGGGATAATTTTCAGCCTATATACTAAGGCCACCCTCCTTCAGATCTACACAATGAGGAAGGAGTGGGGATAAAGGGTAGGAGAAGGCAAAGAATGCGATGTACAGAGCAGGAAAGCAGTTACAGAAACTGCGATACATCTGGGAATCTGGCTTGTTTCCTTATTTCCATCAGCTCAGGGATGGCCAAAGTCAAACTCAAAGGTTTGAGTTCCTCTTTTAGTTCAAACTTGTTCAGCCTGCAGAGCCACAACTACCATGTGCCAGACAGAAAGGAATTGAGGCTGAGGCAGCTTATGAATGATCCCACTGACTTATGGGATAGACATTTTGTTATTTGAGAGGGATTGTAAGTGCTATAAGGACTGTGAACAGAGAGGGATCACACATAATAAGGAAAGTCAGTGTTGATATAGGAGAAATATCCTACTGCTAACAGAAATCTTTCTGTTGGATCATACTCTGCCTGCAGCCTGGATCTAAACAGACAGATTAAAGGTCAAAATAGGAGACTAAAAGTGGAAAAATAAAATTTCTGGGTAAGCTGCTAAAAACCTTTATCAAGAGCAGCTCAAGGTTGTTCCCATAAAAAACCTTTGGTGGAATCCAGATTGCTGGAAATCTTCAAGCTGATGAATGAAAAATACCAGCCAGTGAGAATCCAGAAATCTGAGTCCTTTGGAAGGAATTTGTTAAATGCTGAAGTTCTCACCCCTTTTCTCCCTGTCCTCACCCACACCATGGATTTACTGCATCAGGTCTTTAGGATTCATCTCCCTGTTCGAAGCCACAGCCTGTCTCGATTCGGGTAAAAATAAACCAATTTATTGTCTTTTATGAAGCAGCAACATCTGGCAGAACAGACACTGCTGTGTGTTGTGCTGCAGCTTTCTCACGTGGTGCTGTCTCACCCTTCCCTGAGCTGCAGAGAAGTTTGGTAACACATAAAGTCCCCCTGAAACTCTGATGAGACCCTTCTGAGCTGTGCCCAGTCCATCCCTGCAGCTGCCTAATAACATTGAATCGCTTCAGAACTCAGAAGAAAATTGTGTTAACTGTGCTATAAAAGAAGACTTTGCAGAATGCAGAAGCCTGACTTGCTTTCTGCAAGTTTTACTGTCTTTTTTAAATTTCAAGTGAATAGCTCGTCTGACAAACGTGAAAGAAATGTGTTTATGACGTGATGATCTCAGTTCTCAGATACCTCAATCCTGGAATGTGTCATCACTTTTTACTCAAGTGTAGCTTTTTCTTATAAGTTTCCCTCATTCTAGTTTTAATGAAAATTTAAGAATGGAAGGAAAATATAATCCAGATGCTTAATTATGGCATAAGCCTAATCGAGTTTATGCATAACAAAAATGTCAAGGCTTGTATATTCTGCTAGAAACCCTCACTTTTAAGCAATGCAATTAATTATACTTGAATATCCTGGAGGTTTATTGCTTCAGATAAAAGCATTCCCAGCACCTTCTTTACTATTATTTCTAGAAGAAAACCAATGTAAAATAAAGATAATTGAAGTATCTCTGACAGACAGGTTGGTTTTTTTTAAGGAACTGTGTGGCTTTAACAAAGAAGCTCCTTAAAGAAAGTTATGAGTAACTACTTTGCACACAAAATTTTGGTTTATGTCAGCCTAAGTCATAATTTACTTTATTCTGTGCCTTTAAATATAACACTGTGCATTTACATTGGTGATCTGGATGCCAGTTTAATTATCCAATGTCAGCTTCTGTAAGACTGATAAAACTATTAAAACAGAAATTCAGTACTAGGTTGGAATAGTGCTACTAAAATTGAGAAACAGCCCTTTAGTTCTGTCAGCAAAACTGGCACAGCTGAATTTCCTTCCTCTGTGGAAGGTGTTTGGTGCAGGGATTGCTGCATGGAGCCGTATTATGAATACACACAGAGCTGAATCTGAGGGCTTTGCCTTCAGGAGTTGTAGGAAGCTGGCTATTTTATTGTGATTAGGATTTGACACTAATTTGATTGACTGCTGTATGCATCTTGTGGAAGAGAAAAAACCCCCCCATTAAAATGTTTCACTTAAATAAAAGCCCCCAGCAAATTGCTTTGCTCACAGAGCTGTTTGCATGAGAAAGGAGCAAGGATATGAGAAGCATATGTTTTCTTGATAAAATGTGTAATTCCCTGTTACTCATCGTGCATTTTTGTCATCATGTCTGGCTGTAAGAAACTCACCTTGATTTTTATCAGCTGGATTTTAAAACAATGTGTTTTTCCAACAGCCAGATTTAGCCATAGTTTCTTATGAAGCAGCTTTTATTTTGTTTAATCAATGATATTGATTTCCTTTTAAATATAAAGATTTCACAGTTCAATACTAGATGCAACAAAAGTGTTTTAAAGATGAAGTGACTGCCTGGTTTGTTAAGGTCTTCTCTCAATAAGTCCCCCTTTGTTTAGCAATTTTGTTTAGAATGAATCTTTAAGAATTAGGTGGTTTTGATCCTTAATAGTGAAAGGTTTCTTATACATTACAACAAAGGTTTTATCAGTGTTCAAGACCCCCTATATACATTGCAAATTGTTTTTTCTAATTGCTGCTTATTTAAGTAAACTACCATTATATAGATTTATTTTTATGTGCTCATCAGCAGGTTCTAATCTTCTCCTCTTTACCCTGAGTTACAATTTGTTGCATTCGTGGGTCCATGGGGTGTACAAGCACTTCTTAGAGTGATTTAGGTTATGGAATCTGGCTCATTTCTCCGTGTATAAATAAAGATATTAGGATAAGGAGTGTGGCTCCTGCCAGGCTAGGCTGGACCAAGTGTATGTGTTGCTTTCTGTTGTGGGTTCTTTAATTTTTTGTTGGTTTTATTTTCTAAAATCTCTGTGCTTCTTTGGATTTGCTTCTCCTATTCTTTTAAAATATTCCCTCTTTCCTTATTTCCATTCTTGAGGGAATGACAAACAATTAAGAGCCTATTAACAAAGAACAATTCAGAGCTTCTACTTGCTCACTTTTCTGAGTCTATTCCTTGAAAATGTTGGAGAAGAAGTCTAAAGCAAACTCCAAACCTGTCCTCTATGTGTTAAATGTTTTCATTCAGAGTATTTAAAATTATTAATAAGTAAGAATGCATTCTGATCCACCCCATTTCTCATCCCTTTCTAGCTTTCCATGAAGTTTTTCCTGCAGTAAAAGAAGCCAAAAGTGAGAAAAATATCTTTACACTCTCCCTGTTTCACTTTGTTACAACTTTCTTCAAAAGAATTTAAGAAATGTTGGACAGTGGGAGTGATGAGGGGAATCTGTTCCCCAAATAACTCCTATTTTCCTACGGAGGAAATTGAAAAGACCCAAGTTTTTATTTCAAATTATCAGGCTGGAATCCAGCTGAAAGAAGAATGGCCGTTTCAGGCTGGAGCGAAACTTTTGAGAAACCTTTAATGGGAAATTTCTGAATGGATTTTGAACACCAAAAAAAGAAAGATAAGAAAGAGAAGGCGAAGTATTTGACCATCTGCAGCATGAAATATTGAAGCCTGATCTTTTTATCCCCTCTGTAAAGGCTGATGTCTCCTGGGGTGAAGGGTTTCTCAGCTTCTCCTCACTGCTCCCGTGTGCTGCTTTTGGCTGAGCACAGAAGGCTGGGAAGCTGCTGAGGCTCCTTCTTAAAACCATTAGTATTTATTCAATGCAATTAATGCTTTCACACACTGTTCACACCTAATAGAAAAGATGTATAAGCTTGCCACAATAGGTGAGATGCATCTATTTGTAGCAACCAAAAATATCCCAATTTCTTTCTCAGCTACTCAACAGAGCATTAAAAAAAAAAAAAAGCATCCTTAGGAAACCAAAAAGCCCCTTTCCAAACACTTGAATGAATCCCTCCTGCACAGAGGGGTGGGTTAGCTGGGGAATCAGAGACATGCTCTGGTGCCATGCAAAGGGGTAGAATTCAGGATGGGAGAATTAAGGAAAACAACTTGAACTGATAGATAGGGAATTATGCTGCTACATAACACGGAACATTTAAACTCCAAATGATACTTTCAGCATAAAAAAAAAAATAAAATTAAAAAATCTGTTTCTGGCAGAGTAGGATACTCAGGAATTATCCTGACAACATGAATTACTGCCTATTTTTGCTGGAGATAAGGCAGGACAGGTCCAGGCCCACAGGTTATCACCCTTTCCCTTGGAGATATTTGTCTTTGCTCAATAGGCTTCCTCCAAGTCCCTCAGCTCTGTGCTGTCTTATTTAGAGCTGATTACACTCATCTGAGAATCCCTATAAAAAGCTGTCAGCAAGACACAAAGTGGGAGTTGGAAATGTTGTCTCTGCACGCTCCATGAGCTGGGAATATCTTGGAGTGTGCCCGTGAGCGAGGGCTCAGCGTTCGGTCCCGGCGATCCCAACACACCCACAGCACAGTCCCGGGGAGAGTGGCACATCCTGATGGGAACAGCTAAACCTCTCTCCTCTCACACTGAGTGTTCTGCCTGTTTTTCATGAGTTCAGTGAAGCTACAGGGATTTACCCCACCTGACAATACACACTGTTGTACAGTCTCAGGAGAGAGCAAGATCCCAGAGCTCAGGATTTTAACTCTCTGCTCGTGCTCGTGGCTTCACGTCCTTCCACTTTGTCCCGAGACCCTCAAAGTTGCCTTTCCAACACATCAAACCCTATTAATGTTGTCTCTGCAGCACAACACCTTTGATATCCTATAATGCAATAAAAGTCAGCTGCTCTGCATTTGACATCTGAATTGTATTAAGAAAGGAAAATCATTATAAAATGAATATGGTGAGGCTCCAGTGCTCTGGATGATTCCCCACTGAAGGCTGCCCATGTGCCACGGAAGCCAAGGAGAAAGAAAGGGCATCATAAGTGCCATAAAGGGATTATTTTTTTCCCATGGTCACAGTGTTGAAATACAAGTAAATTCTTATTTACTTTGTTCAGAGCCACAATTAGTGAAAATCAAAGTGTCTGCAAGTGTATTTTCTACTGGAAATTATTGGGTAATTAACCTTAATGCACCCTGCTCAGAATCTCCAGCTTTCCAGCATAGTTGAGAACATCCTTCAAATGCAACAATACATAGGACTGCATCACTGCTTAATTATAAATAAAACGAGCCTCTAATGAAGTGTGAGGGATTTGGATTATACTAACAGAGTGTGCAAGAGGAAGAGAGAAAAAGAGAGAATGAAACTGTCTTTCTTCAGAGTAGAAAGACAAAGATTTATATCACAAGGATGCAAACAAAAGAGTATCCAACTAAAGGATGATTTACTTGCAAACTTTTATTTTACTACATTTATTGTCTTCCACAAGGGATTACGTTTATCCTCTTTCACAACCAAAACTGTTTTATGTTTATAAAAATAGGGACAATAAATGAACAAACTAGATTACCTATAAATAAAATTGATATTGTTGGAATTACATCAGGACTGCTCATTTTTGGGTTTATGGCAGAAGTGCATCCCAGCAATGTGAGAGACCATAAGACCAAAACTGGTGCTTTCTCTTGTATTTTCAGAGTGAAGTGGGATTGTCTTGAAGGCTCCACAGAGGCTTCTGCTTCCCAAAATATGGAGTTTGCAGGAAGCAGCTGAGACTGCTTAGACTTCCCACAGAGTGGTGATGTACCCCTGGGAGCTCTAAATATTTTCCACCAAAGAATACCAACTGTGTTCAACAGGAGAAAGACAATATTGATTACTGGATCCTGTAGGTACATGTATTAAATAAAATGCTATTTAATGTTTTATATTGAATATCATCATTATTTTTATGGAGGACATGAAGGGAAAAGACACTTTAAATTGCTGCTACCTGTAGAAATCTGATGTAGGTTTGATGCTCTGTGGTTGCAGAACACAATTCCCCATCAGAACACACAGGCAGGACAGCTCAAAGCAGCTTCACTGGAAGCAAATTTCCCCCTCCTGCAGCAAGATGGGGCTTTTCCTGCAGAATATTTCTCTTTGCATTCTCCATCTGTGATATTTGGAGCACTAGACAGGCTGGTGATGCAGAATATCCCAGAAGGGATGACATCCATAGGACAAAAGTGCTACAGAGGAGACGGGACAAGCTCTAGATTAGGCAGCAGGTCCCTGTCACAGGCAGAGTCCAGGAGAGCAGACCCCAATTCTCTCATCTTAAGCACCTGCTCCACCCTGTCTATGAAAAATCTCCTCCAGCCTTGTCAAAAATGAGTGTGTTCTCTTTTGGCTTCAGCCTTGCAGCTGTTAGCAGAAAGTAGCTAAATTATAACTTACTCTTTAAATAATATTAACATGAGAACAGCATTGTTTTCACAACGAGGGAAATTGCTGTGACGTATTTGTGTGCAGAAAAGAAAAGAAAAAGGAAAAGGACACATCTAGGAGCATATTGCGGGTTATGTGAGTGTTTCAAAAAGCAGCTCTGGGTTGTTTTTGTCTTGTCTGAAAGGGAGGAAGGAGGAACAGGTCTGATGACACAAATGAGATCTGTCATTAAATTGATGCATTAAAATAATACTTCAGGATTTCTGTGTGCATGAAAAGAACTGAAAGGGCTATTTGTCTCTTCATGGGTGTGAATAACTACTATCGACATTAATGTGATGGGTCTGATTTATGTTGAGCACAGCTCAAGGGAGGAGGTTCCTTTACACTGAGTTAAAGTGGTGGAGCTCATTGGAGGAATATGAACGATCTGAGAGAGGTTTTTAAATTCAGCACAAACCCTCAGCTCCTGGGTGGTGTTAACACTGACATGCTGTATTAGCTCTCCAAAGGCAGGAGAGGACTCAGACTTCTTAAAACAAGGGACTTGTGCCTTCAGTTCCCCCCTGTGAGAGCGTGTTCATATGCAAGGAGTGCAGTGTACAAGAAAAGAGAGAGAAACAAGCCTTTATAGGGCAGATTATTCATCTCCTGTATTGCAGCTTTCTACCCTTTGCTGGCATAAAACATGACTGCAAATATTGCACAGCCCAGGCTTGAAAAATAATCTAAATAACTTTCATAAAAGTCAGTACTGAGAAACAGAAAGGATTAGGGATGAGACTCAGGGTTGTTGGGGGTGGACCTGCTCTGGACAAGGATGATGTTGTCCTACATGGCAAGAAGAGGAATGTGGGCTGGTGCCCCAGCACCAAATGGCAGAAGGGAAGAAGGCTCCCATTTTCAGTGAAAATTTTGTTTGAAGGTCCAGGAATCTTCCAGTTTCCAGGAGGAGGAAAGATGGAGCGAAGGAGTTTTGCCTCTCTATCCTGGCTGAGCAGAGTGTAATCCTGGATAAAGGACAGAGGCAGATTGGGATGAATTTCTATTTCTCACACTTCCAAACTGGTGCAAACAGGCAAAACTCCTCCAACCATGCAGGAAGTCTCTTAGGGCTCAATACAAAGTGATCATTTTCCTCTGTCTTTTCACTTCTCACTAAAATCCAAACCCAACAAGCAGAAGCACCTTGTGAGTCACAGCTTTAAAAATGGCTTGTTACAAAATAGCAACTAGTTTAAAAGCTGAGCAGTGTAGGTCTGGCCTGGGATTTGCATCAGAGGGCAAGAAAGAAGCAAAGAGACTTTTTCCTCGTGATCTTGATCTGGAGTCAGCTGGATTTTTGCTCTGCTTAAAAGCAGGTACCAGACACACCATCTTTCCTTTTTTTTAAGATCCTGGCATCTCAGATGCTCAAGCATCGCCCTCAGTATCAGACACAGCCTCCTCCCACCTCTGAGGGGAGCAGCTTTGTCCACCTGAGGATCCCTCACAAACAGTTTCCCTTCTAGAACTGCTGCACCAAGAACAGGAGCTAATATTTAATTTAAGGGTAAACAGGCAGAGGTTTACAACTGCCAGGGTGTGCAGCTCCAACACTCACGTCATTTTACATCTGTGGAATATCCAAATTTGGTTTGCTTTATTTATTATTTTGGTAATCAGAGGTCGATGACTTTTAACACATATCCTTTTTTTTACTTGCAAATGAGTTGTGGTTAAAAATGTCCATATTTATGGATGACAGTTCAGCAGGAATGTATTCTGTTTTATATAAACACTACATTGCAAATCAATCCAAGAGGGACAAAACAAGGAGCACAGTAACTGTCACCGAGATGCCTCACACAGAAAAAAAGAACTACAGAACCTTGAAAATAAACCAGGCAAATTGCTGAGAATAATCACCATTTCTCGTTTGCTTATAATTATAATTTAATTATGAACCCAATCTTGCTACAATTTTTTAAAGTAGGTAGTTAGCATTAAAATAGCTTTTGTCCAATTATCTGCTATTGAGCTTCCTCATTATACAGCAATTGCTACACAAATGTTCCTGTTGTTTAAACATAATTTTTGCCACTTGCAGATTTCACTTGTAATCTAATAAAACAAACCATTTGATCCAAGATCAGTGGTCCTGTTTTACACGCCAGTTTCCAAGAAACCATTGCTAAATATTTGATATAATTGTTAAATATTTGATATAATACATACTGACAGAGAAGCCTTTTATTCTTTCCTCTTGCAGACAAATTGACAAATAGTAGCATTTTGATATTTAATAGGCCTGCCCACCCTCATAACAATCCTTCTTAAAATAAAATCTATTTAATAAATCAGAGATTCACCACATCTGAGGTCTCTTACTCCTGAGTTAAATTTCTCTCCTGGCTGAGCAGAGGGGAATCCTGGATTAAGGACAGAGGTAGATTGGAATAAATGATCACAATTTCATGCTCTTTCTCAGCTGGTGCAAAGTGTTGACTTCAGCAGAACCAGGGCAACTTGTGCTATTTGAGGATCTGCCACCACATCCTAAAAAAGACACAAATTCCTGTCCCTCACAGTGGTCAGAACCAGCCCATGGCACAGGTTAAACCACAGGGACCCCAAAGCCAGCAGCAGACACCCCTCTGTGGGATACTTTGTGGAGCAGAAAATGTCCTGGTAGGTAACTTACTGGAATCAATATGTAAAAAAAGGACTTTACATTTCTTGGGGGTGCTGTGAGGATAATCTTGTGTAAGGACTTTCCCATGATTACATATTGACTCTGTCACAATATGATAGACAAAACTCTTCCATCTGAGTTCACTGAGAGAAAAGGGAGGAGGCAGGACATGGGTTTTTCTCATCAGGCTTTGCTGAGCAGTCCCTGATTTGTCATTGTGTGTATGGAAATGGCTCTGGACAATTTCAGAAAGTGGCAGGAGGTGCATCTTCCGGGCAAAAAAGAGGAAGATGTGCTTTCACAAAGAAAATCAGAACATACCGGGGGATTTTGGGGGGGACAGTTGTGAGCACTTTTTAAAATGAGGTACCATTTGCTGTGAGTGCAGCTCTGGCAGCTGCAGTGACCCCGGGGGGACTGACTGGCTCTGCCCCTGTGCTGGGCTGTCAGAGGAGCCTGAGCTGCACCAGAAACTCCTCCTGTCCTCCCATTCCCTCAGCTGGGAGAGGAGACTGGCTGGGCTCCCAGACATGCAGCAGGTCTGTGGGAAGAGCCAGGTCACCTGTGACAGCAAACTGCCAACTCCATCCTGTTTGCAAGCAGAGGGAGGAGGGAAGGACCAGTTTTCCATGTGGCTCCTCAGGCTTCCTTCTCTCCACACACCGACATGCAGAGGGATCTGCCAGCACTGCAAAGATTAAAGCAAATTGATTTAGCCATTAAAAAAATAAGAAAAGCACTTGGTGCTGCATCAGCTGTAGCTTGGAGGAGAGTTCAGGCTGGCACTAGAAAATTTATTAAATTGTTGGAGTCCACAGAGATGAACTTACAGAAACTCGGTGGTTGATCCATTTTAGTGTTTTTGAGGAGCTGGAGAGTGTTAATCTCCTGAAGTACCAGCAAAGAATTTGGAGAGGTTTTTATACAACCACAGTTCTGCTTGGCAAGATGGTTAATACTGATGATATAGTTCTATAATTGTCTTTAATCCAACCTATGAAAAACATGATTATCCTGGACTCAGACTGAGCCACATCCTTTGACTTCCTAGAGGGGAGCTGGAACTGCTCCTAAATTCCACTGAGATAAATCAGAGAACAAATCTTTTAAATTTTGAATGAAAATGCTCTACATTGAATAAGTTTACATTTAACAGAAATAAAATAAACCCATGAACATACTAAACTGGGGCAAATAAACCTCAGTGAATAATAGGTAAATCTTTGAAGTGAGTGTCCCACTCAGGTTTTATATCTGTTTACACTGGTAAATTAATACTAAGTTATTTATAATTACAGTGATTTGATGACAAAGCTTTTAAGCATTCTGAAAAAAGACAAAATACTAAAAAAAAAAGAAAAAAAAGAGATGAAGATTTTTCATTATTCTGAACTATTGTCTATTAATAATTTCACACTGTACAAATGTAGCTGGCCAAGGAATCCACAGCTGGTAAACAGACATACTTTCCTTTTCCATATGTAGCTGTTACATAGACTCTATATTCTGAAAGCCATAGTAACACCCACAGAAACTTCACTGCCATGTCAGTAAACACAGGACTGTTATTCCAACAGCATTATAAAATTTGAACAGGTAGGATGCAAGTAGGTGTGAGTCCGTGGGTCCCTAATTCCTTACACACTTGATTCACAGTTGAAAATGGAATACAAGCAGGGATTTCTTTACCACCTGCATCTTTAGGCACTTTTAATGCATTGCACTCTAAAAAGCCCCAAAGAGAAAAGCTTTTTCTTTTGTAGTTCCCATTGTGAGCACAAATGGTTTTCCCCTGGATTGATACCTTTGGGATACAATTACCTTGGTACCTTGGGTTGGTTTAAACAACGTGTTCACTGAACCCCTCTGGTCTCCAGGATAAAGCAGGGCTGGAACAAATTAGAAGGCAGGAAAAGCATCAAAATTAGAGAGAGCAGCTCATCTATGGATGATGAATGTCCACTCCTGGATCCACCTTGAGCACTGCAAAGCATGGTCTTGACTCTGATTGTCTGAATAAATGACCACCACGAGGTTTTTGCTTCAGGAATAGCTCCAGCCATTTTATAATCTTGTATTACAAATAAACAAAACAGAATAATGTGGTTCTTCCCACAGCTTGAAAAATGTACAGCTGGAAACTTTTTGGGGATGAAATATATAAGACCTATAAAAGGAATCTTACAGATATGAAGCAATGTTGCACATTTTACAGAGCAGTCACAGGCCCCAGATTAGATAATTCAAGGCTAATTTCTGTGAGGTTTAGTTATGCAGTTCAGAAAATACATGTGCAATTGGTTTCCTAAACTGATTAAGCAATTCCCATGTCTGTGCATTCCAATCAGCTAATTGCAGACCTAAATATCCATTTGCATATTTTCTGTCACCCAGTTGCATATACAATTAACACACATGGGAACTGGAACAGCATTTTGCATCCTAAGAGTCTGAGAATGAAAACTCTGCATCTCTTTCTCATCTAACTTTTGTAACATGGTTCTCATTGTTATATTTGAAGTGGATATTGGCCATTCCTCATTCAGAACAAACAGTGAAAGTTTTTCACTGTAAACTGCTATAATGAAGCAGACAGTTTCTGGAGCAGTTTTAGATAAATATCTCATGTAATTAATAAAGCTAAAAGAACATTGATACAGTTACTTCTTGTCCACTGCTGATAACTGTAAAATATAAAGTTTGTGAGAAAAATTGAATATTTATGTAGGAAATTATTAGGGAAAAAATTAATACAGCTTTCCTTTTTTCCACTCATTCTTTTCATCTCTATCACCTTCTCTTCATCTACTGGACCAATTTATTGGCTTAGTCAGATTCCCTTTCTTTTTCTTAATCAATTACAAATTATTTGTTTGCTTTATCACCTAAAGCCTCAACTGCACCTGACACAAACTGCTTGCAGACAAAGACAAAGATGTGGTTCTGGGCCATGATATGGAAGCAGAACTGCTCTCCTTCCTCAGGGTAAGATTTTACCCAGTGCCATCTCAGTTTAAATCTTTCTGTCTTTTTGAAACATAAATACCTTCAATAGGGAGAGTGAGATGAGCACTGGGAATGGGGGCAATTCCTGGGGTGTCTGTCGTGGCTCCCCGGGCAGAGGGTGGGACTGAGCTGGTGAGTGGGTTCACCCAAAAATGAACTGTGATCCTTCTTGCCCTTGGTTATTTAAAAAAAAAAAGACCCTCATTTCCTGCTAAGGAAAAAAAACCCAGGAGCTTTATGAGAGAATTCCTCAGGTGATGGTGGAGTAACAAGTGAGATGTGCAAGTGCTGGTCCTTCCCTTCTCAGCCAGCACTGGGCACCTCCTCCCCTGTGTCCTGCCCGTGGTGGGGTCATTCTGAGCTGTTCTGCACCTCCCCTGCATGGCACAGGAATCCCACACAATTCCACAGGCACCCAGTGCTGGGATGTCCTGTGGTGACAATGCCCACTGTGGATGTAGGTATTGTCTGCCCTTCCAACAGCAGCGAGGAAAATTGCTCTTCTCTGATATTATACAGATAAAAATGAAAAAAAAAAAAAAAGATAGAGATAAAAATAACGACAAAAGAAGATACAGATAGAAATGAAACTGTGGTTTTGGGCCCCTAGGGAAGAATTCAAATTTGAGATCTTTATCCAAGAGTGTTGTTAAGGTGCTGGAGGTGTTACTGAGTTTTAGCATCCCCATCACACACACAGGCAGGAGTCAGTCCCACAATTTCCATCATCAGCCTAATGCACAAGACTCTGAATTGGCATCAATCAAAGCTGCAGGAGATTTTTCTACATTTCTAATTTTACCAATTCAGATTTTATGGATAGAAAAAACAAATGGCCTCCTCTTTAAAGGGGTTTATATCTCCAAGACAGAGGATGCAGAAGCCACATTAGTGTTAATGGAAGTGGTGTGTGTGCAGGCATAGCAGAATAAACACATTAAGTGCTGTTAATCATCACTTAAACACAAAAATCTCTTTGAATAAGAACAGTGCTGGCAGCTCCCCTGACTACAATGGCTTGGGATGCAGAGCCAGAAATGTCTTTGCACTTTCTAATGATTTCTGAAATTATGCTATATTTTTATGGATGAAACTCTTAGCAGGTATGAACTAACAGAAACTGCATTAACTTCTATGGAGTGGTGCCAACTCATTCCTTAATGCAATCTGTCTCTATAGAGGAACAAGAAGTAAGATTAAATACAGTTAATACATGAATATAACTTTTTTCCTGTAGATTTGTTAAAAATAATCCTATTTTCTCACCATTTTAATGAGAAAGTAGCCTTTTGTGGTAAAAGAACTTTGATTTTTTTTTCCCAAAAGTTTATTTTAATGTAACAATCATATAGAATTAAGACTACTCTAAAAAAGCTTTTATATCTTTGAAAGTAGCTGCCATTTCGAGTGCCCTTCTTCAGCCAGAAAAGTTCCTATCGACAACTTTTACAATTTTTCGAAGGTCCATTTCATTGAAATTCCAAAATTAACCTCATGAACCTCATGAGGAAACCTCTCAAGCCAGTGCAAGAGGAGTAGAGACTTCATAACTGCTGGCAGCCTTGAATTCTCCCCAAACTCATATTCCAACAGATCACAGAATCACAGAACCAGAGGATGGTGTGACTTGGAAAGGACCTTAAAGATCATCCAGTTCTCATGGGCAGGGACACCTTCCACTAGCCCAGCTTGCTCCAAGCCCTGTCCAACCTGGCCTTGGACACTTCTACACACAAATATGGATTTATGTTTCTTGTCAACCCTTTTGAAACAGAGAATCTTTCCGTGGACAAGTAACAGAAGTGACAGTGAGCTTCAGGTCCAGCTGACATCCCAGATGAGTGTCCTTTGAAAAGCTGGAGGCTTCAATATTCCTGTGGTGATGGGTAGCAAGGATCCGGAGTGCAGAGTCCAGGTTTTGCATGGATTCATGGATCAAATCTGATTTCCCACCAAGGCCCAAATCTGGAGGCAGAGGTACCTTGAGCGCTGTGGTTCACACAGCCTGCTGGAAAAGGACAGTCTTCAAAAACCCACAGAGCCACTTCTAAAAATGCTTTTTTTTAGTAGTTTACTTATCTACTGGACTTGCACTTTCTCCTGGTTTCTCAGCAGCTGTTGGTCAGAATCCTTTGGAAAAGTGCCACAAAGGCACAAGACACAACCACGGAGAAATTCATCCAGCTCAACCCGCACCTTGTTTGCTCTTGAGCTGTTTCTGCATGGTTTTTTTATACATGTGACAACAAAATAACTTTGGTGTCCAATGTATGTTTTCAAACGAAAGAAATGATACCGTTTTACTATATTAATTACATTCCTCTGGGTGAAAAGTTGATACAGTAAATAATTTATCCATTCCAAATTGCGAAAGTCCAAATTACACAGACTTTTCAGATGTTCAGAGTTCTCCAAACTTAAAATCATTAACATGGTCAATATGAATTGATTCAGACACTGCCAAAAGAGAATAAAAATTTTGGTCTTGTGAACCACTCCTGCCATCTGGAATCATCAACTGCCACTGAAGGAAACACATTCCCAGACAAAACGTTTGATTCAGCCTTACCAGAGCCTGCCAGGCTGAGCGAGCTCCTTCCAGATGAAATATTTCTGTATTCTGTGACATGTTATCAACCTCCAGCTCTCTGAAGGAAGTTCAGATCAGACTGAGACTTTGTCAAACGTGGAAAAATAGACAAGAGTTTCAAACTCAGCCTTTCTAAAGCAGCCCAGGACTTGTCACTGCCAGTGCTGATGCTGCCACGTTGGCTCATCTCTGGTCTCAGAGGCTGCTCTTCTTCAAGGTCAACCCATAACAGGGCACCTTATAGGGCTTTCATAATCATCCATGGGTTTTGAGGGCTTTAATAATCATCCATAGTTTTTGAGGAAAATATACAGCCTCAATGAGATCTAGGTGGTTTTTTTTTTCACTCGAAAGATAAGCTTAGCTACAAGATTTTTTTAATGCAGTTATCTCTGCCTAATAATCATGCATCTATAATACTACTACCACTAATATTGATTATAATAATTAAATTATGGATTAATTAGATAATAATAATTATTATTATGATGATGTAGCTATCTCTGCATAATAATAATTTTTATGTTTCTTTATTTCTGATGCTCTTGGTGATCCTGCTGAGCAGAGCCCTGCCAGGGCCACTGCTGTGATTCCATGTCTCCAGCACTATGGAATGAAGACCCCTTTGATGTCCTCACTGTTTGGAAGTTCTAACACAACTGGGAGCACCAGATTAACCTTTTTATGAGAGACCAGAATTCAAATATGGTTCCGTTCCACTGGACTGCTGAAGAGAGAAAGGGAACAGAGAGACTCCTGAGGTGGAGAACCACAATCCATTTATTTCTGTATCATCTGTAGGAAGTATTTTAAAAGGAAAAATATTTTTAAAGCTACAGTATTTTATTGCATCCTCATAACTTATTTAGTGCCTCAAATCAAAGGCTTTACCCTCCTACTTTACAAAAAATATGCAGAACACAGTGATATATCATCTGTCATCTCTATAAAGATGTCACCTACTATTAGTTTCTTCTATTAAAATGGATCTTTATTACCTACTGTAATTATGAGAAATTTAGGCTGGTTCATATATTTTCCAAGGTAAGGAAATCAAGAGCATCTTATTTTTCCAGCAGACAACAATGCAATGGGCCTTTCTCGTGGCTAAGTCTGCCATTATATACTAAGACTAACCAGTGATGTCAAATACAGAATATAATTTTAATGAAATTCTTTCTAATTTCATTATTAATGGCTTGAATGATCACAGCAAATTCCAGATATTTCCTGATTCAGATATAAACCCTCACTTGAGGAGTCCCTGCAGCTCAGCTGTGACTGTAGATACAGAAGCAGAGAAAATAGTACTTCTATTAGAATTAGTGACAAGCTGACATAATTCACAGGGACACAGGGGCAAAGAGCACTCATATGAGTAAAATCTCTTAGGATTGAGTCCTAAATCTTTAAGAAGAAATTCTGGCCTCACTCAGGTCAACAGCTGATCCAAACTGTACCTGCATCGTGCAAAGCAGCTTTTGAGAAGTAAAATATTTATGTAAACCCTCCTTTGTTTAAAGTCCATGTGCATTTTGGCAACTCCAAAGTTGGCAAAGCCAACTGTGAGACCAGCAAAGGTTTAAATGATCAAGGGACCAGACTGTGCATCCAAACAGACTCACTTGGTTGGCATCCAGAGAAGAATCTGACTCCAGCTCTGACAAATTACTAGATCCTTAATGACTTAAATGATTACTCAGTGATTAATTCAATTAATTCAGTCCCTCTGAAATCAAGGTGCTACATTTTAATATTTTCACCCTCTGGAACCAAGGTGAGCTGAAATAGATTATTTGCATTTCTAACTTGTAGAGTTCAATTTGACAGAGAGAGAGAGGGAAGTTCTGTGTAAGTGAATCAGCTATAACCATGATATCCTTTTTCACTTTTCCAGCTACAGAGAAGAAAAAAATGTTGCTAATCAACAGGAAATACAATTTTGACTGTGTGAAAACTGCCTTTTTGCCACTCCAGGCAATTATAACAAGTCTATTGAAACATTTGCACTCCCATGGCGCTGTTGAAACGCTGATATTTCTCAAATTACACACTAGATACAAATACTGTATTGAGCAGCCTTTTCCCAGTAGCTTGGGATGGACTCATACCCTTATCCTTGCTGAATAGGTATTTTCTCCCAGAGTCCTGCTATTGACTTCAGAGGAGCTATTTGCAGTATCAAGCTTGAAGAAATTCAAAAATTCACCCTGAAACTGTTTCCTGCCCTTGGTTTCACTGGTTATTAGGCAGCACCGAGCAGGGCCCGGGTTCATAACACCCAGAACAGCCTCCAGAGCCCTTCAGCTTTAGCCTGGGCTAATTCAGAAAGTCTTTCCATCAGCAAAACCTACAATTTTTCACTTTTCTAAAGCAGTAGGAAAGTTTTCACACTGGCCTGGCAATTAGACACCCTCGGCTGTGATTCAGTGGGTGCCACAAGCTGGTGCCTGGCTGGTTTTCAGCACTGGGGGTACTGGCACAGGCACCTGTGGGCAGGGAAGAGGAGGAGGAAGCCTGTGGTCACTGTGCTGACACACCAAAACTCCTCCTGCTTTGCCCTCAAAACAGTCTCTCTGTGTCCAAAACAGCACAGCAAAAGCTGCCCTGCCCTTTTCCCTGTGAATAAATTCCCCGATATTAATAAAGCTCATTTCCAATGTGATTAATTTTAAGTACAGGCTCAACTCCCATTGCTAAATGGTATAGTCATGGCTTTTGGGATAAAGATGGACTTTACCTGTGATTCACAGCTCTGCTAAATTAGAGGATTTCCCACAATCTCACTGCCAATCTCACTTTGAGGAGCACCAAATTCAGCAATGGTTTTGAGCACATCAGCTCCTGCTCCATCTCCAGCTCTGAGCCAGGTGTGTTAACATGGATGTTTGGTTCATCCTTGTGGTTGGGCTGGCAGGTTATTGGTGGTGGAATAGGACTGTATTATAGATGATTAAAATGATGGGATGAGACCTGGAATGAGAACCAGAAACAGGTTCTCCTGTACTCAGAAATAATAGGACTAAGTTTAATGGGATTTATGACAAGGGGGAAAGGTTTCACACTGAAAGAGAACAGGGTTAGATTAGATAGTAGGAAAAAAATTGGTGTGTTATCACTCAAGTTTTTTATTCACAGAAAAGTGTGTGCAAGCAACCTTGGTTTCCAGATTAGAGACTCAGAAGTGTCACACAGGCCTAGTTTAGGCAGCAAACCAGTATGGTTTCTTCCCAATATGTACAAAGTGGTATTTGATTTCAGAACACCCTTTCAGTCAAAGTAATATTTGGATATGATCCAGAATCTAATAATGCAGGACTCCTTAGTCAACCCCAAGTTCTTTTTTCTGTCTTTTTCCAAAAATTGTTTTAGTATCCTTTCCTATTATCTCCACCCTTAATTTGCAGTCTTATTCATTTTTAATCTGATTAAGCTTTGAAAAGCCTTTCTTCATATAATTTTCAGATTGATAATTAGTTTGAAGGCATTCACCAGCCTACAATGGCTTTTGTTATTGTGCAGTTTTTATAAAAAAAAAAGTCATTAAAATATTGCTACCTCCTCACTTCTGAGAAGCCTGTAATCCAACTTCCACAGATAACAGGGAATAGGGTATGAGTTCTGCTTTTATGTCTTCTGTGCCTTGGACTCCAGAAGAAGAAGAGATATAGATTTCTATATAAATCTCTGTTTATTCAAACCCTGAGACAGATTTAGCAGGGAATTCTAATTGCATTCACTTAATCTATGATGGTTAATATTAATTTGCTTTCTAACCTCTGCTTCCATGGTCATAAATAGGGAATCCAAGAAGAATTCAAACAGTATCTAGAGCACTGGTTCACTAGGGTTGGATGGAGCCCTGTGTAGATCAATCAGTGCCTTCCACCTTCTAAATCCCTTTCTACTCTGCTGTGCACACAGCTCCCATTGAGTCTCACAAGTGAAACCCCTCACAGGCACAGGGATTTGGTGTTGTCTTGACAGAAAGTACTAATTCTGAAGCAGATGGTAGAGGAGGGGGAAAGTATCAAGGGAGATTATTGAGTTTTTATCTTGCAATCTGCCAATAATCATGGATTGGTGCCCTGGGATGAAGATACTGAAAGAAAACAGGAAAAGAAACCAGAACAGTTGTTGAAGGGATAACAGGAAATAAAAATAAGCTTCCCCCTCCCTTACCTGACACTTTAGGAACAGAATTGTTACTCTATTTCATTAAGGAAAGGACACAGCAAAAGCCAATTTGCAATTAATTTTCTTCCTAATAAACTTTCAAAAAACTCCTGATGGCCATTATTTTGTCAGCTTTATGAATAAACAGTCAAGTGTTGCTTCACCCTTGCTCCATAAAGCTCCTGTGGTTGATGTTGAGGACCAGCTGTCTCCAGGTGCTCCAGGTTCCTGCCCTACCAACACAGCCAGGTACTGGTGGGCACTGAAGCTCCCTCCCTGCATTTTGATTTTATCCCAAATGGAGGAAGGGCTGTACAAAGCTCAGTTGCTCAGTTCCCTCTCCTCATCCCAGGAGAGGGGATGCCATAAGGCAGGAGTGCCATGCACGTTGTGGCTGAGACACCAAGAGCATCCACCTGAGGGCATTAATGAAAGGATCTGACTCCTAGGAAGATACAGAAAGCTAAAGAAGCTAAAGAAAAGATCCTATGGATTTCACTCTTCCCAGTGCTGACACAGAAAGTGGAGCCTGCTATGATCACATAGGAAGGGAACTTGTTGGAAAGTAATTACTGCCTGGCCTCTGGAAAGATCAGGGAATAAGATGGAGAAATATGATGCAGCTTTGAACATGCATTTTATAACAACCAAACAAAATTCTGACTTCAAAAGATTTGGGACGTGCTCTAAATCTAGAATAGGGGTCAGTGGTCTGTTTTTTTTTTTTTCTATCATGAGAAGCAGCTTCTTAAATCCAGCCTGAATGAGAGAAAAGGAGAAAAATAGGCAGGTTGCTGAGCATGAGAACTAACGACTTCTGATTCCTATGGATTTGTGTTGCCTGATTAAATGATTCTACCTGAATCCTACTAAGGTTTCCTTTCATCTGCATCTACCAGCTTGTGCATGTAGTTACCAGTTCCTGAGTTAGTTATATTGATAGATATTGATTCCCTGTAATATTTTCCAGGACAGACAAACCCCCTGAGCCTGGTGTTGCTCCACTTACCAAGGAGTCCTGAGCAGCCAGGCTTTGCCCAGCTTCTCTCTACAGCAATTTCTGAATGTTAAGGACTAAAATCCACCATCTCTTCCTTCCCCCCCAGTCCTACTGGCCTAGCTGCTTTCTCCCAGGTCACAAATTCCCCCCTGTGGATTTTTTGGGAGCTTGAGAAGTTGCATGCCCCTGGTAAAGCTTTTTCAGCATTTTGAATCTCAAAGTGTTTATAGTGCTGCTGGCTGGTGTAGATTCTCTGGTGTCTAATAAGCTGCAAACTCCCACTGCAGCTTTTCTCACTTGCTTGTTTGCCTGGAAAAACTAAAATCAAACAATGGGAATTTTTAGAAGGGAGCACAGAAGGACAGATGTATGTGCATAAACCTTCCACCCACCTGCAAAACATGAGGGTTTCCTTAGGGAACCAGGCTAAAAATGAGAGAAAATATCCATAAGAAAGCTCCCAGTGTTTGTGTATCTTTGCAAGAGCTTGTTCTGCCTTGAATACAAAATGGATGTCTACCTTGAAAGCCAGAGGATTCCTTGGAGATTTAAAGGTATAACATACAGGGAAGGAATTTGTAGTAGTTATCCAGCCCAATACAACATTCAGGCATTTCTGAAAGAATGAGCTTTTCTATTCCTCCTATCAAAGCCATTGGAGCACAGAACAATCCTTTAGCAAATATCAGCAGCAAAAATACATATCCCAGTTTTTATTAAGCTACCCTGTGCTAATCTGGTTTAGACACTGGTTTCCATTGTGTAGTCAGAGGGGTTTTTCCATGTTGAGAAGGGGCTCATTTGTTGTTCCAGGGCAGAAATACCTTTTGCACACTGGGACACAGCCTGAATCTCTGCCAGTATCATGAAAAGGTCCTGCTGAGACCACAGAAAACTGCTGCTGAAGTTGGAGAGTTTCTCTTCCACAGCCCACATGGATGATTAGGGCTCATGTCCTTGGCTTGTCAGCACCAGGAATTACTGGTTGTGTGCTCACCTGGAGCTTCCCAAGGATCAGTAAAGGCTTGTGGATGATCTGGCTCATGACTAAGTGTGTAAGGAAAGCTTTTGATCATGTCACCCCATTACCATCTCATTCCTTCTTTTGATGCACCTGCATTTTTTTAGGGAAAGGGTTTTTGGTGCCAACAGTTGGCACAGTTGGTAGCAGGCAAGAAGCCTCTCCAGTGCTGGCAGGGATCAGCTGGACCACAGCCTCCACAGAGCCAAGCAGTTGATGCAGAGTCCAGGGCTGCATTTTCTAGGAAGCTGGAGTAGGGAACAATGACAAAGGACCCTTACTTCTGTATATTTAATAACTAAATCTGGGAGATGTTGATGAAAATGCTTGTGATGCTTCCTTTTCCCATCAGGGAGGAGGATGATGAGGGAGCTCAGACATGACTGGGGGTGCCTGGCACTGCTCCCTGACTGGAAAATTTGCTCTCTGGGCAAATCCTGCAGGACAAAACCTTCGTGGAGCTCTCAGGCTTAAAATCTGTGGCCCTTCTCTAGATCAGATAGTTTGGCACGTTGCTGTCAGTCCAATAAATCTCACCTGCTGTGAATATACTGGACTTCACTAAAAGATTCACAGGAATAACTTATATTTTCACAACTTAATGCATCAAACAGTCATTCCAAGCAGCCAACACTCAGAATGTTTTTTTAAAACGGTATCAGCCCAAAGCAATGATTTTGGAAATAAATGTAAAAATCTTTAGCTTCTCTCAGGCTAAAGGGGTTTACACTGACATTTCTCACATGTACCAAAAAATGCCAACTATGACACAACCTGACTTAGGATATTTTGCAAAATTTTCTGGGTAAATCAGAAGCAATGCCATGGGAGTCAGTGGAATAGCCCAATATTCCATTAAGGTCTGTCAGGTTGCTTTTTGCTTTGTTTTTGTGGTTGGTTGTTTTCAATTCCATATTAAAAATGAGATAAAATTAATGGATTTTGGCCATCAATACTGGCTGACTTATGTATATTTTTATTTTTCCGATTTTACCCTCTTTCTTTTATTGCCAGTATAGACCCTTCCATTACTGTTGAACACAAACTAAATGAAAATTTGGAGGCCATTTTACATTCCCTTTTCATTGCCTAGGAAACCATGAAAGATGAGCAAAGCAAACTGGTGAAGACACAGAATATCCATCATCTGTAACTGTATGAAATGTAGCTCAGGTGCTGATCCTGCTGTGACAGAAGGCAGTAGATCCAATGCATAAAGGTGTCAGCAAATCCCTTCTGAAACTGCACAAGTGAATAGTTCAGGAAACAGGGCCTTGGATCTGGTCCTTATTCCGAGCCTTGCTCCAACTGTGATGGTCATGGGAAGCTACTAAACTATGTCAGAGATGATCACAGAACCAATTGTGGTGGAAAAGCCCTCCCAGACCATGGAGTCCAAGCTGTGCCCCATCCCCACCTTGTCCCCCAGCCCAGAGCACTGAGTGCCACGTCCAGTTGTTCCTTGGACACCTCCAGGACTCCACCACCTCCCTGGGCAGCCCCTTCCAATGCCTGAACACCCTTTCCAGGAAGAAATTCCTCCTGAAATGACCATCCTCCACTAGATGTATTTTTATCCGAATTTTTAAGTCTCAGGGCTGTCTGTTGTCCCATGCCTGTTAATCCTCAGTGCAGGTAGACCCTGGTTATGATTATCCTGTGATCTGGGGTACGAGAGTGTAATATTGTTTCATACAAACATTTTTTTTCCCCTGCTGATTTCCTTAAAACCTGCCCCAGGAATCATTTCACATAAATCACAGCTCCTCTGACTCACCACAGCATCACTGAACTCTCGTTGTGCTGACTGGACAAACCAGGTGTCTGTCCCAGAGCACCATTTCCTCTGCCTCATCCCAGACTTTCCTACATTGAATCATGCCATGGGAGCTGTTAAAATCTCCTAAATTGTAGTGACTCCTCTTTTAAGTACAGGAACGTGCTGCAATCACCACAAATGCCCAAGGCAGTGAATCCTGAGCTTTCAGCAGCACCCATTGTATTCCCTTCTTTGCAAGCCAAATATTTGATGGAATTAAAGTTCTGGCATCATGAAAGGGAATGGTTTTTTTTATCTGTTACTTTTTCAGTGTTTCCCAGCCTGGGGCTGCAGATGACAGCAATAACACAAAGAACTCTTATCCCAGAAACCTGAAGTGCTCTGGATCTCAGACATTACAGAGTTACATTTACACTTTGTGGGGACCCTGGATGAAAAGAACTGCAAACTCATCACTATAAAGAGATATGCAAATCCCTCTTTTGTTTTCAAAGAAACCATTTAATTGTCTATTTTTTGTCCTCAGATTTTTCCCAGCAGTTTCATTAGCTGACATGACAGAATGCCAGCTCATTTCATATTTAAATATAGGACCAATTTGAAATAGTGTATCTTTACTATGGGAGCAAATTCATCTGTTATTACTCTATGAATTATGTCTAAAGGAAAGAACTTAAGCCCTTTTCTCTTATTTGCAAGGTTGACAGAAAACTTGTATTTTCTGTAATAAAATAAGGGGCTTTTGGTTAGTTTATTTATTTATTTATTTTCTGCTTTAATTTTTTTTCTCTTTAGCAGATCCCACTAATAAAGGGGTGTAAATCCCTGTGCTTTGCCCTGCTGAATCAACTTCCCTTCCTATTTGAAGATTTTCCCACCTTTTAATTTAAGTCTCCCCCTTTCAGGCATGCAAAACAAAGGAGAAAAGAAATGTAATTACATACATTGCTACTGATATTTCCATTGAAGTGATGGATTTTTTAGCTAATACTAGACAATAAATTAACACAGTAACAATGGATCCCATCTGAATTTGCACTTACACTGAACTGATAAAAGCAAATTCCAATTCTTTTACTGTTTTTATCGGATACTGTCAATGTAGGTGACTCATATGGTAGATAATGTTTTACCATCCTCACCAGAAGATTAATGACTTAACAAAGTCCCTGGATTTATAGTGAACACATTTGTGATGTTTGAAGCCTGGTTTTATTCTTTAGAGGGGACACAGAGGGATATTTCTCCTAGTCTAATTCACAGTCCTAGTATTGCACAAGTACTTAATGATTGATTTCAAAAGAGCTGAAAAAGAACCT
Source organism: Manacus vitellinus (assembly GCF_001715985.3). Classification (NCBI taxonomy): domain Eukaryota; kingdom Metazoa; phylum Chordata; class Aves; order Passeriformes; family Pipridae; genus Manacus; species Manacus vitellinus. The sequence goes on along the minus strand of NW_021939960.1, from coordinate 3,382,538 downwards.
GCCAAGCAAACAGGAAACCTATGTCCTACTGTGAAACTCATCTTGAGACAGAAGATCTGCAAAATGGTCCCAGGACTTGTTAAACTCTGCTTTAAATGCTTAGAATAAAAAGAATGAGGGTCTCTGTGTGGATTCCTTTCAAAACCCAGCATTTCCAGTCCAGGATTACACCCTATGTGAAGCCATTAAGTGACTTCCACAAGGAGACTCGATCCTCTCACATTCCTTTCTAAGCTAAGTAGTTTTTTTTTTTTTTTCCAGGGAAACAGAGGTCAAACAAATATATAACAAGTATAACACACTGAAAAATCACCCTCTGGATACTACACAGGCTCATTCATCCAGGAGCTAAGGATGAGGATTTTCTGTGGAAAGTGAAACAGTCTCCTTTTCTCCCCATCAGAACATGTTGATTCATTGAAATAAGAACATTTTTCCAAGTAAAGTCAAAGTAAAATTTCTGATCAGAACCATGAGAGAGGAGGAACTTACATAATACATGGAAAACCTGAGGTTTTGTTCCATCCTGTGTGGTGATGTCCAGATAAGTGTCCTGATTGCACAGCTCTGGGCATCCAGGGCAGTTCTCACACTCTTTCAGAAGATCTGAGCTTGATTCTCCCAAGAAACAAAAAACTCTACTTCAGAACTCTAGTATTTTACAAAATATGGATTCCCAGACAAGTGCAATGTCTGAAATCAGGGAGCTTCAATTTATCCCTCTTCAAAGAGAACTTTCAAATCCCAACCACTTCAAACCTCTTCAGCTGCAAAGACAAACAGCACCCACAGCTCCAGCCCAACCCTCCATGAACAACTTCCCATTGCTGTGTACATGACTTTGTTTGTTTAATTGCCAAATCCTGATAGACAAGCAAGATTTCATGCTGGAATCCCCTATATTTAGGAAAAACAGACCTGATCTCCAAAGATTTGGTGGCAAATACAATCACACACTTCTTTGAATGAAAGCCTTCTCTGACCTAATAGTTCTGTCCCTGAATCCAGGGGTTTTTTTTTCTCCCCAGAAATGATGTTTATTTGTGATTCAGCCTCAAACATTTTCATTGTTCTCTTTGGTTTTTGTTCTGCCTCTGATCCCAAAGCTGTATTTCCCATTGTCATTACCTTTCATGATGCCCTTAACCTTGGACACATATCATTGTCAAAAAAAAAAGGTATTTCTGTAAAACTGCTTTGTCAGTAAAAAAAAAAGAACACAGTTGTTTTCATAAATACCTGCACCATGTAACTCCTGACAAGGACTGACAAGAATTCCTCTCACTGTATCTAGAGCAGAGAAACATCATTTTATATGAATTATGAGCAGTACCATTATCTCACAGTTTGACTCAAATTATTTGTTATTTGACCAAAAACCTTTCTAAAATGTGCCCTTTATTTCTGGGGGAAGGGAGCTCTTTTGGGGACTGGATACATTGAAATTCAGAGCTCATCACTGGTAATTTAATCAGGGAGTTGCATTAATTGATCTTAGTTGAGATGACTGGTGCATGTCATGCAGGCTCTCCCAGAGCTGGAGCAGACACTTGGTTGCTTCCTGATTTATTATTTAGGGCAGGAGAATTCACTTCTGACAATACAAGTTTTTATTCTACCCAAGTTTCAGAAGCTCTAGTTTGAGAGATATTCAGTGATATGGCAAAGCTTTGATCCCTTTTCTCATGAATGATGGAAGAATGTTCAGATTTATTGCCTAAAATTTCCACTTTATTAAGCTGTCAAGTTCTGCTTGGTGGCCTCCTCCAGAGTGAAATGCTAAATTTGATTTAAAGGTCAGAGGAGATGTGTGGCACCTACAATCTGCCTTTGAATTGTTTTTGTAACATTAAATAGAGTTTACAAGGAGAGAAAATTGGAACTGGTCAGCATAAGTCATTCCAATCACAGAGCCTTTGAAAAGCTCTTCTTTTAACTGCACTAAAAGATAAAGGAAATGGAGACATTAGTGTGTTTCTCTGGGATTTATGAAACTCCAAGCAGAGTTCTGGGTCTGTAATTGTAACAACTAAACAAGGGAAAAGCATCAGGAAAATGCTTTTTTCTAATATTAATGCAGCAGTCACAATTATAAGAAACCTTAATTTGGGGAGACATTTTAATTTGAATTTACTCGAGGTCTAAATAAAATCTCAATAATAGGCTCTGACCACTCTCCCAACAGACCTTGTTATTATTTCTGCATCTCTACATCTTTTAATCCACAACCCAAATAAGGTCCCAGAAGAGATTACTTTCCTTTAAAATAATTTTACAACTGCAGCCAAATATATTATCATTTTAATTAAATATATGAAGTATAACGAGGGCCAAGATATAAATTTCCAAGAGACTGAAGCTTAATTTAATTTCCACCTTTAATATATAAAACTTGCAACATATAAAAGCTCCTAATATCCTCATTTGCCTCTTAGTACAGTCCTTTATCATGTACATTCCATTAGTCACATAGATAAAAGAAAACAATTACAAACTAACTGTTAAGTCTATATGAAACATTGCTTGGTGAGAAAATTTGGTATTATACGAAGTGGAAATTTCTGTCTCAGAAAACAAAAAAGAGAGTTAAGCAATTTCCCTCTTGCCTCATTAAAGAAAATAGAAGTTCACTCATAACCACCATCCAATTCTCTGAAGGTGTCAGGCTGGTTTCTGATTTTCTTGCTTGGAAATTTAGAGAATTAGTTCTTCCCTTAAAAATCTTGAGAAAGATTAAACCTTCAAGAGATCTTTCTGTGACCTCGTTCCTCTCTATACGGAAAAACAGCTCAAATAACCCTGGAGAAGACGGAAATCAGTGGAAATATTGACATTCAGCTGAAAGTAGCTGGGAAATAAACTTGTCCCAGATTTGCAGAGAGAGAGGTAGGAAGACATCTGGGCTGGATGCCTGGGAACACATTCCCTGGATTCAGCATGATCCAAGAGTAGAGAGAGAAGGAACACACTCTATTTTCTGAGCTGGCAGGTCCCATGTGCACTGTGTGCACCCCACCCCACTCTGGACAGCTCACACATCCCCTCTCCCCAACTCCTTCCCACAGCTTTCCATAAAAACATCCATCTCTCCTCTTTTTTTTGGTCTTTCCTCTTATATTTAGGGTTGCTGTGAATTAAAAATAGAGTTTGAAGGGAGAAAAGTGTCCATGGTTTCCAAACTCGAGCTTTTGACTTTTTTCTTTGAGGTTTCACATAAAAACCTCACACTGAAAGCAAACTTCAGCCTTTGATCCAAAAAAGTTCTGAGTATCATTCTGGTTCAGGTCTGTTCAAGAAATATGACATTTCAGACATAAAGTCAGGTAAAATTCATGAATTCCTTAAACCAAACTGGTTTTGGATTTTTTACCCCACTGTTTTCTGAAGATCCTTTATAGACTGATTGGCAGATTAGGACAAGAGGTAAAATATCTGAAGGGTTTCAGATATTGCGTGTTGAATGGCTTGGTCTGGAAATGCAGCTTTTGTGTTGGCCTTTGCTTTTGGGTTTGCCCTAAGGGGAAAACCATGGGCCAGGACATGGGGAAGAGCCTGCAATCCCTCCTGGTCCAGCTCTGCAGACACCCACAGACCACCCAGTTCTACCCATCTGGCAAAGAGAAACAGCCTGGCCTTGAGCTTTTCCTTCCTATATTTTCTCCAAACTCCAACTTGGACTCCTGGGTAAGAAGCAGGTTCAGGTCTGGGCACAGGGTTTGCTCTACAAACACAAAATCCACGTGCTGAAAACCACGTGGGATTGAGGAAATACTTTTGGGAAGGGAGGAAATCCTGTTGCCCACTGCAGGAGGTGAACAAGCCATTCAGGGTTTTCAGCACAGAATTAGTGTTGTAAATACTCACCAGATGAAGATTTTGTTGTATCACAGCTGAAAAAGGTCACCCCAGTCAGTCTGTGTGACCAAAGAAGCTTTTTCTGCCCACTTTGTGTCAAATCCAAGAGACCTTTCAACTGAGTTTAAACATCTCCATATCATGCCTATTTGTGAGTAGGACCTGCTGACCATTTCATGTCAGTACAAGCATTTCATGTACTAAATAAAGAAGCTGTAGGGAAATGAACCAGTTGGGACTGGTAGAGAGCTCTCAGGAAAAAAACCCCAAAACTACCACAAAACCAAACTAAAATAGTCCCCTGAAGTGTGGAAAACTTGAACATGCTTGCAACAAGGCATATATTGGTAGGGAATTTTAAGGAGGGAAGTCTGACAAGAATTACAAATTTTTGAGGAAGACAAAAAATGTAAATATATCCTTATGGTTGGTCACTTGGGATTCTCCTCTGAAGCAGCAAATTCTGTATATATTATATAGAGAGTCTATAAGCATTTAAAAGATACTGTGTGCCCTCAATTTTTATTGATCAGAGCTTTGCATCTCTGTGGAATATAAATGATGAATTACCTGATTTGGTAGCTTTAAACAAAAGAAGAGTTAGATGGAAAATGTTTAGAAGGACCCATTTAATAAGACAGCACAGAAAAGATGGCAAGGCTTTCTCCCTAGAAATACTTTCAGCTGCAATCACAGAAACATATCCATGGATTTACTAACACTCATTATTTTGATATATTGCTGCATTTCTGCCTAAAATAAAAAGAAATGTGTTAAGTTTGGCCTGAGATGAAATACTGAGTTTTCAGGACTAAAATGTTTCAATCATTCATACTGAAAGATCAGGAAACCAGCAAGGAGACAAACATAGTTGTTCATATATTGACAAAGGGTGCCAACTGTTAAAAGCATGTGCTTCTATTTCAGAATAATCTAATTTACATTAGCATGAGTGCAGTCATTAACACATTCTTCTGAACAAAGGAATCAGGCTCTGATTTCAACTTCACTTTCACACAATTAAATGTATTGCCACCTTTCCCATCATTCAAGTAATACTTTCTTTAAAAGAAAAAGAAAAGAAAGATATAGTGATAATCACCTAGAAATGAACTGTCAGGGCTCTCTCTGTGATTAACCTGTTTGGATAGGCAGGAAAACATGCAGTGTGTAGATTACAAGACAAAGCAGATGGATAACATTTTACTGGACAAAGGTTAGTTGCAATAAATTGAAGAGTGTTTATCACATCTCGGTTTATAAAAATAACAACAACAGAATGGGGAGAGACTTCCTGAAGGCAATTTTTTAGGGCTTAAAGCAGAGATCTGGGACTCAGATCCTGTTCTTAAAGAGAAGGAAAATCATACACCTGTGACTGAACATTTCAAATGTCTGTTCAAATGTTTGCAGACCATTTTCAGGAGCTTTTGCCTGAAGTTTTGGGTTGTGACCGAGTGAGAATGTAGAAAAAGTGATACCAGATAACCTTGGGAACCTACCCCAGGCACACACTTCAGAAACATCTCCCTAGGAAAGGGCTGAACAGCCAAGATTAAACATTTTAAGTTCTTGTTTAAGGAAATTCTGGAGTCTGCCTGGTTTTGAAGTTCTCATTAAACTCAGTGAGAAGGGAACTGTCCCTTGGGCAGAGCCACGGGTATTTTAGAAGCTGGTTGTGGCCATTACTGCTAAATTCAAACCAAGGAGAAAGAACAACTAACTAGATGACAAATAAGCCCCATTTACACTACAAGACAATATTTTCAAAACTTTTGAAGGCTGATATTCCTACAACATGAAGGTATAAAATAAACTTGTGAGTCAGCTGCAGTTCATGATTAGTAAGCGAAGTTCCACAATCAACAATCCAAACTCGTTGAAAAACCATTTACTTGTCTATGTCTATTTATTTATTATTGATTATCATTAATTGTGAAGACTCTGACTCCTGCAATATCTGATTGATGATCTTTCATTTTTCATGGAAGTCATTAGCTTATTCATCCAGATACTGCAAACACTTTCAGGTACCATAACTCAGCTGCCATACAGATTATCTAATTACACAGCACTCACCCAGAAAGAAAAATACCTCAGATGTGAGAACTGTGCCAATAAAAGCAATGATTCACAGTTTGGTAGGAACTTCATTTGTAATTTGCAGAGATGGAACTTAAACCACAAACTCAGGTGGCTGGAAATTTAGGAGCAAAGCCCATTGCAAGCAGCTCCTGCAGTTCAATGTAGCAACACCCAACGTGCCACCCACGTTTTGGGAGGTGCAATGAGCTGACTGTGATTTTTCCTGAAGCCCAAATTCAAGCCTCTTTAACTCAGTGTTTGCACAGAACTTTTATGCCAGAATCTCAATAAAAAAAACTCAGCAAGAAAATAGGAGTTTTTTCAATGATCTCCTAAATGCCATTGATCACTTTGAGTGATCAATGGGGAGTGACTGCAGCTGGAAGTCAGATTTGGGGGTCAGTGTGACACATGGAGACTCAAAAATTGCACTCAAGGGCCTTTGAAGCTTCTCAGTGAAATGATGATTTGTACAGCACCCACAGCACTGGTGTGTTTTTTCTTGCCATCACCTCTGACACTGAGAGGACTTCGATGCCACCTGTAACAGCCCTCTCTGCACACCCCAAAGCATCACTTGCCTGGTGCAGTCCCTACCCAATGTCCAGGCTAGAAAGCAGCTCTTCCCTTGGTCCCCATGCTTGCTGAGATGCTCAGGTGAATTTTTTATCACTGACTTCGGATCCAAATTAAAATTCTCCTGCACCCAATGTGTGCTCCAAACTCAGTTAGGGTTACCTGGCAAACACCTGAAATACAGGAGGGTTTGTTCAACCAGAGGAACTCAGTCCCTGTACCCTCACTAGTTTCAGTTAAAAATATCCATCTTGTTTTTAAAAACATTCTATGCCTGTACTTGCAGTTTAATAAGTGACTGCTAAGAAGCTCAGCCAGCAACTGTAAACCAGCAAGATCCCTATCAAACTGCCCAAGAAATGAAATAGTATATATCAGATTCCCCAATGACCTCCATAAATCCTTGTTCTCCAACAGTGATATTTGTTAACAGCAAAATTAACTTTTATTACTTCCCTTCTGTGACTGGGTTTGCCAACATTCATTTTTGAAGCTCCTCAGAGCAACCAGAACAGATAAATTAGATTAAATTAGGTTTACTGGCCAAGATGTGAAGACACAAACCTAACTGAGGGTTATATTAAGTCGTGATTTGAGGAACTTCATATAATTCACTGTGCACTGAGTAATAGAGAGAAGAAAAGGGAAAGAGCTGCTATCTCTGAAGCTGAGCTGCTGTCTCTGATGCTAACACAAAATCCTCTGGATATTGCATCCCTGAAAGGTCACCTCCCAGCCTGACATCCTCAGTGTGGAGGAAATATAAGCCCAAATAAAACCTGTTCTGTCACTCCAGGGGTGTCAATAGGACTGTGCAAATTGCATGGACTGGCTCCTGAAATGGAGACACAGGTGGGCCTCTGAGGTGCCAGAACAGCAGCAGAAGCAGTGTTCTCTCAGCTCAGATGAGCACAAAACCTGCCTGAGGTGCACAAAAGTGTTCACTGCTTCAAACAGGAGGGCAAATAAGGGTAAAGGAGTGATCAGAATATGGGAATGGGAACATCAATCTCTCCTTAATCCCAGTTTTGTGAAACGCTCTTTTCTGTCAAGGTCGTGCAGGTGTCAATAGTTATAAATAATTCCTTTTGGAAGGTTTTCTTTTACTGGGCCCCCAGCCATGAACCCTGGGAGTCCCTGGGATGGCATCACAGCCCTGGAACTGCATCCTGACAAGGGGCTCATCGAGTGAAAGTCATGGCAACTTCTGGGGCCTCAGAGGGGAGGAGACTCCTGGATTTTACTGAGCTTCTTTTCTGCTTTTCACAGTCTCTCTTCCTGTCTCAGTGCCAAGGAGACAGACTTTAATGCAGCACTGGTGAACACTAACCTTGGCTCTCACTGTGAAAATTTTGCTAGGTAAGGTATAACAGGGAGAGATGATTCATTTTTATCCCATCAACATTGTCTATAGGCAGCTGGCAATATGTTTTTTAACACACTGCCTTGATTCTGGAGTTTTCCTTGGCATGTTTGTGCTGTTTATGAAGAAGGCAAGTTGGGATCCTTGGCAGAAATGTAAATTACTTTAATATTTTTCTTCACAATTCTTTGGCTCAAATTTATGTAAGAAACCAGATGTGAGGATTTATGGAGGACACTCATGACAGGTCTATTCTGCAAAAACTGGAGAGAGGAAAATAAGTAAACAGCATTAAAATAAAGAAATAGAAAATAAGAATCTGAAAGGATCTCAAAATTCCTCTGATCCATCTCTAAGCAAGTTCCAAGCAATGCACCAATATCTTCCAGAGCTCTGCCTGTGCATTAATCAAATGATCTGGGATAAGACAAGAGACCAATTTAAAGTGCAAAAGTAACCCAAGAGATAAAATTTATCTCACTCCAACTTGACTTCCTACAATTTTGCAGCTTCTCCAGTAAAGTTCCTGAGGTTTGTCTGGTGAGAGTAAGTGTGAAATACCTGTGGGTAAGTGCCATTCCCGTGGCAAAGAGCAGCATGAGGCCTCATCCTGCTCCCTCTCTGGAGATGTAAGTGCTGTGAAGGGGCTTGTTTTGGTCCAAAGACAGAGCAAATCCTGGAGATACATTTGCCATTTTAGCTGAGTGTGTCAGTGTGCAAAGCTTCTTAAAGAACCTTATTCCCAAAACATAACTCCTCAATATGCAAGAGTAAAATACCATTCAGTCCTTAAGTTTACTGACTTTTGTCCTGAGACACATGACCTTTGAGAGGAGAAGGTGATTCTTTCAAGAGTCAACGACCAGTTGTCACGTGTTTTTGTGAGCATCTCATTCTGCATATAAAGGAAATAAAAAAAATCTTGCCTTGTGGGGGAAATCTGGAAGGCAGAACAAGGAGAAACCAAGCTTTGTTTACAGCAGAAACTTTTGGCTAAAATGAGCAATGCTTGCAAATACTTTTACTCTAACAGAGCAGGATGCCCACAGAGCTGGGTCAGGAACCTTGGTGGGTTTTCCCAGGGCCAAAGTGTTAGCTACTTCTGGAGTTTCCACTTCTGAGTAATTCCTTATTCGTACTTCAAAACTTATTTGGGAGACAGCCCCAATACGCCTCTATAATCCTAGACCCACCTTCCCAAATCTGTTGAAAACAAACACTTTTACTTCTCCAGTAAAATGCTACAACCTGCTCATTCCAGAAGGGTTTAGCTCAAATAAATCCACTCAAAACCAGTCAGTTTAGGAGAACCACTCTGTTTCTGTTAGATATTGATTTAGCGAGTTTACAGTGCTGTATGGCTCTGTATTAGCTTAATATTCAGGACTTTTATGTCCCAAGTGGAAAAAAAACCTCAAAAACCCACTCCAGCTCCAGATTCAAAATTCCCAGTGTTGGAACTGCTGTGGTTCCAGATGTTGGCTCAGTATTGCCCTGGGTGTGGGAGAGCACCAGGACCTGCAGTGTAGGTGAGGATCACAGAATATTTTAGGTTGGAAAGGACCTTAAAGCTCATCCAGTTCCTCCCCCTGCCATGGGCAGGGACACCTTCCACTAGCCCAGGTTGCTCCAAGCCCCATCCAACCTGGCCTTGGACACTGCAGGCGATGGTGGCTCAGCAAGCTTTTTCTGGCAACCTGTGCCAGGGCCTCACCACCCTCATAGGGAAGAGTTTCTGTCTAATATGCCACCTAACCCCACTCTCTGTCAGTTTGAAGCCATTCCCTTTTGTCCTGTCACTCCATGCATCCTGCAGGATGTTCAGCCTTCACTCTGAACTGAGGCTCAATGAGCTGCAGTCCCTGCTCTGGATCCCTGGCACAGAGCTTTGATGAGGCTCCTATTTCATTGTGAACTTCTGTGGCAACGTCAGACCCAGAGGGTTTCTCAAATGGGGAGCTTTAGAGCCAAAAAGCTGTTTGGAAGAGAGAAACGTGTGCTCAATGCTGAGACTGCAAAGCAGCAGCTGCTCTTTTAATTAAAACTTATGTCCTATATATATCTTTGTGTGTTTGAGTGTTTCTTTGGTTTTAATGAAATTTTTAGATAAAGGGAGCTCTTCTAATTATACTTCTGCCTCCTGGTGCTCCCCTTCCTTATTCATTTTTGCTATCATGACTTTTTTCAATTTACCTTAACAGATTAGGCCATATCAGAGCTTCTGAGTATATTAAAGGTGATGGCAGCAAAACACAGCTCTGTTTCTTCATCTGTTCAGTAACAGTCTCTTTACTCACCCTTCTTAATCCCCCTCCACTCCACACACACTCTAATTACAGTGACACATATGGATCTTAAGCATATTTGACAGAGAGTAATGAATGAAGTCTCAACACTCATCAAGCAAATGCCTCAACATTTGCATAAGTTAACATTAGTATCATTCCATGGATCTGCAAGTTAAAATTAGGGATTTTTCACTGGGGAAACTTGACTGGAAGAGTTACTGTTCCAGTGGGTTTCCTCACATAGAGCAGTTTGAATTTTGGCAGTGCTGAGCTCGTACTCAAGTCCAGCAGAAGTCAGGGGAGGATTTTTTTTGGCTGCTAGGAATGAAAGCTTTAGATCCTTGTGAATGTGCAAATATGAGGAACAGGAAAGCTAAAAGAGAACTGTAATGGGATCTGGACTGAAAGAAAAAGGTAAATATGTAAGGTAAATATGAATATCACATGAGGAGGGGCTGAGGGAGCTGGGAGGGCTCAGTCTGGAGAAAAAATGTTCAGATAGAGGGGTCTGTGTTCATTATTTGGATGACACATTAAAGAATTCCTTGCCACGAGTTTGCTAACACAAGGAGCGATAGGAATTTGCCTGCTTGACAACAAATTGATACAGGGAAAAAAACCCGAGCTATGCTAAGGTCCTGGCAGTTAATTTTCCTACCAGTGCCTTGCTTATGTAGAGATTCCTTTAGTTTTCCTTTTACAGACTAAGAAGGAAAAATTTTCCTTCATATGTAGAAAGCAGAACAATTTTAATAATGCTGGCCCTTGAAAATTTGGTTTAAATTTGGTTCCAAGGAACTGGGTAGGAAAAAGCATAATTTGGATGAAGGAGCTTTAGTTCTGAGATCCCAGTCCTGGGAATTTTGTCTTTTGAGCTCCTTTTCTGTCAAGACTCACTATCTTACCAACTGCTTGCTCCAGCTTTCATCTTCATGCAAAATAACTGCTGAGCATAAAAGTGTGTTTACATCAATCATTCTAGAAATGTAAACAAAACAGAAGCAGTGGAATTATGAACGAAGAGTTGATTAGGAAGTGACAGCAAAGATTTGTGATAATGAAGGGATGAGTAGTGCTTGTCTGAGAATGTGCCAGTTACTTGCAATTAATTTTGCAAACTGGGCAGCAGGACACCTGCAGGATACAGGAGTGGGAATTTTCTGCCAGGTTGGTGTGCAAATACAAACCCCTCTGAACTAAGGTATTTTATAGCTATGGACTGGAATAACAAAAGCAGACCTAGAAGCCCTGCCAGCATTTGATGTTAAATTTAAATGGTCTAACCAGACTGTTATTTCTAATCCTTAAATCCCTGGGTTTCACCAGAACTCCTCCTGCCTGGTGATGGGCATGGCCAGAGTGACCTCTTGGCAAGACCTCAATGCACAAACTATCTGGGGAGTGTTCTCCCAGACAAACAGGTCAGAGGGCATCCTAGACTGATCTAACATCAAAATCATCCTCTTGTGGTAGCTGTGAAAGGGATTTTAAGAGTAATAGTAAACTATTAATCTATGGGAAAGTCCCTCTGACTCACAGGAACGTGGTGCAAGGTGTTTATTCTGGGTGAGACCATGCCTGGGGTAAATGCCCATTTCCCACCACAGAGAGTAAGATTCTTAGACCAAAAGCTAATGCTACAAGGGTGCTACAGCACAAGATATTGGTTTGAGAAAGGGAAGATCTGGGTTTCAGATCCTGCCCCACGAAATGACAACCCAGGAGCACAAAGCCACTTCTGTTCCCAGCAGCAGTTTCCTGTGGTGCATCACCAGTTCTGCTTCAGAGAGATGCATTAACTGGGAGGGATGAGCTGAGACAATGTCAGGTGCAGAGTGTTCCTGAAATCACACAGCAGACAGAGCTGGACAGCCTGGCCTTGGTGTAATGACACTCCAGTCTCCTGTGCTGATCACATGCCCAGCTTGCAGTCTTTAAAAAAAAAAACAAACAACCCCAGATCAAACCTCTAGGAAAAGCACAGGATCAATGAAACAATTCCCTTATGCTCCTTAAACTCTACAAAATGCACATTTTTATCTACTAGCTGAAGTGTTTAACTGTTCCCAAATGCAGGTTGATGACTAATCAATCCCCAGCCAATCAATCTATTGAATTCAGGAATAACCAGCACATCACACACTTTCTAAGAGCCATGGTATGAGAAGAATTTCAAAATAATCTGCGTGTCTGAACAAGTCCAATGTTTCTCTCTATTATAGGTAAATTACATCAACACATTACAAAGGATGTCTGAAGGTAAGATTATTAAAATGTAAAGTTTTTGCTGGTTATATGATTAGGAACACAAAGAAAAAGCAGGAGGTGAGAGCGTGAAGGTAAAGTAATAAAAGGAAACCAAATGATTCTTTCAATTAAAGGGTTGATTAAACTTGAAGACTTGTTATATCTCACATTTTTCATTAGTAAACATTTCTTTTTAGGGGATTCTTTCATTTTCCTTACTGAAGCTCTTTCAGATACAGTGTGCAATTTACAGTGCATGATTTATGGGCCCAATCCTCCTTCTTTTGAAATCCACATGAATCTTCCCATTGATTAAAAAAATCAGTCATTACACAGACAAAAAATGTTGGCTTTTTTATTTTATGAATTCTCCCTTCAGCTACAGTTTTGTCAGCCTCCACTGATTTTATGATAGGGGACTTTGGTGTCACAAAATTTTAGGGATGCAATTAGATTTTTTTTTTCTCTGTGATATTACTCAGGTGGGAATGATCCCAGGATCTACAAGCTGAGATTATAAATTACTTTTCCCATTATTTTTCCAGGTTTTATGGCATTGTAGACATTGGGCAGAATCATGTTACTAAGATGTCTCTTAGAGGGCCAGTTAATATCACTGTGTCTGCTGCCTTATTAGAACAATACTAGAAACTAATGAGGTTGTACTTAGCTGGAGCCAAGTAATTAAATACAATTTAATGAAGTGCTAAATATATCCAAAACTTTGAGATTTGGTCTTTTAATATAGGACTTGTGTTGTGACAGAGAGTGAGAGGGAGAAAGAAAGAGTCAATCTCATGTCACCTTTTATGCTTCTGTTATTTAATTTTCAGCCCTTCATCCACTGAAACAGGGTAATTTCAGATTTCACTGCGAGCTGAAAGCTAGAGGGAAATGAAATCTTTTTCAAAATGTGCTGAAACTGCCCCAGAACCCTGGAGACCTCACTCACCCAAAGTTTTAGTCAATTAAAACTGTTAAAAACATGGTTAAATGTGTGCATGGTCATGCACCCACCCATATAAATGAACTGCTGGGTAAAAAATGAACCTTACCTCAGAGGCACCTCTGCATACAAAATGTGAAACATCAAGGTCCAGTTACCAAGTGAATCTTCCCCCAGATCTCTGGTCTGTAAAATTTTGCAAAAAATCTGCATAACAAGTGAAGCCATTTATCTTTTGCAATTTTCTGACAGACACAGCCCAAAGGCAAAGTCCTTCCTTGAAACTCCCTCAAAATGGAGCGAGAGAAAATCTGCTTCCTGGGATGGTGATTCCAGGTCTGTGCCTGGGCTTTGCTGGGCAAAACCTGAAAATTCAAAGTACTTAATGTATTCTGTGCCATGAACTGTTGTACATTCTCTACCTGTCCTTGGTTTAATATCAAACAAATATAATTTATCCCTCCCAGTCAAACACCACTATTTAATGTATATGAGCCACGCAACAGTCCAGTAAATATGTGAAATGTGACATATTTAAATTTCAAGGAGACATTTAAATCCCAGCACTTCTGTACTAATTTCAATGAGGATTAATCCTGCTCAGAATCCTGCTTCAAAATCCTGGCTCCAGTATTTGGAAATAAAATTACTCTCATACACTGCTTGATAAAGTGAATGAATCTGTAAAGATTCATCAGTAAATAAAAATTCACAGGTTACACATGCAAAAATACAAATATACCAGAAGATATATGCCATATTTTAAAAGTGTTAAAAAGCACACCATTTTATTGATAAAAACACTTAAACTGTCTCTCTGTCTCTCTCTGTGCTTCTCTTGGGAACTTTAAACTCAAATGACTCTGATAAAATATGAAAGTTTCCATTGATTTATCGATAATAGCAAATAAATAAATTTAGAGGAGAAAATGTACTTTGAGACATTATTGTCACTGAGGGACACACCATATTTTCAGTTTCCATAGATCTTACAGAAATCTGTTGAAAATCTCTTTTGCATATTCATGGCCAGAGTCATTCTAGTGGGAAATATCTGTAAGCAAAATTTTTCATTCCCTTTACTGGCCTGGTTAGTTTACAGGGAAATTTTCATCATCAGTGTTTAGCTAAAATGTTAATATTCAAAGTATTTTTCCTGGAATGAGACAAAAAGGGTGCTTATAGAAATGATTGAATAGGTGTAGAAAATAAAACAAACTAAAACTAGTAATAGACTCAAGGTGACTGGTGATTCTCTGCAATATTCACTTTTTCATGCTTTCTTTTGTTTCTTAATACACAGACTTCTGTTGTGCCTTTTTTTTGTGGTTACTTTGTTACCTCACTTCTTAATATTCCTATTCCATTTGTCTTCCAGTGCCCCCATGGGCACTGTGGATCAACCCAAGTGGGCAGATTTGAGATGAGCTGGGGGAAGGCAGAGTCCTCCCACACAGCTGAGGAGTTACCTCGGGCCTGATTTTCAGAAAGGAGTGCCCAAAGCAACACAAACACTGCAATTTTACAGTAAGAGCACATGGAGAGTGGCAAATTCCAACCCTGAGTGAGCTCTGGCAGTCTCCAGGAACTGCACTGTTCCAGCAGCCACTCCTTAAAACCCCCCAAATCACAAAGAAACCGGGAAGAGCCAGAGGAACCTCACTGGGGGAGGCATTTTTAGGGACATTGCCCAGTTTTCCTGGAGAATTGTTTTTCCCCACCAACCGACTGACTGCGCTGTACAAATGGTAACTTGTACAACTGTAAGTGAACCTTTGGGTGGTAGACACTCAACAAAACATTTTGGCAAAGACTGGAGATGGCTCAGTACTGATGATTCATCGGTTCTTAACTTCTGCCTCAGGCTGAAACAAAGTTTTCCTTTGCCCAGGTCTGCTGAGGAATGTAATTAAACAAAAGTGTAATCAGAGTATATCTACCACACACTAAAGCCCCTACAAAATCAACTGGGTTACTTCCTTACTTTTTTAATTAGGGATCCCTAACATCTTGGAATAACACCAGAGAAGAGCCACAACCCAAGTCAAATTGTTTTCAAGCTGTCTTTGGTCTTGGCTGACTTTGGCACCTTTAAAATGACTTTTGGCATTGATGTGAATTTGAAAGGATCAAAATATCTTTGAACCTCTGGCCTTTGATGACTTTGTGTCCCCATTCACTTATCTGGAGATTGATAACGACCATCTTTACCTCTGAGGGCTACAGATCAAAGAGGCATTTTGAGATGATCCCTACGAAAAGTTAAAGCTTACTCAGCCCAAACCAGCTCCACATTAAATGTGATATTATTATGATTTATGCAACGCTGGTTTCTTAAGGGAATTTTTTGGAAAGAACCTACATGCACCATGTGTATATTGTCTACCTACACAATTCCCAGCCCAATCCAAGCATGTCCTCATCCCATACAGTAGATGTGTTCTGTTGTGTTATCCCATGGAAGGTGTGTCAGACTATTTTAATTGGAGTTATTCACAGACATGTCCTGCATATGGGATAAACCAAGGCAGTGGCAACCTCACAGCAGGAGACACTCATTCAGGAGCTGGAAAAAAATAATATCCCAAATGCCTCCAGCAACCACTATTTCTTGTTAAAAATAAATTGAAAAAAAGATCTGTTGTGCCTTTTTATGTGTGTCTTTGTACTTCCTGAAAAGCTGCACCATCAGATGCTGTAGCTGGAGCTCTACAAGGTTTTCTTTGGCTTATTCTAACATTAATACAGACGGAACCAGAAATAGTTTGAAGTGTTTGATTTGTTGACAGTGTTTGTGGCAGTGTGTTTGCCTTGATGGCAAAAAACCAATACACTACCTTGGACTTTTATTTTAGTTTTTCCTCTGTTGCTTTGTTTATTGCTGGAGCATTTTAAAATATTTTTATTACAGATTCTGTGCTCAATTTAAGGCTTAAAGTAAATATTATGCTCTACACTGCTCCTAAAATAAAGCTTGTATTATAGAGCCTACTGGCAGCAGAGTGTGACTTATCTTTCATATTTCACAAGTGTTATGAAGCCTTACTTAGCAGAAAATCATGGTTTCACAGCCTAAAGCTTGTTATTTAAAAATCAAATTTTTTTTGGTAAATCAAGCCCAGTACTACACAGTAATAAAAGTTTATCCTCCATAACTCCCTACACTCGTCATGTTCTCCAAGTGCTGAATAACAACATGCTATTGAAATGCCACCCAGCTTTGCCAAACAGGAGGAAAATGCCTCAAAAAGCCCTCCTCCTTTCTACTTTCACAGCCTATAAATACAAAACATTGCAGAGATTTATGAGTGAGAAGGTAAGAGAAAAAAGCCCTTTCTATAACACTGCTGCAACTGAAGGCTTGTTTACAAAAATGTGATTTATGTCTTAGACAACAAGTCACACCACACAGGATTATTTCCCAGCTCTGTCATGCAGAGTCACTGCTGCACATTTTGCTATCACCCATTTAAACAAGACTATCATTCTCCTGGTTTGGACACTTGGGTTGGGATTGAATTTCATGGAATTTCAGAAGCACAAACCTCCTGGCAGCAGCTCCTCAGCCTTTGTGCAGGTCTGAAGCTGGGGGAGAGCCTTGATTCCCTACTGCCTTGGGAAGGAGCCTGTGGGATGAGCTGAGCTCCACACCTGCCCCCAGAGCAGCCCAAATCCAACTCCCCTGTTCCCTGCATGGACACCCTGGAGAGCAGAGCACCTCTGCCTTCCTTGGCCACCTGAAGGGACCTCGTGTAGTTGTGGGTGTAAGAAATGACAAAGAGCCACAGCAACTCACTTCACTGAGTGATCAAGAACCACAGGTGAGGATCTGTGGTTTCCACAATCCCTCGCACTGATAAACTGAACCAAAGAACTTACAACGTAAAATCCTTGAGACCCATTTGAAGCGCACTTGCTGTACTGGGGGAATTGATTACCTTGGGTGATGTGGCTTGATACCAGTTCAGAGACATATTAAGTGGACCAACAAACTTAATAGCACTTTTGAAAAATGCAGGGTGGCCCAGGCTCTAATCTGGTTCAACAGTGAAAGACATTTTCCCTTGTAAGCTTTGTATTTTTTCCCCTACATGGATGTAGTTCAATTGGAGACTTCTCACACCGTGCTGCTGAAATAAAATGACTTAATGTGTACCTTTAAACCAGGCCATTAATCTTCCATCATTCACCTCCTGTAGTATGCCTTAGCTTACAGTTAATGGAATATTTAACTACCTAAAGAGGAACAATAAATTGAAGTCACTGCTTCTCTTTAAGTTTTCATCCATAATTTCACCCAAATAAAAGAAAACCTGTTGACTGGAAACCATTGGGTAGTTTTCTTAATAGCATTTCATTTGTGAGCATACAGTGAAATTCCGTTTCAAAATAAGCCAGTGAGGAAGGATGGCTCATCAATCCCTCAGCTTCAAATCCTGCTCAGAGTATAATGCACAGAGGGGCACTGCTTTGGTTATGCTGAGGTACCCCATGGCTTACAGATCTGTCCACAGGGTTTTAAAAACAAAAACCTTTCTTGATTCTTGGATGATAAATTGTTTAAAGGAAAACACATCTTTGAGGACAGCTCTCCTTGGAACAAGTGCTAACAATGATGAACTATGAACTTCCCTTTCCACTGCTCACGCACAGATTTCTTTCCCTAAAGACAATTTGGATAATAACAAATCTTCCCCGACCAAAACCTCAGCCTAATTTCTGAAGTCTGCAGCAGACTCTGAAGATAACAACCCAACAGGTAGGAAAAAGGCTGTAATAACTTCAGGTTTATGAGGTGTTGCTTCCACCCCAGCCATCCTCACACAGGATATCCACGGAGTTTGCCCCGGTGTGGAAGGGTGAGACCCTCAGATGCACCAGAATTCTCACACAAACAGCACCACCAAAATACAGTTTGGTGGAGATGTGGGGTGAGAACATTACACAGGGAAGCAAAGTGTGGAACTAAAGCATCCTCATAATTTTCAGGCAGTTGCCTGTGAGCCTTGAATTGGAAACATCCAAGTGTTCCCCTGATCCAAGGGGAGAGCTGAGCAGCAGCAGTACAGTGCTGCCATGGGGCTGAGGGCCAGGGCTTGTTCTCCAGTGCCAGCCCAGCATCCTCCCCACCTCCAGCTGGCTCAGGGTGTGTGCTGGGCAGCTCCCTGTGGCCACAGGGCCAGCAGAGCTTGGCCCTGCCTGTCTGCAGGAGCTTGTCATGGGGGAATGTATAATGTGACTGTTTCTTTAGGGGAGAAAGCTGTGTACATCCTAATGACCAGTCAGGGATCATGCCCAGCTGGTTTGTAACCCAGCTCTGAGGGCAGACACTCATCTCATGCCCTGCCTGTCTGTCTGCCAGGGACATTTTTGCTGTGTGAGACTCTTCCTTCCCCGGTTATGTGCAGGCAGCAGCTTTCTGCTGTGTGTGCTTTGACCTTACCCAGATGGCCTTCACGAGTTCCCAATCCTTTCCTCACTCCACCATCAAGTCCAGTTTCTGGTGGCACCTCAGAGCCAAGGATGGGTACACATGGCACAGTGTGGCTCCCAGGTCTCACAAGGGCAGAATTCCTACAGAGAGCCAGGACAGTCACACTGCTAGTCAGGCTTCACACATAAATCACAATTACTGGTATTTAACATCCAAGGAGGGATCTGGCAAAGTTCAGAGTGGGCCCAATGCCTCTGGACCAGATGGCCTTTGGAGAAGCTGTCCAGGAAACCATATATTTGTATCAAGTATGTTTGAGAGGATAAATGCAAGCCAGGAATCTCAAGTGCCTCTCCCTGCTTTGCTTGCTCATCCACCCCATGGGATAGCTCCCCTTTCAATCTTACTCAAGAATGAATTAACATTCCAAATCACATTACCATCAATTTGATGTAAACCACAGGCTTTTTGTTGGCTTCAAGCAGTAGGAAGCAGCCTTGCAAGGGGGTTTTGGTTGGGTTTAATTTTTACTTTTTTTAAAAAATGGGAGATTGTGAAAGAGAAGACTCTGACAGAATTTTTTTTCTGCGTAGGACTCAAATAATTATTCCTCAGTACAGAAATGCTGCAAATGAGGATGCAAACAGCAGCAACAGCTCAGTTTGTGCCAGGGACTGGACTGTTTGGCAGTGAAGCTCCTGCTCATGGCAAGCTGGTGGCTGGCTCATATCCAGGGGATCAGTGGTCACCACATTGCAGTTGATATCTACTCACTGCTGTGCCCGAGTCCTCAGCCAGCCTTGGTGATGCCAGAGCAATTTGTGCAGACACATGCAAAGAGCACAGACACCCTCATCACTTCTGCTGGCAGCCTCTGCAACCACAGATGTTCAGGAAAGGATGGAGCAGAGAGGGAGACTATCGAAAAAAAGGCAAGACAGGTCACTAGAAATTGCTTTCCTCTGTCTCTAGTTCTTGTACATGAAAACACATCATCTTCTAACACTAAACTCTGTTATTGTGGAGCCTCTGGCCTCTTTAAGGATTTACCAGGGAAAGATTTCCAGGCTGGGGATGGCTATTATACCCTTTTAGATATAGAAAACCATAAACACGTACCAGAGAGATGCAACCTGACCTTTCCAAGGTACACTACCAGTGATACAGTTTATTAACCAGCAAACTCCTATATCCCTTAAATTAAGGTGGTTTTACTTAGACCATATGCTGTTTTAGCATTAGACAGAAGTGATGCCACAGCACCGGTGTAGGAACTGGTTTAACTTTTGAAGACATAAATATCTTCACTGAAACCAGCTAAGTGTGCACTAAAATAAAGCATGTAATTAGGTGGTTTGCTCAGACAGGGTTCTAGTTGTGACAGATGGACCAGGGGTTAAGAGTTCAGTTGTTTCCAGCATGGCTGTGAGAGATCCAGCCTGGAGATGTGTAAGGACACAAGTGAGAGAAGAAGGGCTGCCCCGAAGGCAGAGAGAGAGAGAACAGAGAGCAACAGTGGAGGCTGACCTGAAAGCAGCACTTAACTGACCAGTACCAGACACACAACTCAGTTTAGGCCCCCTGACCTCCCACCTTCAGGTTCTGCTGGACCCTCCTCCCTTATTCTGCCCTCAGGCATCAAATCAACAGGCACTTTCAAAATAACCTGGCAAAGCAGTTTGGGGGCAAAACAGCCATCTGGAGAGCAGAGAGCAAGAGAAAATACTGCTCTGACAGCAACCAGGCAGTTCTGAGGACCCTGTTACTGCCCTGGAGCTGCTACAGCCTCATCCTGCCTGCGGCCACACAAAGGGACAGGGGATATGGTCAGGGAATGGTCACTTCTGCCAACTGTGCTCCATTAAAACCACTTCATTGCAACATCCCAGGAGATGCAGTCTGACCAATTCCTGCACTGCTGTTAACAGACTCACAGTCTGAGGTACAAGCCTGAGAGAGGAGAAGGGAAAAGTCCAGAGGCTTTTGTTTTAAGGGTTGTAACAGTTTTGTTTCTCCTGCAGAGATTACAGAGCAACTTCACCGTCTCAGGTTTATGTGGTGAATAGAAAACTCAGTTTCAAGTGATTGGGTTTAGATTTCCAAGGAGCTGTTAAAATAGAGCCCAAATATAATGGAACATTGCTGTCATCTAAGGGCTCTTTGGTGTTCTTCATGAAAGGAGCTCAGTTCAAAGAGGAATGAGTACCTACAACCTAAAATATCTCAGCACATTTGACAATCTCATTGAAAACCTCAGCAGAGAGGCCTGTTCTCAATTTTACAGGTGACAATTGAGGCAGAAAATATAGGGATGGGAGGATGCTTCTCCCACTGCTGTTCACAACTCTGTTTGAAGAAGTCTTCGCCCAACAGTTTTGCTCATATCCCAGATCTGCAAAGCATTTGGGAACATGCAGAACCTTAACACTGGGAGTTTTCTGATTAATTCTTTGCCAGCTCCTGACAGGATTCTCTGTCCTAAAAGGCATTGATAATCTGGGGCTTGGATTCACATAGAATGTGAAAGAAAGGAGTGAGTGAGAAAGAAAATGGGTATGATGGTTTCTTATTTATTTCTCTTTTGGTGGCATTTTCTGTGGCTTTATTGAAGTGCTCATTAGCACAACCTCCCCTGCCCTGTCATCTACTGAGATAAATAAAACAAACATTTGCATATACCACGAAAAAGGTAAATGAAGCACCACCCTAAATGTTCTTCACAGAAAAACCAGAGTATGGCTGATACTGTTGCTCCTCTTTGTTTAATGCAAAGATTCAGGCATAAGTATGAGAAATAGTGTGTGGGATACAGGGAATTAATCAAGAGACCACAATACACAAAGTACTTAAAGGGTACCAAGTTCCCAAGCCTCACAGCATAAATGGAGATGTCTCACTAAAAAGACTCTACATGGAATCCTTTGCATCCATCATCTTCTCTTCTACTTTTCTCTTTCCTCCCCCTCAGTGTTTTGCTTTGTGATCTACTTCCAAATCCCTCGAATTCTCCATGTGGGAAAGCACAAAATCGAATTTCAAAGTTAATACCCGTCTCACCTTTGTGTATATTTTATTTTGCCTTTTTCATTTTTAGCTGCAGTGTAATTTTTTTCCCCTTCTCCCTTGAGAAATTTTGCTTGGAAACAGACCTGAAACTTCACAGCCTTTATTCCCTTTCCCCCGACTGGACTAATCCTTATAATACATAATTTTGAATTCTTTGTGGTTATTGAACTTCTCTCTTCATCTTTGAACGGTCTCTCTGGCTGAGAAATAGTCTGCAATACTGATATTGAATAACAGTAAGGAAGGTAGTAAATGATTATCACCCAAAACCTCACCAAAACAAATCCCTGTATGGCCAAAAAACAGCAAATCTTTTTGTGTGGTGGAAGGGAAAGCTGAACAGAACAAGCACAAGGAGAACAGTTTAATTTCTAAGACAAAGATAATGGCAACACCAAAATATCTAAACTCAGTGTCTAAAAGAATGAGAAAGGACTTTGACACTAAAGCCTTAAACTGGGACACTTTGCTGAATCAATGCTGAGGGATCTTCCTTCCTGTGCCTTTTACCTTCCAGCACTTTTACCATCAGAATTTCCCATTGTCCTTCACATTTCTTGGACGTTTCCTGATAGTGAAGGTTTTCCATACAGTTCCCCAGCCAGATGAATCCTGACTGCTGGCATTTGCAAGTCAGATTTAACAGCACTGGGTAACAATCATTCCAAAATGTGTTCACATTTTTCCCTTCCTAATCAATAGCTAAAGCAATTGGCAGTAAAAGTCAAATAGGAAATTATGAAAGTATAAAAGGTAAAATTGCCCTAGAATGCCACTCTCAAAGTCTATAAGAGGCTGATTTCATTACGAGTTATTTCCCTGGGTTTGAGCTTTTCTCAGTTGCTGATGATTGATGCGGCAAATTTGATTTTCACATTTAACAGATTTTAATCTGTGAAACATTCCTGTATCAAAATGAATCTGGAGATGCTCCTCACAAGGTTTATCTCCCAATAAACTTGTGTAGACTTCTCCCAAGCTGGCAATGAGCCTGTCATTTCAAGTTTAGCAGCAGATTCTTAGGAACAGTTAGAAATGCTGTACCCTTGTGACAGCTTAAAGTGCAGTAATTTCACTTTGTCCATAACCTTGAAGAAGCTGAAATCCAGGATACTACTCTCACTTTGGAACACAGAGGTTTTCTTCCCTATATTAAGTCTATAGAGCTACAAATGAGAATAACTAAACACATAGTTAAGGTTTGGGAGCCCAATGCAGCACCCACAAAAAGCCAACCCAGCTCCTCTGACATACACAGCTCTGTGCTGCTCCTCACCTGCCAAAGGTGTTGCTCTTAACCCATAAAACTCTGTACAACAAAGTGTGGCAATTATTGAACCAATCTATACACACCACAATATCACTTAGACCCCAAAACAGCAACACCCACCCCCTATTTTCAACTCCTGACAGAAGATCTTGACTGTGCTGAAACCACCATTCAGCAAAACCTTCCAACACTGCAAATGAAAATAAAGAAATGTTTGGACCAATTCTAAGATTTACTTTTTTTTTTATCACTTCAGTATGGAGACTTCCACGGTAAAAGTTAGGGGTTTACCCTGAAAGCTGATATTTTCTCTTATTTAAAAAAAAAAAAGAAAAAAAAAGAAAAAATAAAATTTACCTGGAGACTGAACTGCTCTTTGAATTTGGATACCAGCAAAAACAGAAATCCTGACCACAGCCATTCTTTCTGTCTGCACATCACTTTCCAGAGAGTGATGTAGTTGGACAGCAAGAATGTTAGAGATCAGAGAAGGTTTAATTTAAGTGGTTGTGAGCTTTTCCAGAACTATCTGTGTGCAGAGCCACCTGGAAAGGGACAGGATAATTTCAAGAATGCAATTTTTTCAGTCTGGTGTTTTGTGGAACCAGTTACAACCTTGGCTCATTACTGACAAAGGAGCAATCTGCCTGTACCCTCTTTGCAATCCCCTTTGTGCCCAGCTCAGGGCTCCTCAGAAAGGCAGCAAAGCTGTTGCATCAAAAATTTAAAGCACTCCACATGCAATATATGTGAACATATCTATGTAGAAATAAATCTTCTGCAAATAACACCTGGTGAGCACAACATGCAAGTATTTGCTTGGACAGGGCACAAGTGAAAACTGCATTTAAAGACAGAGAGCTGTGAGAGCACAGAGAACTTCACATGCAGCCACAGCATCCAGAGCTTTGAAAATGAAGGCCATGTTTCAACAGGAGCTGTTGTTGCTCTATTACACAGCTGATAAATATAACTAACTTAGATCTGTCATTGTAAAATGACAATTTGAAACCTCAAAATTTAAAACTCTCACTATCTGACCTATCCTTAGCAGCCCATACACCAGAGGGAATATTCATATTCACCTCTGAGAGGTGCATTGCTCATTCCTGAAGATAAAGGCAAAAATCTGTCTTCATAAAGTTGGCAACAAAACCCAACATGGGGGAAATGGTGTTTTAAATCAGGACTGCTACAATTTTCATGCTTAATGCAAGTCTCAAAACTTGATTTAGGTAACACATGCCTGTGTTACTGCAGCAGGCTTTGCTCTAAGGTACAAAGGGTATTGTTTGACTGAGGGCTTGTAGCTTTAAATAACAACAATTAAAATGTATTTGATGTTTGAAAACACACACACTCATTCTCTGTATTGACTTTTATAATCTGCCAAGCTGAGACTATTGAACCTGTCAATGGGCTCCTGCAATGATTATGGACAGGAACACAGTGACTTTGTTTCAAAAATATACAGGAAATGCTCTTGTTCTGGTAACTCAAAATCAATCCTGTTCAATTATGTAAAGTTTTATCCTCACTGATAATACAGTCAGTACCATTGTGTGGAAGAGGTGAGGGAGGCTCCAGGTGTGTTTGTTGGGTACCACACACTGAAGTTCACACTCCTTAAGGCAGCGCTGAACACATTTTAGAGAGACCACCCTGCCTCAGACCTGCCTCAGACCTTTCACTGGTGGCAGGACCAGTTTGCAGCTGTTCCCACCAGGCTTCTCTGAGCTGATGGCAGGTGGTGGAATGGGGGAACCTCAACCTCATCACCACAAGGTGACAGATGGCATTATCTCAGGCATGGAGCGATCCTGGGGTGCTGGTGCCCACAGCTCTTGGTTAGTGCCCCACACCTGCATCCCAGCCCCACTGACACACCATTCTGGTTGTCCTGGGCACCAGGGACCTCTCTGAAGGAGCAGTGGGTGCCTGACCAGCCCACCCCCAGCTGATGGTCACCTGCCCCACAGAGTGGCTCCCTGGGAGCAGAGGGCACAGGTCGTTTCACCTCATGCTGAAAATCCTCCCACCAGTCACAGCAGGTCGTGTCCAAAATCCAGCCATTTTATTTGAGTCAACATCTGTTCGGGTCAATGTCAAAAACTCCTCAAAAAGAGGGTCCAGGAGTTCACCCTCTGTGGTCCTCCTGCTACTGACAGTCTCCTTGTTCCCCACCATTTGCGTTGTGTAGGCACAATATGGGATCCCCCCCGAGATCACTGCAAACAGATCTCAAATACAACATAAATCCACAACAAAGGCCTTGCAGCATTTTCTACATGGAATCAGACTCTGAATTAGTCTAATTCACCCTGGGAATTCATTCCACTGTAAGCCCTTCATCACTGAAAACACCCTAAAGATTATTACTGTTACTCCATTGATTTTTACGGATGATGGAATCCTTGAAATGTTGTGGCTGAGGTCGGGAAAAGACTTTTTCTCTCCCTTGGTTATCAGCAGCTACAAATTGTATAATTCATGTCTGTGCAGTGAATAAATATGATTGTGTTGAACAGTAAATTGCAGTTAGGAATCAATACATTATATCCAAGAGTGTTTATGGAGAACGCTTCCACCCCCTCTGAAATGATGGAATGTGGCTGCACTTCTCCTCTGTGCTCAGATTTACTGTGTTTGCTGCCAGTTCATTATGAGCAACAGTTCTGCTGGAATCTGCTACAGAAAATGATCTTTCTCTGCTGCAGTTGTTCTGAGCTGCTCTCAGAGAAATCCCAGGGCTGACAGATTGAATATGGTTATAGATGTCAGTAATCTCTGCCTAGAGACTCCCAAGATCCCTCCTGTTAAACCACAATACCCACACAATTAATTGATCAGTTAAGTAGGAAAGAAATCAGTCTTGCAGTTCACCCAGTCTAACTTTTCTGATAAGTACCTCACAAAGACTTAAAATAGAAGGAAATAATTTTCTAGTTAAAAATCTTCCCATGCCAATGCATTATTCTGGCAGCTATTATAAGGTTATCTGTGACTTTATATTTTTTAAAAAGAACACATTAGAAACGCAGCGTAAATTGTTGTCGTGGGATAAATATAGGTTGGACAGAGCTACAGAATGAAAATAAATCAAAAAGTGCTTTGTCACATCAATTGATCTTAGAAAATAAAATATTTTCTCTTTGTAATACATCTTTTGAATACTGTTTCACATTAAATGATAATATAAAATGTTGTATAGCTGAGTGGGACAACAAAAGATGGAGTATGTCAAAAAAGATGATATAGTCATGAAACCCTCCCTCACTGAAATAATTGTGAATTCTACAGTTTGTTTCAGTAAAACCAGGACCAGCAGAGCTAATCCCATCTGTCATGTAGAAAAAAAAAAATCCTACTAACTTCAGTTAGGCTGAATCACTTTCTTTTCTAAAGGAAAAGTAATCCAGTTTTGACAGGGTCCAAAAAAAATTGAGAAAAGATTTTGACAAATAATGATAGTAAGTTAGGCAAGAGATGATGAATGCAGTGCTTTATGTCTAATTGTATGCCTAGAGTACAAAACCTTTTCTTCAGGAATAAAATGCTATGATAGCTGCCAAGGATAAAATCTATCAGTGCAGAGCATCCCCCAGAAACTTCCATTTTAAGTCATCCAAACCTTCCGAAATAACTGTCAGGTTAAATGAATTATTAGCCCTAAGACAAGAAAGTTCTTTGCCTTTATTACTCAAAAGAACTATTTCATCTAGTTTAAAGTTATGTTTGTAGGCTTTGTGGGTACCTGCTTTACTCTGTCTCTGTCACACTGAATTATTAATTTAAAATCTAAACACTTCCCTTTGGTTATTGTGGTTTTTTCCCCCTCACAGAACTTTCACTGAAAGTGATTTTCAGTTGCATCCTGAGTTCAAACAGTTCAGGTGAAACAAGAGCAAGATTAAATATTAGTTCTGGTTTAATTCTAGGGTTTACATCTGTAATGCTAAGACACTAATAGAGTTGGCTGCTTCTTGTCACAGCAATCTCTGCTTCAGGTCAGTAATTAATTAGCAGAACTTCACTGACTTGCAGGACAAAAGATGACTCAAAATCACTGCAGTAGGAGCAGTGCCATGGCTTGTGCTGGAAGGATTTTGTAGGAATTTGATTGTAGCAATTTGTAGGAAGAACTGATTCCACTGAGCAGTGTTAGAGTCAAAGGGGCAGAATTAGGGAAGGAATTCAGTGCCTGTTACGGGGTCACTGCAGGACCTGACACTGAGCCCCCTCAAACCTAAGCAAGACAGGGAAGGGAAATGCTTCCAAAGGGCACTTCCAAACCCCTGCAACTGGGCAATAGGAAACACTAAACTAAATTCAGGTCTCCAGACAGATCAGTTAGTTGGATAGATTTATATCCCAATTCTGTCCAGAGTAAAAGTCAAAAATACAGTGATGGGTTTCTGCTAAATCTGTCCTAGAAAAAATCCTACCATGTCTCAGCCAAATCCTTCAGCAGGCAGGAGTTTTCCTCATCCATATCCACCCAAATAGCATCAACCTGCATTTTACATACCCAGAGATAACAGGTATTAAGTATGAAACAGTTGATTATTTGCTGTGCCCCTTGCACATGTGCCCAGTCCTGATTTTCCCTGCAGAGATGGGCTGTGCACAAGTGACCCTGCACATCAAAAATAAATTGGAGCAGCATGGAATACTCCTCTGGACAACTCCCTGGCAGTTTCTTCCTTTGGTTTTGTTTTCAAGTGCAAACTTTGTTTCCCACTGTTTCTTCTAGCAAGCCTCTCAAACAATACCATCTTCAATAATTCACTAAATAATATCTAATGCCTTAAAACTTTTATAGCACTTCATGTTTGCAAGCTGGAAGAGTTTTTACAGCCTCTGAGGCTGCCACATATCAGAGAATTCATCATACAGCAAAATACACTCTCAAATTGAGACTGTTCTTAAAAGTAAGCCTATTTTTTTCTGCAATGATAGTTGCAAAATAACTGGAGGTTTAAAGCCAAATGGACTCCCTCCTTCACCTATGAAATAAGAAATGTCTGTATTAAATCATTTTCCAGACAGACAGAACAGTGCAGAAAGAGTCTCCACTGCCCCCTTTTATCAAAGTAACCAGGCTAAAATTCATTTTTAATCAGTTAGGGAGTGGTTGGAAAGGCTTAGGTTACTGCAGATCAGGTTTGGACATGACTGGGTGACCCTTGCTATTCCCCTAGTAAAGTATTCAGTAGAGAAAGAGTTTTGAATTTTTCTTTTTTTTTTTTTTTTTTTTTTCCTCCTAATCTTTAGTTTAAAGTGGGGGAGATGCACTCATGCTCTGAATTATCAAAAGCAGAGTTCAATCACAAAAAAGTTGAAGAAATATACATGGAAATGAAAAATAACCCTGGACTTAATGCTGTTGGCTGCTCCCTCTTATCTTGTGCAGGATCAGGAAGAGTGTGATTGCATTTCTGTGCTCCAGCCGAGCTGATTCCAGTAAACAACAGCAGCCAGAGGAAGGCACTGGGAATGCCAGTTATTCTGGGCAGAGGCAGAATGATGAGCAGATGTCGTGTGGCAAAGTAAACTGATAACATTTCATTATTTTACTTTAGAACAGAAACTGAAATAAGTTTTGCTTGCCTATAAAGCAAGCCCACAAAATATCACAGAATCACAGAATGGTTTGGGTTGGAGGGGACCTTAAAGCCCATTTGTTCCACCCCCTGCCATGGGCAGGGACACCTTCCACTAGCCCAAGTTGCTCCAAGCCCTGTCCAAGCTGGCCTTGGACACTTCCAGGGATGGGGCAGCCACAGCTTCTCTGGGCAACCTGTGCCAGGGCCTCACCACCTCATCACATTTTGTTAATGTACATGTTCTTTTGTCTTTCCTTCAAACAGAAATTGGCATCAATTACTTATGGGTTCATTTTTAAGGGTCAATTTTCTTCCCTTTTGATTTTGCAGCTGCTATAAGGAAAATAATATTGTGCCTTCTCCTTTACTATATATTGAACATACACTGATTGCTTTTGGCAAAATCACATTAGCACAATCTCACTGTTACTTTGCTGAATGTCTTTACATTACAGGAGATCTACTGCCCTTAAGAGAGAGGGAAAAAAAGCCAGTAATTTGGTTTAAATTAGGGTAGGAGGCGAAAACACTTCATGTTGCTCCTACAAACCTAATCTTGTTCCCTGGGAAATTTTCCTTTCACTTGTGCTGAAGACAAATTGAGCTTTCTTACTCTTTTACTAAGTCCTCCACAATCAAAATCTAAATAACAGAATTGTGAAGTAACTCATGATGAACTAAATAATTTACTTACTGGAGGGTTTCCTAACCAGAGCTTTTCCTGTCTGAAGATTAAGGGCTGTCACTGTACTTCAAAATCTGTTGCTTTTCAAGCTCTCCCTTGCCAGGAATACATCTGGTTCATCTAAGTGACTGTAAATGTTGAGCTTTAATTGCTTGCTGGAAAGTCCGCATGATAAATCTATAACCCAGATTCTTATTTAAAGAACTTCCTGAATATCTTTATTAAGAAAAAAAACCAAAACAAACCTCAAAACCTCACTTGATATCACAGTTTTACTTTTTTCATATACTGCATTAAAAAAATCAGTTATCTCTGTTGTCTTCCGTTCTTCTTTATTATTTTAAACTTCAGTTCTTATAAAAATTAGATGTATGTGTATAATTTTAAACACAAATATTTATTGCCAGGAAAGTATATTTGAATTTATGACACACCTATTTGGTACCACTCCCAAAAAAGGAAGAAGGAATTGGAATTTAAAATCATTCCATGCGGTAGGAAGTTCAAAATATTTTCTAATAGATGTGCTTACAAATGAAATGCTCAGGACAGGAAGACTGGAAAGTCTCTAAGTAGAGACAATAGGACCCAAATCTAAGAAAGTGGAAGGAAAAAGTTATTCGGGAAACTAAGGGCCTGTGAGTCCAATTACAGCTGTAGGCAAGGTTTTAGAACAAAATTTGAAGGGGAAAAGAACTGACTGTGTTTAATATCTTCAAATAAAAATATTGGCAAGTACACAAGGGGAAGAGTGAGGTAAACTCAGGGCACTGCCCATGGAATGACCCAAATCACACAAAATAACACAAAAAAGCAACTCATGGTCCAGGTATGGAGGGACAGAGGTGGTGAGAGGGAAGGGAAAAGGTCAGGTCAGGCACTCAAGGGCATGATGTCACTCTGCCATGTAATGTCACCACAAAAAAGCCACAAAAACAAAGACCCACAAGGGTTGGGTGGCCCTGGGAATGACTGAGTGGCTGTGATCCAACCCTCGGGGTGTGAGCTGAACACAGAAATGTCTCTCTGCTCTCTTCTCCCCTCTGAAAGCAGAATGGGAAAAGCACCCGAGGCTGCTTTTACACTCAGTTTTTATTTAATCAATGGCTTGTTGCTTTCCTGAGCAGAAAACAGTTCAGGTAAACACTTGACCTCCTGCAGCCCTGTTCTGAGCTCATTCACTTCTCCATGCTGGAGCCCTCCCTTGTCAAACACACACACAGTTTAGCACTGGGAAACTTACAGAAGAATTCCTTGAATTTGCCCTCATCTTGCCCAGATACCTTCAGAGACTCAGTTCCTGCACTCGAGCACAAGATGGATTGCAGCAACATGACCCTGGCTCATCTCTCAGAGGTTGGTGGTGAGCTACAAGCAAAATGTTGCTGTCAAACCCTTGACGTGTACAAAGTATCAAGAGCCCCACTTTGTCAGTTTGATGTCGGCTGTCTGGTAAAGTATGAAAAGAGAACAACTGATGTCACAAAAAACCACCCAGATCTAGGAATTAGAGGGCACCAGGATCACACAGGTCATATTGCCCTTCCCTGTAACCCATCTGCCCTGCTGGAGGAGAACTGCCCTGCAACCACCCCTGCAGACCATGCCCTGCACACCATCCTGGGTTTCTGTCTTAGTTACACGGGTAAATCCCTCCTTGTAATAAAGAAGTACAGGAAGTGCATGAAAATTATTATTTTTCCTATAATTGTCTCATTACAACCCACAAAAGTTAAATTTTCAGTTACACACTCTTGTTTCCTGCCACCTTTCCCTTAAAAAGCCTTTCTATCTGACAATGCTAATCTTTAAGTGAAGCTATTCATTTACAGACTAGAGAGCTTGTTATTTGCCAGATTAGAATAATAGTCTGGCTTGTGTTGGAAGAGATCTTAAAGTTCATCTAGTTCCAACCTCCACAACATTTCAGCTGCTTCTCAGCCTTGGGAAGAGAGGGATAAAACAATGCTGCAGTGGAATTCTGTGAAATGACATTAGCAAAAAATACATTATTTGATGCAAACTGGGGAGTGGGGAAAGATTGGTGCAATATGTGTGAACTATTCCAAATAACTGTTTGATTGTGATGCTAATATGAAAGAAGAGAGCTCACATTTCTCTCTTCCTCCCTCTTTTGTGTGCATGTGTGTGAATTTCAAGACCATTTCTGAAAGCATTTCCAGGTTCTAGTCATCTTTAATTTACCAGTAGTCAGAAACACAGGGAGGAAGGAAAAGGAGTAAAAAAAAAACCGGTCTGTTTAAGCCTCAAAAAGCTCACCAGAAGAAGATGAATGCTCTATTTAACTCCAAAATGCAATACCATTTGATGTCAGATAAAAGGCTGGCTTTTCATTTACTTGGTTAATCAGAAATACAATGAGGAGAGGAGAATATCTTTTTAATTAATTCATTTCATCACAAGTGTGATTTCAGTGATGCAGATAATAAAAATGCATTCACTTACGGACTCCAACAGAATCACCAGAGCAAATTGTTTTATGGAGTTCTTGAGCCCCATCAATCTGGCTTTTCCCCTCTTCCCAATTCCAGACCTGGTCCAGTTCAGGTTTCCCCCATTCGAGATTCAGGCCCCAATCCAGTCTGGGTTGTCCCTTACCCACTGCAGCTTCAGCCCAAATGGAAGGTAACAGCCAAGGATCATAGAAGATCAGCGTGTAGATACAACTCCAAGTAACCAATCCTTAAAAAGTCTGAGGGATCCTGCTTATTCTGCTCCTTTTCTGGTATTCATATAGAGAATAGACAAAAAACCCCCATGTTTATAAATCAAATCCCCATGGAAAGACTGATTAATATTCTGTTTATATGTAAAGAAAAGTATGGATGGTTGAGTGAAGAGCAGGATTTTGAGAATAAACAAGAGATAGTTACAGGAGGAAACTCTCTCACTGCATTCTTAATTCTGGCTCTGAGTTTAATCCTCCTAAATCCTCACTTACATGAGTAAATTTTTAGTTATGCTGTCAAGTAACACCATGTAATCAAATTAGTGTTTTGACAACAGAGATCAGAGAGATCCACCAAAAGCAAGTGCTGGCAAACCAAGGAGCTGCTGTCTATGTTTCCGCATGCCATTTCTGTGGCTGACCTCTCCAAAGAGCAAAATGTTGCTTTGATAAAAATATCAACTGGTTGCAATGTCTGCATTGACTTTGGAAACTGGAATGAGCTGAGGAGCAAAACACCTGACCACTGCCTTTGGCTGCTGCTCCTCAAAATGCTCTCAGGGTCAGAACCTCTGGGCTTGTGCCTCTCCCTGTGCTTCAGCTTTTAGGGTTTACCTGTCCATGGGACATCACAGCTCCTCTTTTGCAGCATCCAAGTCCCCTGGAAAAACTTCATTTCAGAAGAATAAGGCTTAAAAGTCTTTGTGGACAAACTAATTTCACAGAAAGGCCTTAACCAGCCTCTACCACCTGCAGGAGCCAGCAGTTTATGTGTCACCTCTGCAGGGTGAGGAGCTGCTGGTGTCCCCTTGGACATTTATTCTGAAAGGATAAATGGTTTACTTCAACTATATCAGTTTTTTTGCCTTTTTGCTCTGCCAGGAATGCCCAAAACCAGAACACATTTCATCAACGTCGCTCCCACCCTCCAAATTAGAGCATTTTACTTCAATCACAAATTGGATAAGCCCACATAAGGTTTCCTCTCGCCAACATGCAGCTTGGTAGAGATTTGAAAAATCAGGATGAAAAGAATTCCTGAACACAGTGGTTGTTTCTGTGAACCTGGGCTGGATCTGAGCAGGGCAGGCAGGTATGAAAGGCTTCCCAGGGCCTGCAGAGCTGCCTGTCAGCGGATTTGCAGGGTCGGTGCTCCAGAGTGGACGTGCTGGCACAACAAAACCTGCTCACACAGCGACAGCAGCTCAGCACTACCTTTTTTTTTCCCTGTGCAGGCAGCAGGGATGTGTTTCGTGGATCAATCACTATGGGCTGATGCTCTTCCATAAAGCAGATTATCTCTGTGTTGTCAGAGGAAAAACGCAAGTGGGCTTTTTTTAATTTACTTTTTAAAGCACAGATCCAGACGCAGGGCAAAGGTTTTGTTCCAGTGTGTTGCACTGGAATACAATATCACAGGTCTCATGCAAAGTCAGGACAATGCACGAGGGATTGTGTTAAGGGGCTGATTCAGCTCCCTGAACATCAGGTTCCAGTTGCTGCTGCATTACAAGCTCGGGTAGTGCTGGAGAGACACATCCTGAAATTATCACTGAGCAAATACAAATGGGGAGATGCCTGTGCAGCTCTCTGAAGACTCAAAATAAGGCACATTTTGAATGCCTAATTTAGCAGAAAATATTGCAAATAAGAAAGGCAGGAAAAATCAATGAAATGTAACTTTCTGCTGGCGGGGTTTGGGGTGAGACAGGTCAGAGCTGGTGCTGCAAAGGGAGCAGGAGATGATGACTGGGGAGAGAAAGCAATTTGAGGGGCAGATGGCAGAATAACAAGAAACAACACAAAAGATGTTTCTTGCATATAGACCTCATGTAAGTTTATTTCAGGCAAATAACTTTTTAATGAAACATGATTTCAAATTATTCTCTCAAATACCATTTTTTATAATTGCAGAAAGAGACAAAGATTAACAGCAGAGTAAACAGGAGGATCTTTGGCTTTCCTTTGAGACTTGTTCCTTGGGTAGAATTATTAACTGTGCCCTTCCAGGTTCCTGAAAAGCACTGCAGATTTCTCAGCCAAGAAATCCAAATTTGACCTCTGTGGCCCTTCAATTTGTGACTTCAGAAACCCTTCCTTTTGCATGAATTTCAACAGGCACATCCTGAAAAAAATATTTCTACACCTCTTCCTTTAGCTGTAAATTGAAGTTCAAATGCTTGGCCACAGCTTTGCCTGAGCTCAGCAACACTGAGTATTTCCAGCATCAAAATACTCCAGCTACAAAAGAAAGGACCAGAAAGGACCTAACACACCTGAGAGATGTAAACTGAGCACAGCTTAGATGTATATATAGAAAAAAAACAACCTCACTAATCTGCAACAATATCTGTGCAATATTAAAAAGTATCTGGAAATTCACTGGGGAATTAAGTTCTTTTAACTTGTTTCCTAATGTATTATCAACTTTTTCCTCACTAGCTGATAATAGTTAATAATTGACTGGGCAAAACCCACTCCAGGAAGCATTTACCAAGAGTTCTTATCTGAGGACAGCACTATGTAGTGATACATTTCATTGTTTTCAGCATAAGCCTGTATCAGATACAATTATTAAAACCCTTTCTCTATGTTGAATTGAGGCACATTTTGTTTTTTGGATAGGGAAAAATATTGTTCAGAGCAACATCAGCTCTACTGACGTTGTGCTTAAATATTAAAAACTATAAATTATTTATATGGGAGCAGACATAGCAAAATGATGCTTCTTCAGAACATTACATATATAAATGATACAATTCTTGATCCAAGAAGCTGCATTTGTTAGAAAACATCCACCTGAACTCACTACATTTAATTTTTTCTGTTTAAAAATCAATGTTAGCCAACGTCGAGAACAATAATATTGGAAATTTCGCTCAGAGCTCTGAAAATGGGGGGAAAAAAGTCCCATCAACTACAAACATTGTCTCCCACTCACTATAACAAAACCAATTACATTTATTGAAGATGAAGATGTGCTCTGAACAAAAAGGAACACCAGACTGTTACTGTAGCAATAAAGACCTTCACCAAATAATTTCTTAGATATTATTTCAACATTTGAGTTCTGAGCATACTGTGTGGGACAGCTGCAGAGCAAAGTGTCCCCACAGCAAACTCCCAGCTCTTCAGGACTCTTAGTGAAGTTTTGACTTAATTATGTTGTAGTAAACCAAGCACTGCTTTAACAGTAAAATTGCTTAATATTAAAAAAGAAAAATAAATTTTCAAAAGTTTTCCTACTAGCATGGTTTGTTCTATCAAAGAGTAGTTTCTCCTGTATTATTTCAGGTTTGTATTTATTCAGGTTTTTCTCCTGAGACTTCTTGGAGACGTGGGTTAAAGCTACAGTTTAATTTCCCTTCGCATTGGGCAGTGTAACTTATCACACATAAACTTGCAGCAGGGAAATAAATATCCCCTCACCTTAAGTGCTCATTCATTGTTCTTGACCTGTCACACTTGATTAAAATCCAGAGCTTCCTTCCCAGGCTGAAATTAGCTTTTCATTTTAAGTGACTCACATTCAGGTCTGAAAAAGACCAGCCCATTTGTTTCAATATTTACCATGTCCCTTCAGAGGGGGTTTACATTATGGCCAATTAACAGTTAATTGTCATCCATAATCCAGACATTTTGCTGGCTGTTTGGAAATACAGGAATTGGACAGCACCATCCTCTCCTGGCACAGCTCCAGCCTTTCCCTGAGAGACAAGTTGTGACAGTCATGGGATGGTGCTGCAAGAACTGGCAAAACCTGGGGTGTGGCAATCTTGGGAAGAGAGGGACAGGAAGACACGCTCCAAGAAGGAAACCCACTTACAGGGGATGGGACACGACAAGAGGGAATGACTTCAAACTGTCAGAGAGTAGGTTTAAACTGGATATCAGGAAGAAATCCTTCCCTGTGAGGGTGGTGAGGCCCTGGCACAGGTTGCCCAGAGAAGCTGTGGCTGCCCCATCCCTGGAAGTGTCCAAGGCCAGGCTGGATGGGGTTTGGAGCAACCTGGGCTAGTGGCAGGTGTCCCTTCCCATGGCAGGGGGTGGAATGAGACCTTCAAGGTCCCTCCCAATCCAAACCATTCCATCATTCTGTGACACACACGGTACTTCGGGGGAAAAGAAAATTTTAAGTAATTTAATTTAGTTGATTTTCAGAGGTGTTGCTCTTAGGATAAAGTAGAGGCATTGCACGAAGGGTACATATATCCAGCAAATCAGAAAAGATACTTCAGAATGTTTTAGAATGACTGAAGGGAAATAAATTAAAACACACCCCCACTGAGGCAATGGCCTCACATACACTGTGTCCTGAATGCAGAACAGGAGAGTCCTGCTGCCTGATGCTGTGCCCTAAAACATTTTATCTTCTCTAAAGGTTTGTTATCAGTTAAAATATGTTAAACCATTATATTTTATAACTTAATAAAATACAATTTATGAAAGACAATGAACTGCCTCTGTTCTGAAACAAAAGAGTGTGTTTGTCCAGAATATCATATCCCAAGCTCCAAAAAACACTGCTGTGTCTGGGAGGGATCATCCTGCCCACGTGTTTTTTGATTCCAACAGCTCATTTCCCACACAAGGGTTGGGAGATGTACATGCAATTAATTCCTTAAACTGCATAAACCCAAATTTCATCCTTCTTCCCAAGAATGCTCTCCCAATAAAAGCACAGGTAGCTCATGTAATCCTGAACTATCTTTATTTTGCACAACTTTCCTTCTGCCCTACTCAGTAGGGACACTCCTGATCTCACCACCTTCCTCCACACACAGAGATTTTCTTTCAATGCAAAGCCAGAAATATAGGGAATCACCACCCAGGTATTACCCGTTTAATTAGGGAGTACAGGGTGAATCACAGGGTGCTGCCCGAAATATTGAGAAAAAAAGCTGCCAGACAGCAGCTTTCCCAAAAACATGGGAAATCCACCAGCCAAAAAAACACTACACTGCCAACAAACTGGGATAACACAACAGGTCCCTTCAGACCAAGGCAAGCAACACAATAAAGCATTTTTCCCAAGAAAAGCCAGTGTTTCCTTTCTTTCTTTCTCAAAAGATATGAACAATCTGAGCATGCCTGTGAGCAAGAGGAGCAGCCACCTACCAGAATCATGGGATCCTGCTGGGCATGGGGTGCTCTGGGACAGAGATGTCTTGGCTGAGCTCCAGGCACTGCCTGTGGCTGTGATGGGGTGAAGGCAAACTCACCCCTCTCCACCTGCTCTGCTCCACACAGCAGAGCTTTTCCAGCTTAAACTGATACATGCCACTAAGATTCTTATTTTTAAAGTATTTTTCAATGAAATAAGAAAGCTCCTTGAGCAGAGGAGCAACTAAGGGCCAGTGTGCCATGGACTTGTGCCTTGCAGCAACTTGGCTTCAGCATCTCTGCAGAGTCAGACCGAAGATTCCCAAGAGAGC
This sequence comes from Manacus vitellinus, assembly GCF_001715985.3. NCBI lineage: Eukaryota > Metazoa > Chordata > Aves > Passeriformes > Pipridae > Manacus > Manacus vitellinus. Next base: position 3,344,993 of record NW_021939960.1, on the reverse strand, counting down.
ATTTAGAAGGAATTTCTCCCAAGTGGTTTCTCTGATGTCTGAGAAGGTGTTAATTGATCCTGCAGCAGGATTGGCATATTCATCAAGCTCTAGTAAGGAAAAAGACCCAGCTGAGGGATCAATTAATTAACTGATCAATTGAATGAGGGATGTGATCACACTGAGTCCATATTTCCCTCTGCAAAAACATTTTTGTCAAAAGTTTTCTAAACTATTTCTTAAAATAAGGGCATGAATTTGAGTCAGTCTCCACAGAAAGAATTAAATTCCAATTTAATTAAATTAAAAAGAATTAAATTCCAACTGCCCTCACCCAACTCTTTTACATCATTTCTTTAGAGTTATTTAGTGCATAATAACAGGACAGTAGAGATAAGGATTGGGAGTCATCTTTCCCCTGGCTGCTCTGACCCTAAAATATTTAAGAAGCAAGTGGAAATTAGTCAATCTTAAAACAAAAATCAGCAAACAAACTGAAACACCAGAAACACATAAATAAAATCCATTCATGTGAAAGCATGACAATAAAGTTCATTCCTCTACTTCTCTTATTTTTCTCTTCTTTTTCTTTCCTGTGGTTTTCCTTTCAATTTTAGCAAATTAAGAGGGAAGAAAGGACAATGAAACTGTTGCTAAATGGCCAAATGTTTGATTTCATACCATCTCCTTTGCAGAACAGGAGTCATTTGTTCTGTCCGTGCACAGAAATAATTTAATTTAACAACATAATAAACATTTAGAAAAGCATTAATATTCAATTAGTAACTGGTGTTATTATACTAGGGCCCCTTCTTTTTAAAAAATATTGGCTTTAAAAAAGTATAGATTAAACATCTAGAGGATAAAGTGTAAGCACTAGTTGAGACTCCTGAAAATGGATCACAGAGAGGGATGCCTTATTGGCCCTTAAATTAGCCCATATCCTGGATTTTAACACCTCACAAGGAAAGCTTTAAAATTAATCAGAGAGTTGCCTGGTAGTAGTTCAGTTTTGGTGTGTGAAGAGGAATGATTTGGATCCAAAGAAAGAAAACAGAATGGTGAATTAAAAACACAAAGTGGAGCAGCTCCAGTAAGAACAGAGAGACAGTGTTTGCTGGGAGAGTCAACAACCCCATGGTCAGGACTTGGTATTATTTTTATTTTTGATATTTAAAAAGGCAGAGTAGGGAGTTGAGTGCAGGAGCTTTAATCTTAAACCCTGGAGCAGTAGCTATTCTAGGTTAGGTTTCAATCTCATATCTGGGAAGAAAAACCAACCATTCAAATTAAAAGAATTAGGAAGAACATAATTCTCAAAAAGCTTTGGCCCAGGCAAACTGATTTGCCAAAGTTCTTTCTCTGAAGATCTTTAAGGATCAGCCTCCTGGCATTCAGTAGATGGAGCTGCTCCCATTAAACTCCTGCCCTGGAGGCATCATCTGTGGCTCCCAGCACAGCACAAGGTTTCCATCCCACTCACACCTCTGTGGTCATTTTACAGCTCTCCTGAGCCTCCTGCTTCTCTGCTTAAGTGGTAATTTACAGTTTTTCCCTGATTCTTTTTACTACTGGCCTTGGTTTTGCTCACCCAGGCTTTCATTCCAGCTATGAAAATGCATCTATTTAGGGTCAGCACAGACTAAACACAAATAACAGAGAGTTTTCCTGTCAAGCTCTGTTTAGTTTCACACCTGATGTCCCAGCAAGAGGCAACACAGAGAGCACAAAATGTCAGGTAGAACTGTCCTCACTAATGTAGTGACAAGTCACAGTCAAGGAAGTTCCTAACATTAAACCCTCCAATCCATTGCCTTGTTGAATATGGATTTTTCTTATCCCTTAAAAAATATTCTTCCTATGCAGCAAAAATATTATACATAGCTCAGACCTTAAGAACACTAGGAAAAAATACAAACAGCACAACAAACCCTCAGGAATGATTACCTCCCCAACATCCTGGGGCTCCTCCCAACACAGGCGCACAAATTTTCCTGCAGGAAACAAACATTTCTGCTGGCTCTGATCCTGCTGCCTTGCAGGTTCAGGTGGGAGGGGTGGGAGCACAGGGAAGTGAATATTGCTAAAGCTGCAGGTTTCTGCTCTGCACCTCATCCCTTGGGCAGGGCACTGCCAGCCTTTGGGGCACTGAGACAAACAAACTTTCAAAGAGTGTCTTGGTCACAAAGGTTCTGTCAGTGGTGGATCTGAAGTTAATAAAATTATTTATTTTCTCACATTCTCATTCTCTCTCTTTTCTCTTTCCATCAGCTCTGGACACGTTTTCAGTAGCTTTATTGTGAAGCACTTGGCGTTCTTTGTTCCTCTCTCTTTAAGGGTAATGTGCCTTTTCATAACAGAGGGGTCTTATGAGTCTCCAGAAGTGATAAAATCAGATCATTTACATGTGGGAATTGCCAGCTGGAGAGGAGAAAACACACGCTTGTGTTCAAGAAAAGTTTCACTTGACGTTAAAAGAAACCATCTGCTTTTTCTTTTTTGTTCTCGTTTAAGAACAGCTTGTGTTTGCAGCTCACAATTTAACACATGGCACTAACCTACAGGACTTTGTGAAGCGTGGATCTTGTTTTCCTGCACTCAGAAAAAAGCATAAAAGATTGTGAAGAAGACATTTACTTCTGATCACTGTCTTTGTGCACTTGGCTATGTTTTCACAACGCTGCAGTAAAACCCAACTGATGGGGATAAAATGTAATGCAAGGCAGAGAACCTAATTTATACCATACACTCAAGTAGAGCTGAGATTTCCTTTGTGTGCATATCAGCCTGTTCCTGATTACAACAGGCAAACAAATGATTCATCTGCTCAGGGTGCAGAATGAAGTTTCAGAAGTGTGAGGAACTTCAACTGATCTGGTGATAAAAAGATCCCTGTGAGGCACAGAGCTGCTTCGAGGAAGTCCCTGCAGCCCTTTCTAAGGAGCATTTCATTAGCTGCCTCTCTCAGTGAGTGATCCTCTCACAGTGGCTGTGACTGGAGGTGAGGGGAGTGTGATACTGCAGAGTGATGGCTGGTCCCTGTGGGGAAGGCTCAGCACAACCCTCACCCCACCACCCCATTCCTTTGTTTGCTCATCTGCTCCACGGCATTTCCCTCCAAGCCAGGGCAGGCAGATGATCCTGAGCAAAATGCCAGCTTTCCAGGTGGATTTTCATTTGCTTGGCTGTAAAGAATTCACTTTTGTTTCATGTTTTAGCAGGGCTTTCTTATTTTTCCTTAAGCCCCTTCATGATTCCCTAAGTCGGTGAAGGGTTCTAAGTGCACAGCCCAAGGCAGGAATTTGTTGTGACATTTATCCAGGATTTGCAGTAGAATACCCTGCAGTAACATATGAATATCTGATTTAAGGGTCGTGTCTTTGGCTCCCTGTGTAGCCTGGTTTGGAGTCTACCTTTTATTGGGTTTTACATTTAAATACCTTCTCAGACTTTTTAGTTTCGTGACTGCCTGCCAAAAAACTGGCAGAATAAGGGACTAACAGAAGTTACTGAACTTGAACCATGTATTTTTCTCAGGATTGCAAGTCTGTCTGAATCTCTGGTTGAAATAATGCACTTCAGTGAGACTTAACCAAGGTAGAAAATTGTTGAGGGTATTTCCCCTCCCTGTGCTTTTCCTTGTTTCTTTGCTATATTCCTGAGAACATCTGATGATTTGGCCTGGCACATGAATGATCCCATATGGACCATTATGATATCAGACATCTGCTACCCATCAAGATGTCAGCTTAATTTGAAAAGAAAGCATCTACAAACACACGCACAAGCAGCAGCCAGAATGCTTCCTGACCTTTGGATATTTACTTTAAGGAATGAAATGCACATCAGATAAAATCAGAATTATGATAAGTATGAAAAGACATGGTGTGAGTTTATTCCCTTCAGTGGAACTGCGAATTCAGGGACATTTTATTTTCATTCTTCTACCACAAAAGGGAAAGTGGCCTTCTGCTGACATCCAAAGTGACCACAGAATTGCACAACCTCAAGTTTACCCCATGTTGCTCTGGTGGAAGGGACAAACTCCAGTAGATCCATTGTGTGTAGTCTGTCATCCACTGTCATGGAATCCTGGAATCAGTGAGGGTGGAAAAGCCCTCCCAGACCTTGGAGTTCAGGCTGTGCCACATCCCCACCTTGTCCCCCAGCCCAGAGCACTGAGTGCCACATCCAGGCATTCCTTGGACACCTCCAGGGATGGGGACTCCACCACCTCCCTGGGCATCCCCTTCCAATGCCTGACCACCCTTTCCATGAAGAAATTCTTCCTGAGATTTCTACTAGATTTCTATTGGTTCTGAATGTAGAGAATTGTGGAATAGATGATGACACTTCCATCTCCTTCACTGCCCCAGAAACCAGAAGAAACCAGAAGAATTCCCCATGTTCACTCCAGTCAGAGAGACAACCAGTGACTGACCATCAATTGTGCATAAATTCTGATGAAAGAGTATCACAAAAATGTAATTTCAGGTAGATGGTGGAAACCATTGGAAAAAAATCAGTGTGGGGTAGGACAGTGTGGAAGATCCTGTTTTGGCAGGATTGGGAATACTGAGAAATCTCCTAAATTAAAGCTGGATATGCTTAGTGATTTCGATAATTTTGTCAAAAAAAAACATGGCCAGGAATTGCACTGGTATTTAGAGTCATCAGCAACTGTCAGGTGTAATAGGAGGAGGAAAGGATGCTTTACAGTGGCTTTTGATTGCTGGTGAAGAGATGGGAATGGGAAATCAGACTGCTCAGTACACCAGTGTCAGTTAAACAGAAAAACAGGTGAAGAGGAAGACTTTTTAATCTACAGAGCTCAATCTGAGAAGAGAGGGAACCTGTTGGTGTAATCAGCTTTGAGTTACAGTCTCAGCAATGTAAATGCAGTCCAGGTCTAACTGCTTTCAACCAAAGGTGTGAAAACAAGCTGGAACCTGTAGGCCAGCCTAGGGGAATGAAAGGGAAGAGCTCTAAACTAATGGGTTGAAAAAAGAGTACTGTGAGTAGAAAACTGCTCAAAAGTCGAGTTAGTTTGCCAAAGGATATTAAGAAGTAAAAGGCTTTTCAACAAGATAAATAAAAGGAGAACAAGAATAAAAGTGGCCTGTGCTGCAGTAAGAATGGGGTCAGGAGCAAAGATAATTTAGATATTAACCCCAAAGTAGTGCTGACTTCGATTTTCAGCGCAGGGACAAGAGCAGAATGGAGGAAAGTTCTGCAATTCATCACCACAGCCCAGGCAGCAGCAAAACCCTGAGTGTTTCCCACACTTCAGGTGAGAAAGCCCATTAATCTCCATCCAAGGCATCTGACAGGAGCAATACTGGAAGCAGCAAGTGTGATGGAAACAGTGCTGAAACCTCATGTGGACAGGCACGGGTCTGGGGACTGGAAAGGTGGATCCACGTGTGAGCAGAGTCCAAACTGGGCTGGAACAATGCTCATGTGGAGGGGGAGTCTCACAGGAGGAGAGAGCTCAGCACCTTCAGCCCAGCAACCAGAAAGCTGAGAGGCCATAAAACTTCTCTGTGTCGTTTTCTCATGGAACAGAGATAAGAGAGGGAGAACTGCCATCAAACTGAAGGAAAATGGGACCAAAGAAAGCAAAAACCAGATACACACATTGACTGGACATAAACTCTGGTGGACAGTTGGGAACCTTCAGCACTGCCTGGCTGAATATTTGGAACATGGCAGCTACAAAGATGGGCAGCAAGAAGAGCCCTGCATGGAGAAGTGATTAATCTTCCTTTTCCATGGCTCATTATTTCAATATTTGTGTGATGGTATCTCCTGCCTCACATTCATGAGAAAGACAACAAATACATCAAAGTCTAGAATCTGACAAACCTTTTCATCAATAGTAGAAAATTTCCTTTTCTTGAATTCCTTTCCCTTCACATGCATTCAAAACCAATTATTGGTATAAATATACTAATGATCAGAACAAAAGTTCTGAACCTTAGAGTCTGAGTTATCATTCTATAAGTGCTTCAGGCTTTTGAACCCTGTTTAAATCCCACCATTACAAAACCAGCCCGTTTTAAGAAGTTTGCAAGTGTCAAATCCATGGGGTGAATCTTGATCAGATCAACCAACATAAAAGTGTTCACAGGTAGGGAACCACCTGCTGCAGCCAGAGGAATCTAATCCTTTACAACTCAGATTTAATCCTTTACAACTCAGATTTACCTGGAGATCTTTGATGTGCCTCCCTCCCCACTGAGCCATGAACAGAGATAAGCTCTCAGTTAAAGAAACTTCCTTTAAAAAAGCTCAGGTTTTAATGGATCAAATGCAAGGAAATTTCACAGGGCTACAGAGACCCTGAGGGTTTGTCACAATAAATAACATTTTCCCTGGCCAGCTTCCATCCAGGCTCCTGTTCCTCTGAGCAGCAATGACAACACTGACCTCCCTGTAGTGACTTCCTTGCCAAATCCTGGGGTTTGGAGTGGTTTGTTCTCGCTGAGTTTGAGAGCTCTGCTAATTTCTTCCTCATACTTTGTGATGCACTGGAAATAACGTGAATTAATTTAACTTGGTGACCTTTTACAATTGTCAGACCACAGTATTTTCAGCTTTCCTGATCGTCTCTGGACCCTTTGAAAGGCAGGAGGGAAGGAGGCTCTCACATGCTATCATGGATATGCTGGAGCCTGAGGGGTTCCCTGATGAACTGCAGTGTCAAGGGAAAGGACAATCCACAGTAAAATGACATATTTTCATTCTGAGGTGTCTCTTAGGCCCTTTTGAAGTGAACAGTCATGACTCTGAAATGCCTTGCACATAGAAACCTACTGGATTGCAGTTATTACAAAAATACACATAGGAATTAGAATATGAAAGCAGATAAAAGACACTATTTCAACAGCTTCATACATTTTGCTACATAGATTATGCTATTAAAATCTGACAAGTTGGCAATCAAAATAAAACACTGGCTTTGTTCAAAAGTAATATAGATTTAGCCTCTGCAACTATGTTAAGCAGCTCCAGGTGAAAAAGGAATAGTCTGAGCATTTTGGTTTTGCTATTATAGTTCCTATGGTGTCTCTAGGCACAAATGAGAGTAAGAATGCTCTGACCTTTTTTTT
>NW_021939960.1:3336317-3337362 GCF_001715985.3 Manacus vitellinus | reverse complement strand
TGCACTTGCCTTTCCCTCTGTCATATGAAAAGGTGTTGAGCATAAACCATCCTAGTGCAGATGTGTCACAGAATCATGGAATGCTTTGGGCTGGGAGGACTTTAAAGCTCATCCAGTCCACCCCTCTGCCCTGGGCAGGGACACCTTCCACTATCCCAGGTTGCTCCAAGCCCTGTCCAACCAGCATGTGCCTGATTTTCTTTATATGTTTTTTGGGGTTTTTTTGTTTTTTTTTTTTTTTCTCATGAGCACTTCTGAATTAGCAGATATGAGCTACCCCAAGCTACGGGTTGCTTACTTGCAACCTCATTATTACTCCACTTAATGAGATTACTTATAATCAAGAGGAGTCCATTAGCAAAATACTGTCAAAAATGTCCTTGCTTCTGCACCTTCCTTTTGACACCAAAAAATTACTACCCATAACTCCTTTTACACAATTGGCCAGCCTCGCTTAAAAATTCCACAATTAATTATCCAAATTAATTATTCCCACAACTCAGAAATAATCAAAACCCAGGAATAATCCCCAAAGATGGGAAACCAGCATCATGAATTACACCACAGAATCTTTTTCTTGTAAATAGTATTAGAAGAATGGTCTGAAGAGATGTTCACACACCTAAATCACCCAGAAAATGATGCTCTAAAAGGATCCTGAACTCTACACAGCTCACCACAGAGTCATAAACGTTCTTATATTGGGGGAATAAATTAAATACTCTCCACTCCAAAAAGATACAGGCACAAAAATAAGCTGGACTTGCTCTTGCTGAGTAGAAGTTAAAAGGAAATGAAGGATCATCCTTCATTACAGCTGAGGGAAAAGAGTATTTTCCCTGTGCTGCTCTGTGCTTGGCTGGAGGGGTCACTCTGTTAAGTGCTCATCACTCAGTGGGGTGAGCTGTGAAGGAATTGTGCACAGAGCTGACAAAAACGTGTGTGAAAAGCCTCACCACTGAAAAATGACAATTTGAGGATCTATGAAACAAAAAATATCTTTTGAAATGGCATGAAATAGTTTTGCAGACAGGTTTCTGGCAAG
>NW_021939960.1:3221260-3335554 GCF_001715985.3 Manacus vitellinus | reverse complement strand
GGAAGATCCCAGCACAGAATTCCTAATCCTCTCTGTCAGCTGTCAGTGATGGCTGCACTGAACTTTCTGAAAACTCACAACAGAGCTGTCTGTCACTGCTGCTTTGCCACTACAGGTGTTCTAGACCCAGGCAGTTTGTTTCTTCATAAACAGATGCTTTATTCTACTTTAATTTCCTCATATAGAATAAAGACATTGGAACTGTATTGATTTAAGAACATTTTAGGTAACACTCCTGCCAGGGCAGAACACTGAAAATTTATTGCAATCAGAGCGGGTTCATTTGCTTACACTAAATGAATTTTAAAAAGTAAGTGTATATGAATTAAAGGTTTGAATTTTAGCTCCTATGAACAAGGTAAACCTTTTAGGACCCATTTTTTATAGTTGCTATCATGCTCAGGAGGCACCAGAGGAACAGTACTTCAACTTAAGAGAGTGAGATTCCCCAACAGGGTTGGCAGCCTCTGGAATAAATTCCTAACAATTTTCTAGTGAGGAGTCAAAGAAGCCAGGCACAAAAATATCTTTGGAAGACCCTTGAATAAAGTTGCTGACAAGAGTTACAAGATTTTAAAGACTAAATGATTTTTTTTTTGTGGTTAGAAGAAATATCTCCCTCACCCACAAACCAGTATCATTTTTAGTTATAGATTGATTTTTTTAGCAAGTTTCCCCCACCTTATTCATTATTAGGAGACTGGGAAAGCAGTTGCAATGGGAAAAAATGGGGGAGGATGAATCCTTTGCCTTTCAGTAACTGTAATGCCAAAAGATCTGCAGCAGATCATCGCTGTAAAATACTGAGTTCACATCCAACAATGCAGGAGTAATAGAAACTGGAAGGGTCTGTTGGATGGAAAGGTGCTGTAGAATACCAACCAGGCAAGAGATTTATAAGTGATTACAGAAAAATCCCTAAAGCTGTCTGCTCATTGTAGGGGCTCAGTGGAGGAAAGCAAGCAAGATTCTCAGATACAGTGAACTGCTTGGAGAATATCAATGAGGGTGGGCAGCACTGCTGCTCCCTGCTCTCAGCAGCCCTTTCCCAGAAAGCTGCTTCCAGCAACCAGCAAACTGTCACCACGCTTCCAAGGGAGCATGGATAACACAGCCTGACACAGGCTAACCTGGGAAAATTAATGGGGAAAAATATATCTGTTTCTACCTGGAAAGAAGCTGAGTTGAGAGCAATGAGAGCAGATGAAATTACACAGACAGTGGGAGGTAAGACAACAGTGTAGACACTTCTTGACTGATAGACCTAGAGATTGATTGATAGACCTAGAGGTTCAACTCCACACTGATCATCAGAATGAAGGGAGTCATTCTAGGGAACAGCAAAACTGGTTACAGGTTCAAACCTGGCAATACAGGCAGAATATTAGTTGGTTTCTACGTGAGATTCTGGAGTCACCAAGATTGCTCCTTTTTTTTAGCCTGCAAAACATATTTGATTTTCAAAGCACCTAAAAAAGTTAAAAAGTTCTTGTCAGGACTAGGACAGCACAAACTTAAAGAAAAAAAACTATATTTAATTTATAAATTGATAAAAGCGATGCTTAAAAAGTCCTCACAAGGTAACACAATATAGAGAGGAATTGGTTTGAGAGGGAGGTCAGCTCCCACTCCAGCTGGTCATCATTTATAAATTTGAAGGAACGCAGTCATAAATAAGCCAAGCCCAGACTAGGCTTATATTACATTTTTTATGATGAGATTTACATTAGTTTTAACGTGTAGTCGGGGCTCTTGAGCCCTCAGGCTGTTTCCTCACTCAGTGTGAGAGCAGCTCTGTTATTCACTCCTGATTGAGACCAAGGAAGGATCCACAAGTGTGTTCAGAAGCCAAATTAGTGCTGGGAGCCAGTGCCTGTGCTGGCAGGGACAGACCTGGAGGTTGGCTCTCCCAGGGCTGGAAGGCCAAACTGTTAAAATCAGCAGGACAAGTACAGCTGAACCTAGAAATGAGTGACCTCAACCTACACATTTTGCTTATGACCTCATTGTGATTATTAGGCTTGAAATGTGCAGAAAGTGAATTTTTGTCTGTGGCTGTTTGCAAGGAGCCTTGTGTATTTTCCTCTCTTTCTCTGTCCATATGTATCTCCTATTTATCTGTCTGTACAAGCTCTCACTCAAGCCTGTCTGGCCTTTCCAGACAGCTCCCCAAAATCAGCACAGATGACTTCACCAGACAGCAACAGGCTCTTCATATTGCTTTTTGGGTGTTGAGACAATAATAGCACACATTTGACAACTTGTACATTTTCCAGTAAGATAAATCCCTTAAAAAAAAAGTGGTTCTGCAGTTGTAATATCCACTGACTTCCCCAAGAACTGCAGGAGCTCCCTGGGATGTTTCTCAGCAGCAGCAGCACATGGAGATTCCTGAGTCTCTCTGCAAAGTGTCCAGACAAACCAATGAAATCCCAATGAGTCTCTTAAAGAAAGAAAAAGGGTTGAACCCACAAATTGTGGAAGATCCCAAGGGAAGCAGGTTATACAAAACAGTAAAAAGATGCATTGCCACAAATTTAGTGTCAAGTTGAGCAGGTTTTAAAGTACTATGAGGCCAGTTTCTGTTCTCTGTCACTGGTGGACTAAACTGTCCCCACAGCCACTCTCAGACTCCTGTCTCCTCTCTGCAAAGGAGAGAAAGTTGCCAAATTAGGGAGTTCCATATCTCTGGTCATTGTGTGCTTTCAATTGAACCATGAAGAGACACCACACACAAAAAAATTGATCTGGCATAAGACCAGAAATGCTTCCTTCAATACTGAGGGAACGCTGCCCTATTGAGATGTTGTTGGGATATAGGACATGGCTGTGTGTTCCTAGTAGGTGACTCACAAATTCCCACATGTCTCCTCTCCTCCAATCCCAATTTGCCCAAAAAATGGTTTTATCTTTTCATAGCATCACTTTCTGTTACACGAAACCAAGGCAATTTTATCTGCTCTGTGTTGGAACAGAATTGGGCATGTGAAATATATTGTCACTTAAGCATTCCAGATGTACCAGCAGAAGCTGAAATATAAATCAGAAAAGGCTTCTTCCTATAGGGAGTCTCGATTTCAGATTTATTACACTGCTTCTTGGAGTTTGGAAGGTCAGCACATTACACCAATTGATTTCAGAAACAGCCCCTTGTTATACAGAAGTACTTTTTTTCCTGTAGAGTGTAAAGGAGAGTCTTCTACAGGAGCCAGATGTAATAAAAATTAATTGGTACAAGTAAATTAAAAATACAGGTATGAAGAAGTATGTTACTGCTGAATCCTTTAACCAGTGAAATGCAGACTTAAATCAACTCCATATTCTCATATCTGGGCACTCAGTAGCCCAGGTTCTAGAGAGGGATTGACAGATAAATTAAAACCTGCTGAAATTAAAATTAAAAAAACCCAACCATCAACAAAAAAAACCCAAAACAACAAAGAACACATCTCATCATACATCTCAACTATGGATCAGGCAAAACTCTTGCTCATTCAAAGAACTGATCCAAGGAGTTTGGTTATTCTCCTCTAATTAAAAAGACCAAGCCAATACCTTAGAAAGAACATCCTATAAATGAAAACTACTTAAGAAGACCACCAGGCTTGATTTTTTTGCACAACTGCCTGGCAAACAAAAGGATAAATCCACTGTTCACTGCTCACCTCCCCTTATTTCAGATGATTCATGCCAAGAGGAGGCCAAGTTCAGAAACCCTTTGGAGCTGTTGGCTGCTCAGCCAGACCTTTTTCACTAAAGACATGAAAACTGATCTTGTGGCCCATACAGAGAACTGACATTAATCCCCAAACTGGCTCTGGCTCTGAATTCTCTGCAGAGATTTCAGATGTCTTTGTTAAAACCATTTCTCCTCTTTCCACAGCCCATCTCATAGCTGTAAAGTCTGGCTTTCTCATCTGTTTTGTACTTGTTTTACAGTGGCAAAATTCTCTTCAGATTATTGGATTCTAAATAAAGGGGGTCAATACCAAACAATCTCTATTATAATGCACAGCAGCAACATTTTATAGTAAATCAGTCCAAATGTCATGAAAGTACCCTCTAATTAGGAGGCAGAAGAGGGAAAAAACCATCTTGGTTAAGACTGTATAGCTAATAAAAAAGAACCAAACCAAAACCCTCTTGTACAATTTCTTTGTATAGTAATTGGTAGTTTTAAATTTTTAAAATATAGATTATGAAGAGAAACACTGCAGGCTTGTTCTTAACCACAGCATTACATGGCTGCTGGATGCCAGATGTTCTATGGTGTCTTGGAGGTTTTAATAACACTCTGAGTTTCTGAGGTTCTTTAGGAATTAGCACAGAATCAGCCATAGGAATTTCATTCGTATTGAGTGACATGTTTGAAAGAAATTGTTTCCCAGCAATCTCTGAGGTCACTGCAAATTGTTAGATGGCACCCTAAAGAAATATTTCCCTCTTTCCTCTACGTGTTTGTGACAACAAGAACAATGAAAACATGAAGGATTTTGCTTTAAGCAATACCCTTGCTTTTCCACAGTTTCGCAGCTTGTGTAAAATATGTGCTGTAAAAATTGGTTGAAGAAGAAATAGGGCCTAGGATAAGAAATACCAAAAATAATAACAAAACAACAGTTATCTTTGAGGCAAATTAAAGAAATAAGCAACAGTTGAGCCCATGAGAGGCAAAATGACTGTGTGTTATATATTTTGACATAGGGCACAATACCTTCTGCAGGGCTTTTATGACTGAATTGGAAGAGGATGTATCAGTGGTGCACAAACAGTTAAGAAAAATTACATCATCACAAAAATCCCAGTTAAAAATTAGGCAGCATTTAAGTTAAACATCATCTTGTTCTGTGGCCTGAGGTGAAACTAAAGTGCTGCCTTTAGGTTGGCTTTACATAATTCATTTATTTATTTGTATTAATTTCATGGCAAGGAAAGGCATTTACCCAAAGGTGTTAAGCCTGATAGGAATTTTAAAAATGAAAATAAAATTAAACTCAGTTACCTCTGTGACATCCAGCCAATAAAATCTAATCCCTCAATATGTAGAGATACTTAAACATTTTGCACCATCAAAGCTTTCAATATTAAATTGAGAAAGAGAGAATGTGACACCACTATTCCTTTTATTCGTTAGTGGGTTTGCAATTATTCCCAGGTCCCCAAGGACACAGCCTGACAGATGATGTTTTAGGGAAACAAAATAAAAATTTGGCTATTCTCAGCACCTTTTTGCATAATAATGAGCCTGGGCAGAGGGAAGGTGATGCTCATGGAGAAGTGCACAAGGTTTGCCTCTGGGCTACTCTGCAGGAAACCTGAGCCCACAACAATTACAGTGTTTGTTACTGGAAAAGTGAGGGAGAGTAATTAGAAAAATGCTCTTAAAACCAGCGGCTCTTTGTAATATATGCTTTCTAATTTGCTTTGGCAAAAGTGGCTTGTAACAGTGTGAGAACATATTAAAGCAGCAGCAATTAGGCACCTAAACAACCATGATGACAGCTTTTTAGTAAAAGCTTTAGCTTTTAATTTTGAACAGGCAGGTCCCGCTGAGAACAACCTCCTAGAACTGTAATTTTGGGTGATGTGATGATGTGTTTTTGGCAATTCGTTAAAAACTTCTCTTTTTCTTTTTTTTTTTTTCTTTCCTGAGGAGACAGTGGGTAGTGGTCTCTGCAACTCTGTTTGCAGAGTTGGCTGTGTGATTAACACCACTTCTCCCAAACAGTTTGCAACATGTCAAGTACAAACTGAAAGTGCTCTCTGGCTTTTGTTTGTAGTCACTTTATCCTCCAGGTGCCCATGGGAAGAGCCCCTGAGCTGGGCCTAACTCACTGTACAGCTGCAGTCCCTGGCAAGCTCCCTCTGACTGTGTCACCTCATGCTCTTCAAAACTGTGACACTTCTTCCTTATTTTCCCTAAGTAACCTGAAGGCCCTAGAAAAAATCCAACCAAACAACACCATTTTTTGGGGGGAAAATCCTAACTAAAGTTGGGTCTGGTGACCCTGGAAAGGCATCAGAAGGAAGGAACCACGGAATCTGATCTTGGCACCAACCCACTCATGGTTTGTGTCGCTGAGCACACTCCTCAATATCTCATTCTGTTTATCCTGTTACTCACTCTTCCCACATAATGTGCAAAATGCATTATTCCAGCAGCTGGGTGTGCAGGGGTGTTAGAGGATCGTTGGTAATTGGGGGATTTAAGCTCACTCTGGGTTTCTATGAATGGCCCGTAGAGGAAATGGGAATTTCAGTTTTGCCTCCAGGGACTTGATTGTCTTTTAACTTCAAAAATCAACCAGCAGTTGCATTAAAACCTTTCAACTCTTTCTCCCCCTCTTTCCAAACTATCAGTGAGGACTTTAACCATCGGTTTAACAGAAATCCATTAACACAATTCCATCATTTCTGAGCAGAACTGCCACAGGCACTAATACACCCTGGGTCATGGTCAATAAACACTCCTGTCCTTGTCCCACGGTCCTTGCAGCTCTGAAGAGGCACATTCAGTGCTTTGCCTGGTCATTGGGGAGATGCAAGAGCAACTGAGGGACCTGGAGAAGCAGCAAGAGAGGTGAGATGACCCTCCTTAAACTACAAGGCCTCCACTTCACAGAACAGCAGATTGTCCAGAAAAACAGCACCAAGGTTTTATTTTTTTCCCCTCTGTTTGCTAACACTTCAGTAGCTTTTCCTGGCATGGAGCCAGCACAGCACTTATGGAGATAAATTCCAGCCTCTGAGTGGTTCCATTAGACTCATATCCCAAGCTACACATGAGCAGGCAGAGCCCAAAGCGGATCACGATCATGGAAAGGAGGAACAGGCCACTGTGACATTTTGCTGCATGTATTTAATAAGTGCCCAGAGTGTGGGAAGAAACATCCTAACATTTAGAAACCTCTGCAAAAGAGAGTCAGAGACCATTAAGTTAAAGAAGAAATGTAACAGGGGAAACTCAGCTGGATGCAGGAATAAATCCCAGTGTTTTCAGCCTTGCTGTTCTGAAACATGGACCAGGATGGAGAAAACTAAACAGAGAAATCCAGCTAAGGAACTACCAGGAAGTTTATTAGCTAAAAATATGTATCCATCAAACATGGCTTTTATCCCACAGCTCTGCCATCACACACAGCTGATGGTAAATATATTTACCTCTGATGTTTTTGCACCTAACTGAGTTAAAGTGCTGCTGCTGCTGCTCTCACTTGGTTCCTTGATAAATGTAATGGAGTAAATCTTGTAACTGCTTTCTGATCTAACCTGCTCAGATGTTATTTCCCATTCTGCCTTTCAAATTCAAAAGTTCAGATGATCTGAATTGTTGCAAATTAGGAAAAAAGTCAATTCTCCACCATTATTTTCAACACTTGCCCATGGTTCCAATAAATACTGTGTAGCCTTTAGTGATATTAAGACCTAGAAGAGCAGCCAGTCTATTTCCTACACATACCATGATTTTGGAAATAATTTATTACAATGCTATAAATGAAAATTCTGCTTAAATATAAAACCAGTGCAACACTTACAGCAACAACACAGTAAATTTCACATATGAAGAATGCCAGTTCAAGCTGTAGCTTTCCTCTTTTCCTTTCCCATTTTATGCGTTGGACTGATATGAATTCATATAGCAAAGTACCTGGAGTGTCTGACACGAGCTACTTCACCAGTGCAAATTATCCCAAACAAGTATTAATCAGCATTTTGTAACATATATTGCACATATTGTAACAGAAGGAGAAATAAAACCTTTAAAACCTGGGCAAATGAAACCTGGTGAAATAAATAATAATAACAAAACATGAATAGTAAGTGAATACCAGTAAATGAACCCCAATTTTGTGCAACCCTAGTAGTAGTTATTATGCATCTGTTGATTCTCCTGTTACAGATTTAAGCATTAACTTGGAAGAAATTATCTCTGGGTATAGTTAAGATTGAGCAGATTTTTTCATATCTATGAAAAAAAAGTAAGCAATACAAACAACAAAATATAATGGATTCCTGGAGAACCCTCCACTGTATTACAACTACAGACCAATAAAACCCTCATGTGTGAAAACTTCATCTGCTTTAGAAGTAAATTGGAATGGAGTTTGATTTTCTGTTTTTAATATCTCCTCCAGGCAATGCTGGAGAAGCATTCCCATAACATACTGCTAAATTTAAATTTTTCCAACTTATAAACACTTAGACACACAATTCAAAGGCAACACTTAAATATGGAAAAGGTAACTGGCTCTGCTTACAGGAAGGGAAGGGAAAGGAAGAGAAGGGAAGGGGGGACATGGTGTCATAGAAATTTTGTTTCCAAACCTCAATTTGTGAGCTGCATCATGTAAAATAAATCGATTGCACCCCATGATTTACAGTGAGAACCACCCTGCAGGTGCTGTGCTCATTTTCAGTTGAACTCCATTAACTAGAATCCAATATTTGATTTACTCTTCATTTAACCAGCAGATACTTATATAATGCCATCTATTGATCAACATAGGTGTGGATCTCTGCACCTCTTTAAAATTTTTATTTAAAATATTTAAATTTTGCAGTTTGTGTTCTGTCCCTCAGTGTCTCCCACCACCTAAGGAAGGAGGAATGCAGGACTGAAGGGCTGCAACCAGATCCCTTCATGAAGGTTTTCAGCTGTGTTATGTGGCTTTTACTGCTGACAGGAAAGGAACTGGAGACCCACTGAGTCCTTAGGCATGAGCTCCTTAGAATAAATTGTTCTTGCAGCCTTTGTTCTCCCTTTCTGCTGAATAGGTTTGTGATCAGAGCTTTGTCTCACTGATACAAGCATTTATTCTAAACCCTCTCTTCAAAGGAAAACAAATCAAGTAGAAATCAGAACATTCTGAGTGATCAGAATGTTCATGTTTTCTGTGATAAAACAATTGTTCACGGTGGCAGAGCATTTCCAAGAGCAACCCAAAGAAACTGGGGAACTCTCTTCTCATTAAGGGCAGAGGGTTATTCATGGCTATGCAAGAGGTTCACCTTCAGGAAGGGGTTGATAGGAAAAATGCACTTTCAATTTGGGGGACCTGAGATAGCACATGAAGGTTTGGAATTAAAGGTTAGATTTTTTAATTCAGGACAGATGGCAGAAAAACCCCCTCTGCTCCCTGATTTTTCCCAGGTACAAAGTTATGGGGATCAAGGACTCTTTACAGCTCAGGGAGCAGCTGCTTGGCCCCTCACCCAGGCTCAGGAAGCAGGTTTGTGTGAGCCAGGCTGGCAGCTCTTCTACCTGGGTTCAAATTTCCAGTTGAAAAAGTAAGTAAGAGGTTAAACCAGACATTTGCAGCAGGGAGTTTGAGCAAATCCATATTCCTTTCTGCTGCAACAGCTCAGGGATGCTTACCCAGTTGGTGCTGCTTTTCATCAGGGAAGGCTGGAGCCAACAGCTGATGGACACTGAATTCCCAACATCCTGCAGCTCTTCTACAAGTGAAAATGTAGCTCTGTCCAAAGGAGCTTATATGGGAAAACAGAAGCTACAAACCATCTCTGTGTATCTTTTTTTAAAACAAAGCAAAAACCACTTTTTTCCCCCCAAGAGAAGCTTGGAAAGAAAAATAATAATAGTTTTAGTCCTTGTGTATCAGCTTGCAGAGTATATAATACACATACAAGCCCTGTTGGCAGAACTGCATCCTCACAGCAAAACCTGCTGGGGTAAAGTTATACAAATAGTCCTGCCTGTACACACGAGGCCTGTTTATTATCCTTATTTCAATGATCAGTTTGATTTCCATAACAGGAGTGAAATAGCAGCACTTTTACCCAGCAAATTGGGTTAAGAATTAAGAAACTTAAGAACATAGGTGGTCACAAACTGTCTACACTCAGGGAATTTGTTACAGGAGCATGGACACCTCCAGACACACCAGTGCAGCTGGACTGGGCAAACATCAAATCCCTTTTCTTTCTACCACCCCCTTATTGCACTTGAGAACTTCAGTGCCGAGTCTGACAAGTTCCAATGGAAAACAGTTTTCTTTGCTGCAAAGTCTTTAAGACTCAAACATCATTTCAACCTGATGAAAAAGGCAAATCCCCTCTGAAAAAGGTAGCACACAATCTGTAATTAGTTGCGGTATTTTTCTGGGAGAGGGGGAAAGATCAGAGTGAGATTGCACTGGCATTTTTATTCTGGTGTTTCCTAACTTTTGCAAAATTATTTTTGGCACTCTTCATAACAGTATTCCAACATAAGATGCAATTTTGTAGTAATGCCACAGGTTTAGAAAATAAGTAATTTAGGGGGGAAAAAACACCTCAGCACATAGGAATGTCACCCATATAATTTATCATTACCTTTGTATCTGCTTTGAAAACCCCAGAAACCATTTATTTTTACTGTCTTTTATTGCAGTTTAGCATCACCATCTCAACAGTGAGCTCTCATGGGCCCAAAGCTTTGTCAGGCTTTCATGAAATGCTGAAAGGTTCATGCAACCTCTTATTAACCTGTTTTCCTGGCCTCTCTGCCTCCTCACAGAAGTCTCCTGGGACAAAGCAGTTGCAAGAAGTATTTAAAATAAGGTAGTTAGGCAACTACAGGCCACTGCTCATAGTAATTAGAAAAGAACTGGTACAACATTGTCTTTAAAATTGGGCAATTAATGAAAGTATGTTTGGGAAGTTTTTATCAAGTTAGAAGTTCACACTTGGAGTGGCAAACTTAACTTTTCTTTTAGTCTCTCATGTTAATTATGGATCACAAGTCAGGAAAAGGGTCCTCTGGCCACTGACACCTTGCCCAAGGTTTGAGTAATTTACTGCTGGAGTCAGTGGAGGTTTTTCACACTGAATTCTGTGTTCACTGCTCCAGGATTAATTTATGTCTGATTACTGGTATAATTTATCTTCCCTTTCCCTCCATTGTCTTATTTGGAGGACGTTTTAGCTGCACTCCAAAATTATCCTTTTACAAGGAACTGATGCTCCAATGAAGCTGCACACCTTGGACATTCCTAAATGTCTCTGCTTTGGCTTTATACAAGAAGATGATGTTTTTAAGAAAGTTTGTTCCTCTGAAATATTTCTCAGGCCTCCAAATTACACTTCAGAGATCTATTAATGCAGAGGGACAACAGAATCCTCAGAGAGTGGTTTATGCCAGAGGAAACACCTGCGAGACCCAAACTGTTAATTCAGAATATTTGAAAAGGTCACAACTTCTTTATCAGAAAATTAAGCTAACCCTGAAGCAAGGAGTTTCTGGTGGCTTTTAAAACTGGTATCTCCATCAATTAGTCCCTCAAGGCTCCAGTGATGTCCCTCTCATCCACACTTCCTTGTCTCACTCTGGCCACTACCCAGGGCAGAGAAGTTGGCAGAGCAGAGCATCACACAGCTCCAAGCTCCAAGTGTCCTGTTGGAAGGATTTTCCTGATGGCTTTGTTTGGCCCAACACATCCCAAACTCTAAAAAACCCTGCAATTTTGTGTTTTAGTATAACGTGGATGGAGAAGATGAATTTTATTCTGGACCTCCACTGTCACTTTGCCAGAAAATCATTGCCTAGGGAAAGAAAACCTGGAAAATGTGGTTTCACATTTATTTCTGTTGACATAGGTGGAAGAAGCAACATTGTTTGGTTTTTTTCCCTAAGGATAAGAAATTCTTAGGAAACTTCAAAGGCACTTGAAGAGCTATACAAAAAAATTAGAAATTCAGCTCTGTCTATTTGCCCCATTACATACTATCAGACATGTTCAGTGATAGGAAAAGGTTTAAAAAGTGAAATGGAGTTTGTGCTTCCCAATCCATATTGCTCAGCTGTGATATCACAACATGCAGGCATAGAGATTCCCAATATTCCAAAAAAGATTAGAAGCACAAATGGATAACCTGAACTATGAAAAGATTACAAAAGATGCAAATCACTGACAATAAGAACACTGGTCAGTAGTTGGTTACCAGGAGCAGGAAAACAGTCTCTAAAGGAACAGATAATTCTCCTTAGTGCAGCTCTTGCATCTCAAAACCTTGAAATAAAGAAGTACCTGACAGGATACAGAATTTCTTATCATTGTACCTGTGCATTTGTTTGACCAAGGGATGCTGGAAGCTGAAAATCAACCACTTACCAGGGATCCCCTGCTGTTTGCATTCTGAATCCAGTTTAATTTATTCCAACTGACTAAACTTTCCCTGTTTTGGCTCTAAGCATCACTATTGCCTCACTATTGCCTATGAATGAAGTCCAGACTATCTGCTGTAAAAGCTGATCTAAGTATGGATGCTTGCTTGTAAAGAAATCTACACTCCAACCTAATATTGCCACAACTCAGAGCTTGTTACAATATTTGTTATTTAAGAGGCCATTTGACTAAAAACAAAAAAATCACAAGTTTTGTTGTGTTTGATGTAAAAAAACCCCACAAACAAATCCTGCTGAGCCTGTTTTGCAAACATGCTGAATTTATGAGGATGAAAGGCAAGTGAGAAAAAGGTCATGCCTATTAATTTCAATCCTTGTGCAAACCCAGCATATTCTGTACATGCCTTGTAAGATTTGTGGCATTTGGGTAAATACATTTGTATTCCTTTAATGCTATTAATAGTATCCATGCTCTGCATTGCTAAATATTGCAAGTGGTATCTTTTTGCAATTCTAATACACTTCAGTTAAATGCAAGCATGATACTTCAGGTCTATAATTTACTATTTCCATCACATTAGCTCCCTCTAACTTAGTGAAATCCTTTATACTTTGACAGGTCTGTTGGCAGGATTGGACATTTCTGTGCTTTCTTATATGAATTTTTACCTTGACATGGTAATAATCTGTCAAAGTCCTGTGATATTTGAACAATTAGAACTGAATGGGTGAGATTTGAGCAGAGCTGGACATCCCCATCCCATTAGCACAACTCTTTGTGACTCATATCCTCAGCCACACGGTGGAGAGACGCGCTTCCCATCCCACTGACGTCCCCCTTCACATCATGTCTGTATTCAGCCCCACAGTGGAAAACATTTCCTCTTTGTACAGCAAGAAAAAAGCCTTCTTTTATCTTAGAATAAAACCAAGCCCCTTGTAAGCTTCTCTGTGAAAGCAAAAAAAGAAGAGAAAGCCCGGCACAGGACAGTCTGCTATCAGCATGTTCATCTGAAGAACATGGAAACCAGGGTTCAACTTTCATGTCACTCACAGAGAGAGGAGAGTGTCTGGCCACCACATGCAGAGTATTTGCCCTCTGCATTTCCTCACTACTTTTGGCAAGAAATCAGTCCTGGATCTAAGATTGTTACACAGAGATAGAGGAGTTTCATGTTTGTGGCAGCAGGGAAGCTGTGGAAGAAGGAAGCAAGAGATTCCCGTGGGATGAGTGTGGGGACTCCTGACCTATAAGGTAACAGAGTTCAGCAAATATCTTCAGGGCTTCTAACCACGTTGTGAGTGGTGAAGGCACCACAACAAGGTCATGCTGGCAATGGCATGAAGAATGTGGGGCTGTAAGGAGCATAAATAATTTATAAGGGCTGTTGTAGCAGCTCTGTGCCACAAGGAGCTCTTTGACTCCTATTGCACACAGCAAGGCACAGATTTGTCATCTCACTTCCCCTGACAAGTTCATTGCTGATGAGATAAGTGTCTGATTGCTCAGCAGAAAAGCAGGAGTTTGCATTACAGGGTGGGAGACACTGGATACAGTCAGGCTGGGGAGGGATTCGATGCTAAGATTAAAAGGTAATTAAGAAAGGTTGTACAACACTAATCTTTTAAGTGGGCATGGATAAGTCAGTTCCCATCAGCTTTGTTTACACGATGTGCAAAACGTTGATGGAGGAATGTTTTGTGCTTTGCCTGCATCAGGATTCAATAGTGAGGATTATATTAGTAAATGAAGGCGAAATAAGAGCTCATCCAGGAGCTGATGGGGCTGTATATCAAGGCTGCAGACAACATGCTCAGTGTAATGAATGTTTTGTGACTGGGGAATGTGATTGTTGGCACGGGAAGAAGGAGCTGAATGAAACACTAAAATGAAAATTTCAACACTAATTGCAAAACTGCCTGACATAATAGTATCAACAGGAACTTTCTGTTGTATCTTAATTTACTAAACATCAAGACCACATTCATTAATTAGGGGTCTGATCCTACCAGCAGCACAGACAGAGAGCAATTTGACTTGTGTGAGGATATCCATTGATTTCAATGTCACACGGTCCTGTGCTTGCAGAATTGGATACCAGAGGCAGGACACAACCTGGGGATAATACCCAGTCCTATAAAAACCATTCCCTACCTGAAAACAGCCTCCCAAGATCAAAACTACCTTCTGAAGGAGTTCTGCTGAAGGAAAATCTACATGCATATGGATCCAGATGTGTTAATGTATTATCTCGTTTCATATTGAATTTTTCAGAATGAGCTTGCAACTATTTGCAGGTTCTCAGTTCAGGCCTGGAGGCAGGGATTGGAGTTGGTAAGCTTGTGGCTGGTTTGGGTCTCCATTATAAATCTAAAGGGGCTATGAATTAAACATTCATGTTTTTATAGTTTTGCTGACTGTCCCATAAGTGAATCTGCATCCAAATCCATCAGTTTTCAGAGATTACTTCACTTCCACAATCCCACAAACTCACACAACACCCCTACCATGAGCTGCAACCGTATTAATTCATGCCACATAGCCCTGCTCAATGGTGCACAGTTTACACATTTAAATTCTTCAGAAGCAAATTCATAAAAGGCAGGAATGTATAATCTAATATCTCATTTGCAGATGAATAAATCACTTGCTGGTGTCTCATCAAGAACAGCAGACATGCCCTAAACAGAGTTCTTGAGACTGGTGCTGATTAGGAACTAGAGCTGGGGTCAAATCTGCAGGAGAAGTTCTCTCATTGAAGATCCTACACATGTAAAGGTGATTTTGTTATTCTGGTTCGTTTTCTGACCACACATTTTGTGACTGCTTTGACTTCTTAGTTGTAGTTATTGTATAATATATTAGTCTGTCCAACTTTGCGACCAAAATAAAGACAACTTTTTTTTTACCTTATTTTTGTAAAAATGTGAGAATTTTTTTACCTTTGTAATGTAAATGTATGCACATGCTCTCCTTGCAACTTCCAAAAACTTCTTACTCCAAATGTTTACCTCGTCAAATTTGACAGAATGATCCTAAATTAGTAAGTTCATAGGAATTTTGTCAAAGTAGTGCCTGGTACACGTGCCCTGGGCACACTCTGCCTGGTTCCAGCAGAAACCATAAATAGACCAAATTAAAGAAAGATTGAATGAAAACTATCAAATGATTTATCAACCTGATTCCATTTGCAAAACAGAATTAGGATCTTAATTGTCAGAGTCTTCCAATGAGATTTGTTATCTCCATGCACCTATTTTTAGTTTTCAGGAGCATCTGAACCCATTAGTTTTCAATGTAATTTAGCCTTCTAAATCACTACAACATTTAAAAAAAATATAATTTAAATTCTCTCTGCTCATCACCTCCCAATTTCAGCCCAAAATACAGGTATGGGGATGACTGACAAGTTTCCAAGTCACTGGGAATGGCCAAATTAACAGCTATCCACTCAGCACCTCTAATTTACTATTTCATTAGAAATGATGGTAATTTGACACACAATAATCCTGAGAATAACCTGCTCAAAATCCCTTGAGAAAACCTGGGAGAGATAGTTCTGTCAGGTAAATTAAATCCCAGGAAGTAAAGGGATGTTATTTTACCTACTGCAAATCAATCAGAGGTGCTGTTTAAAAGGTCATTTGTATGTAAGTGGAAATTTTTTAATGCCCCTGTTTAAAGGCACTAAGTGTTATATGGACAGGCATTAATCCATGGAACTCTGGAATACTAGAAAAAATGCTCAGAGGTTTGTCTGTAAGAACCAATTACCTGCTGATTCATTAAACTTAATGAATTATTAAAGAAAATCAAAGATTGATGCATTCTACTTTCACCCATTTGAACTGGCAATAAAAACACACAGTTTCCCTTTCCAGGAATATTTCAGAATTTGAACATTTAAAGTGATTTTGCTCTGAAATCGGATATGCCTGGAAGAGCTGGGTTCAGTCACTGTAATATGGTTTAACTGCAATAAGACATAGATCAAATGTAATTATGGTGAAGAAAAATAATGCAATTTTCATGAAGAAAAGAACAACTCTGTATACTATCAGTGCCCATATGTTTAATGAAAAGCAGTAGAGATGGTTCCTCCGCTTTTCATTTGAATTGTGCAATAAAATATTAATAAGTATGAAGCACAAACTTTGTCCACAGCAGTGATGTGAGGAGGCCACATGCAAATCAATAGCCTGGAGACTGAATGTGCACCAGGACAAATTTCTCCAAATGTACTCTTGTTTTTCTCATGGAATGAGCTGAACTTCTGCCCTGATCTTGTTAACCTGCTGAGGCAGGGGATTCCTGCAAGGCCAGAGGGGATAAGTCACACAAACCTATGGATTTCCAGCTGTATCTGAGTACCTGTTGTCCATATTCACATTATTTGTGGCAACTGAAAGCTGTCCAAGGAGCACAGAACTGCTGCTTCTGAGCTCAGAACAACACACAGAATCATTTGGGTTGCAAAAGCCCTCTAAGATCATCAAGTCCCAGCTGTGCCCAATGCCCACCTTGTCACCCAGCCCAGAGCACTGAGTGCCATGTCCAGTTGTTTCTTGGACACTCCCAGGACACCCACACTCCAAAACACCCTGGGCAGCCCCTTGCAATGTTTAAAAATCCTTTAATGGAAGAAATTCTTCAAAGAATATACCCAAAGAATGGATTTTGTACAGTATATGGCATAAAGGAATCCAGAAATACAATGTATGTGTTGGAGAAGTTCCTCATGTTAGAAAGAATAAGAAATATGTTTGCAGAAAGCAAAGAAGAAAAGGAGACATGGTAAGGATAGTGAGGCATGTGAATTCAGAAATGCATTTCTAATCTCATTAAAATGATTATAATTTAATTTTGTTCCATTTTCTCATCCCTAATGACTCTTTATATACCTGCAAGGGAGGTCTCCTCCTTCCTAGGAATTCTGCTCTACCTTTTCTCTCTCTTTCCTGAGCAATGACACTGCTTTGGAAGGAAAAAACCAAGCTTTGCCTGGCATTGCAGCATTGTGAATATGTCACATTCAAATTTCCTTGAATGAAACCTTTCTCTTTTTATCTCCTGCTTTTATATGCAAGCTGCTTCCTTCCTAAGAACTACACGGAGGGGAAAAGATTAAATTAGATCTCAGTCCTTCTTTTGTTTAATTTTAACATAGAGGTAGAAAAGCAGCACAAAACGTAACATTTCAGTAACAGCATCAAAAGGCTGATGATTTATATTTTAGTTTTCTACTTCTTTTTGTCTTTTCTATGTTGAAATATCTCCACATAGGTAATTTTCTTCTGTCTTGCACACGAGAATCACCAGTCAACCATTTGACATCAGTAAGTTACTCAGGTCCTAAACTAATCAACTTCTGTTTGTACCAAAGGGAAAAATGCCTTCACTTAGTTCAACAGAAGGATTCATGTCACTTTTCCCAACAGGAATTGGTGGCCATGCTTAGTGGGAAATGTTAACAGAGTCTGACTTACTGATGGGAGCAGAAAAGCTGACACTGCAAATGGAGAAATTAATGGATACAGCAAAGACAAATAAGAAAGTCTGATGTTTATGTCTGATGTCTGCTAGAACTTTCTGTATGTGGATGGATAGTCAGCTAGAATGAAGGATTCTGTCCACAGACTCAATCCTGCAAATGCTATGTTTGTTTATACTTTATAATTTTATTATGCTGCCCAGAGAAGCTGTGGCTGCCCCATCCATGGAAGTGTCCAAGGCCAGGCTGGACAGGACTTGGAGCAATCTGGGATAGTGGAAAGTGTCCCTGCCCATGGCAGGGGGTGGAATGAGATGATTTTTAAGGTCCCTCCCAACCCAAACCATTCTATGACTCTTCATACATGAGCTCTGTAACATTTTACACAGAACCAAAGGCACGTGTGTTTAAGATTCCTGGAGAAGCCAACATTTATATATTGACAAAACACCAGCACCTGCAATAAAGAGACAGTGAGACTGCTGAGCCCCATTCTGCTCTTCCCATAGAACATTCCTGCCACAGGAGCCAACAGCTCAGTCCTCCTGTGAAACATCCAAGTCAGGAGATGTGTGATGTTCGGAAAGCAACAGTAAATTAATTATGGCAGACACCTCTGGTGTGCAAGCAGAGAGTTGTGGAGTGTTTGTTCACAGCAGGAAAGCAGTGGGCTGCTGCTTTGATGCAGAAATTACTAAGGGACACTTCACATCTTTTCCTTTGCTGGAGATCAAACTATGGTTTAAAGATTATTTTAATGTTCATTTGTTTGCATTTCCCTGGGCTCTCTATGTGCGTTTTAGGACCTGGTTGTACCTTCACATTCATTAATGTAAAAAAAAATGGCTCTGCTAAACATCAAACCTACAACAGGAACAAAAGGAACTCTGTGAAGTGAAGAGCAAGGATTCATTCTTTTCTGGAGTAGTGGAAGGTCTTAGACAAAACTGAATCACAGTGTAAAGTTGTGATGAAGCTGTAGAGGTGTTTCTAAAGGACCACAGCTCTGAGTGCACATTTCCCAGAGAATTTCAGGCACTGGGACAGAGACTGAGGAAGGGCTGAGAACAGAATGAGTTTCTCTCTTTCTTGGAAAGAACGGGCACAGCAGAAAAGATCACAGAAAGTTTCTAATCGTGTTCTGCCATCTGGGAAAAAGAAATCCTTCCACCACAGGCCAGTGCCTGTGCCATAAACTGACAGCAAAGACTGAGGCCTTAACGCAAACTGCAAGCATTAAGCATTTCTGTTCAAAGGCAATATCGCTCCTGCTGAGCACATTCTACCTCCTCCACTTTTCCCTGTTTTTCAGCTGGACAGGCTGAGCTGAAGTCTGAGTCCTTCAGAGTCTATTAGAAGTTTTATCCACCTTCAAGCTGGGGAATTACCGGGAGCAGAAGATCACAACCAATTATAGTTTGATCATTGATGCTGCAACTGTGATGAGAAATTTTGCCCAAATATAAAGTCAGAGTGTAAAAGGCTTCTGAAACCATTCAGTTCTGTGCAAAATAGAGGTGCAAGTTTATAGAAGCATTGGAAAGCTGGGGAAGGTGATAGGAAAAGGAGCTGGCTAGGGAGTTTCTTTTGGGCTCTGCAGTATATTATTTGCATTATTTTATTCTTGTGCAAACCCAGCAAAATATAGGATTGACCCTGCATGAAATAGGAAATTCAGTGTAAAGTTTATTTCTGAAAGATGCAGCTTTTACCTGAGGGGAATTTTAGCCCTGTTTAATATGAGCTCCTTTATAACTAAATCTCTCCCAGAGATTGAACAGTCTTTTCAAAAGGAGGGAACAGGCAATTTTGTTGATGTTTGGACCAAATTCAACTTCACTTGGTGTGGATGTTCAAGTATCCTAAAGGAGGAAAAAAGTTTGTTTTCATCTCTTTAGTAACCAAAATCCTCTAATGGCAAAATCAGTTTTGACATACTTGTCTGGTTTATCTCTTCTGAGTCCAACCAGTGCAGAGTGTTTGTATCTGAAGTGATGTTTATTCTCAACTGCCACAGACTGATCCAAGAGTTGGTGCTGCTTTGCCTGTGACATTTCCCACAGACATTCCAAAACTAAAAGTTGTGACACACAAGTTGAGAGTCCCACTGATGCCTTTAGGAACTGCCTCAGACTTCCTGTTCCTCTCTTCTAGAAATCCCTTTTTAATATTTACAGAGCTAAGGAAACAAAGCAAGGCTGATTTACCCCTCTATTGTTCATCTGGTTTAAAAAGGGACAATGATGCACCTTGATTTGGGCTCTCACCATTCAAAGGAAACAGCTGATCTATTTTACCCTCAGTTAGGCAGGATCTTAGAGGAACTTCAATTACTTCTTACAAGGCCAAAACCTGAAGAGTCTTTATGTTTAAAGGGCCTCTCTATCATTAAACTTACAAAAATGAACAAACATTGAGAAAATACTGATTTTTTTTTTTCCTCAAGAGCAATTAAATAGTGAATTATACCATCTATACCATCCTAGAAGAAAAATCCAGCAATTAAACATTAAAAACACCTTTCAGGAACCAAATTCAGACAAGGCTATAAGAAGGTATTAAATGCTAGACACGAGAGTATTGATCTTAATTACAAGAGTGTGATACAGGAAGAGATCCTGGGCTCCCCATTACTGGGAGATAAATTAGAATTCTTACTAAAGATAAAGTGCATAATCCATCTTCTGGAGGAAACCCTGCAGCTTATTTACAAAGGACCACAGGAATCCTTTGGAAGGATGTGGTTATGCTGATCAGTGAGAGCTGAAATACAAACCAAGGATGTGGCAGACTCTGAGTGATTCCCAAGGCACATTCCAGATCCCCAGAGAAATATGAGAATACTCCAGGAAAAAAAAAAAAAAGGAGAAAAATCCATGAGGGCTGAAATTCTCCAGAAATGTGGAAGATAGCTCCAGAAGGTTTAAATAATGTAGCTTTTTGAATCAGCAAGGAGTGGTGCCAGCAAAAAATAGTCAGAAGGTTTTCTTTTTTCATTCTTTTCCCTGACAAAAAGCTTATTCTCAAATTCTTGGTGTTTAAAAACAGTTGTCTTTGAAGTTGGGCATAGGAGACTAGCCATGAACTGTATTATAAAAGTTTGAGGGATAGCGCTTGAAAATGAAATTTAAAGTATAAAAAGAAGGTAAAATTCAGAAAAACTTGTATAAGACAAAGCACTTTTGATATTCCTAAAAATTATCTATTATAAACACTTCTGCCACCAACCTTCCCACCCTTCCTTCCCCTCTCTCCCCAATATAAAGGTTATTTTTTCAGTTACGAATGAAAGGGTTGAAATTTAGGCCAGTTTAGGCCTTGAATGCAAACATCTGAGAAATCTGGCCAAATATTCCCAAATCACTTTGTAAAACTCAAGAGCACTCATAAAACAAATAAAAATAAACAAACAAAACCTGCCTTATCCCAGAGTGTGGTTGCATGAACCAGTGCCATGTGTGAGACTCAAGGAAGTGAGGCTGGTCATGCATTACAGAGACCAAAAAGAGCATTTATTTCCAATAACTCTCTGTAAATCCAATTAGATATGTTTGCAAAACCCCACAAGAGAATCCAACAGTTGGTGGAAACAAGCATGTAAGGAATAAAATGTTATTTTGGAGTCTGGGTTGTCTTTTTATGGCAGGAAATAAAACCCAGAGATCCCTCTAAAGCAGGTGCAGGTGCTCTAATGGGGCAAAGGGAAGCTGGTCACGAGCCTGTGGCTCCTGTGCCTTCAGTTGCATCAATTTTCATTGCAATAATTTTCCCCCAACAGTGAATTCAAGCAATGAATTATGGAAAAACACCTTATTAAAGTGGTCCTAATCTACCAGCTTGCCCCTTTGGTGGAGCTCTGGAGTGGCTGACCAGTGTGACAGGGTTTTTTTAGTTTGAGAAAAATAAAACCACATTTTTTTAGTGCTTTGGAAGAAGCACTAAAATTCCATCTGAACCTCCATGGACTGAAGTGATGGAGAAATCTTAGAGGACTTCAGTGGATATTAAGCTGGAGGAGAAAGCACCTAAAAATACTGCAGCTTGACAAAAGAATACTATTTCTTTAGCTAGAAAAGTGACCTTAAACCAGAACATATCTCAGCACGTAGCAAGGGGAGCAGCTTGGTCATACATTCAGGGGACAAAAGAGTGACAGAGCTGCATTACCTTATGTAACAGCAGTCAAGGCATGTCTGACAATAAACTCTGAGGAACCTGAAGAAAAGATGGCTGAAAAATTCATCAGAACTATAAAGCAAAATTTCTCTTTCACAAAGAGAAATAAAAGGCAATGTTCAACTTCAGAGCGACACGGATCCGACTCACAACGAAGAACATCTGTTAAGTACAGAAGAAACTTCTTTTTTTATCTTCTCGTAAAGAAATTATTTGTCAGCCTTGCATTATGTCTGTCTATAAGAAATGAGGGTGGGAAAAATATAAGTGATATTTTTCATGCCGTAGAATAACTCGAAAAAGAGCTCTACTCGATTCAGACCAACTGCAATATTGGGCCATATGTAGCACAGTTCTTCTTAATGGAATAAAAGGGAAAAAAAATGCCAACCTAGAATTTGATTCACAAAATGAGTTTGGGTAATCTAAACTAAGCTATATAGCAATGGAGGCAGGCAGAGATAAAGGACACAAAAGGATGAAGGATGAAATGACAGGAAACTTTCCAGTGTGCCTGAGCAGCCACAATGAGGGTGTGATAAGCTAAACACTTTGTTATGCTTTAGAAATGCAGCATCTCAACAGTTTTGCTCCAAATGTTGTGTTGAATTTTGGAGAAAACTACAATGTCTACTGAACTTTCAGGAAATGGCATAAAATCAAATTTTGAGTTCTGCTGAAATTTTCTGTTTCCATATGTGAATTGCTCTTTTACTTTCTGATAATTAAGTTTATCATTTTAGCCCTGAATCCATATGAGTCTGCGATTTTTTCACACACAGGCAGATGGGATTTTAGTTGGAAATAAATGTGGCTTCTCTTCAGGCCATTAAATTTGTAAATATAAAAGGAGGCAGAAGAAAATTCTTCTCTAGAGTTTAGGCCATCTTTAACTTGTGTTTGGACGGGGTGAAAGTGGACAGAAGAAAAGTTTCAATGCCTGTCGCTGTCTGGTTTTACACACTCACAGAGGATCACATGTGCCAGACAATTCCCTGATTGCAATCCCTGAAAAGCTGCTGGGAGAAGGTGCCAAGGCACCTTCACTGAATCATAAAGGCTGGAAAAGATCTCTGAGATCACCAAGTCCAATCTTCAACCAAGTACCGTCATTCCCACTAAGCCATATTGCAAATGCCACGTCAGCTGATTTTTTGAGCATTTCCAGGGATGGTGACTCCATCACTTCCCTGGGGAGACTGTTCCAATACTTAAACACATTTTCAGCAAAGAAAAACTTCCTAATATCCAACTTGAACCTCCCCTGGTGCAGCTTGAGGTGTTTTCCCTTTGTCCTATCAATGCCTGACGTCTCTGGCTGATCAGGACCCACACAAAGCCTGAGGTTTCACCATTTTTTCTTTTGCAACCTGGACCAAGAGGGCTCATTATCCTCCCGGGAAGAGCAGCTGGAGGAAGGAAATTGAATTTCCACATCTCTTTTTCAGCCTTTTCATTTCTTTCTCCTCCCCTTTTACTCTTTACAATTTAGACGTGCTTTGTTCGAAATCCATTACAAGTATTCCACCCCTAAATCCAAGCTCTGTTCAGGCTTTAGGTGAACATTAAGCTGGACTAATCAGAGTCATCACCAATAAAGCTTTCCACTTATTTTGTATCAACATATTATGGATAAATATAAATAATTTCATATAAATATGCATACACCCCATTAACTATGAATACACCCCATCAACTATGATGTAGATGAACTTGTCAGATACCACTTCTAAAATCCTTCCTGTTTTTGGAAAAAGTTTGAGAAAACACCACAACTAGGTTTCATTTTACTTTTGGATGTTTTTATCCTGTCAGAGCTCTTTTCTGCCATGTATTCATATTATTTTTTCAGATGATAGGATAGGTAGCATTTATCTTCCCCACCCCTGCTGAAATGCAAGCGACACAAACCCATCTATCTGCTTAGTGAAAGCGGAACTGTTGCTGCTTTATTTATTCCTGTAAAACTCATTCCATCTCTCAATTTTAGCTTGTCTCCGAAAGAAAGCTACCAAGGAATAAATGCTGTATTCAGATAGATGAGGACAATTTTACACTGCACATTTTACACAGACATCATTTTTCATCAGTTAATTGGAGACAGTTTTGTCCCAGCGTTCAGATGGTTCTGTACTGATGGTAAAAAATAATGACAGCAGAACAAAACTGTGTGACAAACTGCATCATGTACCAATTAGCCAGTCTTACCCTGCTACTGTTATGAGGAAAATGAAAGATCCAGATAGAAATGATCCTCTTTGTTTTGGAGAAGTTGTTGTAGAGATGCTTTTTCCACCCTGTGAAGCAGTAACTCAGCCCTAGAAATGCCTGTAATGAGGCCTCGCAGGGACCACTTTCTTCTTAAGCCTTATTATCATGTAGGGCCTGGGCATCCTGTGCTCCTTTTGCCATTGGAGTCCTATTTAGGCTGCACAGGAGATGGAGAGTAGAGCCAGACACTTCATCACTAATGAAATCAGGATTTATAAGAGCAGCAATCCCTGTCCGTCTTAAATCTTGGGCTAAACAAATTGGGAAGGCAAAGTAGAGCCACCGATGGGCTGGGAAAGCACTGCTGAGGATGAGAGTGATAAACAGTCTGGTTCAGTGTGGGCAGTAATTTATAAAATCAACCCAGGAGAAAGTAAGACATTTCTGTATAAAGAGAGCCATCAGTCTCTCCCTCCAAAAATACCTCCTGAGTGTGTGGGGGGGTTTCTGTTTCAGCTTAAAGAGCCAATAAACACAGAATTGGAGCCAACAGAACAGATCTCAGCAAGGAGCTGAGTGGGTGTGCAGGGTTATAAATGAAGCTGAAAAGCACATGTACAGTATTTATAGCACGTCACTGAAGTGAATCACAAAATCACTGTCTGGACTTGATGGCTTTAGTAATCAACAATGTACTTCTCAAAATACCCAGACACACACAAATCTGTTCTGAAAAATAGCCATGATCAGAATTGCATGGACTGATTTCAGCTGAAGGAGATCTGATCCATGAATTCCTTGATGTTGTTCAATGTCTTTAAGGAGGCAGCAATTTGAAGCAGGATTGAAAGCAGAACTAAATGGGGACAGGCCATTCAGCAACAGACTTTTCCTCAAGTAACTTACAGTAAGCAACAGTTAACAGGAAGGTAGTGAACCAAGTTCTCATTGCTGCTCCCAATTAAATCAATGATTTCTACTCTTTTATCAAGGATGAAGAGTCGTAACCACTCTGGCTGTTGAATGATAAATGGGCTGAGGGGCCCTGGATGATGAATCTGCCCCTGGCTTGAGGATAACTGGAAACAGGCTGTTTAAAGCAAGCAGAGAAGCATTTTATCATTTGGCTTCACAGCTCATTTCCATTTCCTCTGCTTCCTGTGGTTGGGGCAGGGTATTGACAGGGTAAACTCCTGGTTTTATGCTCACAGGCTCTGCTTTCACTGCAGCCACCTGATCCCTCCCTCCTCCCACAGGTCAAGGGCTCCTCTGTTTTCTTCACAGTTTTGTGATCTGGAGGGTAAAGTGTGCAATTGCTTAGAGGCATTGTAATATGGATCAAAAAAAAGTTTTCCAAGAAAAATTCAGGAAAAATAAGTCAAAATGATTTATATATCTATGCAGGGACTCTCCAGTTTTTCACTGCAAAGTGGAAAGGGCTTAAAAGCCAGTGAAGCAAGACAGGAAAAAAAAAAAAAAGTAATATAATGCAAACTAACTTACAGAACTTTCAGGCTGTGAATTGATGTGCAGCTCTGCAAACAGGAAGAGAAGAGGGGTATGGCTTTACGTGAGAAGAGAACCATATTTTAGGATATTGCTTGTTTGCACAGTAATATTGGGCACCTGACCAGGATGTGCAGATAACAACAGAATTATTGTGGGATCCACCCACAATACAGGAATTGTATTGTATCCACAATTGAGTTGTATCCACAATTACAGGAATGTACCTCTCTGTAAGCACAAAAAGGTCATTTTTCTCCACTGAAACAATTTTAAACTAAAAATGTTTCCATATTCTGATGAACTGTCAGCCCAGTTTCCTGCTGTCACTGCCATCAAACGATGCACAGCCCCTTCCACTCTGCACCAGGTTCAGCTAAACCTTCCAAACTGGGCTCATTTCCACCTCCCAAAGGGGAAGAGCCACAGAAAATTAATTGTTTTAAAAATTATTTCTCTCTTTTTATAAACATCATGTTCCACAGTTAACTCCATTGCAGATACTTTTTACCTGGACTTGGGGTGGATCCCACAATAATTCTGTTATCTGCACATCCTGGTCAGGTTCCCAATATTATTGTGCAAACAAGCAATATCCTAAAATATGGTTCTCTTCTCATGTAAAGCCATACCCCTCTTCTCCTCCTGTTTGCAGAGCTGCACATCAGTTCACAGCCTGGAAGTTCTGTAAGTTAGTTTGCATTATAACTTTGGGGGTTTGCCTATTTTCTTTCTTGACCTCCCGGAAAAAAAAAAAAAAAAGAATTTCCTATCAAAAGTCTTTTCCTGTCTAAAACTGATTTGAGTGAAATGGCCTTTATATGAGTTCTGGGCTTGTGCAATCCTTGCTAAATGTGTTTACAGGTTGGTGAGCTAAAACTCATGGCCCAGATGCCGAGTTTCTTAATTATTTCTTCATTCCAGCAAACACCATTGGTATCAAAGAGAGTTTGCCTGAGTACAGGAGCTTGGGGTTTATCCCAGGAGAGTAAATAGTGCTTAAATTCAGAGTAATTGCTGAACTCTTTAACATTTTGTTTGCTGATATTGATTTCTTTGTACCCAAAGAAATTTTTCTGCTCTGCATCAGGGAGAAAATCATTGCTAAATAATAATCAGTGGAAACACACAGTCAGAGTTTCTTCCAAGTCTACAGCTCTCCCTGCAAGAGTGAGAAAAAGGATTTGCATCCTCCTTTGTGTTAACCTGGAGTAGCAATACAATATCTATTGGAGGTTTAGCCCTACAATGTATTGTATTCCAGCTACTTGTGAGTAACTGCAGTCAGCTCCCATTGATTTTGTTTCCTTCCTCAAGGCCCATGCATCTTTAATCTGCAAAAACACCATCTTCCTAATAGTAAATAAAATCATGGGACCCCAATCTCCTCTTTAACAGGCCACTTTCATATTGATTTTGAGTTACTGAGTTTGCAGCAGTGGAAGGAGAAAAAGCAGAACTGCAAGAAGCCAAACACTTTATGAACAGTAGATACATAAAAATAATACAGAATAGTCCAATCATCCCATCTCAAAACATTCTCACCTCAGGGGAAAAAAAAAAGAAAAAAAAGGAAATTGAGTATTTTTTCATAATATACTGGTTGTACTCTGCAAACATCACTGAATTCCATCTCTCTCCCCAGAGCTGTTTCATGGATATAAAGATATTTTTCTCTGCCTGGCTTTGATAATTTTTAACCCAAAATTTGTTCTGTCACTCAAAATGGGCCGGGTATTTCCCTACCTGTGGGAAGAAGAGACTTTCACACCAATTTGCTGCCAACAGAAGGGACCCCAGTCTGGATTACCAAATTAAACCCAGCCTTGCAGATGTTGAAGCATCTGAGGTGTTGGGTAGCAATTCATTCCACTGTCTCCTCCTTTTCCCCTCTGTTGTCAATGAGAGGCTCCAGTTTTCCACCCTCCAAAATTAGAGACGAATACAAATAACAGCTGCTGCTTCTGGTGTTTTGAATAATTCATAGCAGCTCAGTTTCAGGTTTGTAATGTTATTTAAATCCTACAACACATGGAGAAGGACAGCTCCACTGGAGGGTTCCTTGATTTTCAAGATATGGAATGGAAAGATATTTTTTAAAAATATATCCTTTAATTATATTTTATTTTGTTTTTTTTTTGAACTCATGATGAGATATATAGTCAGGAAACATTCCCTGAAAAGACTTCAGCTAACAGAGGATTCAGGATGAGTATTTTAAAACATAAAAAACCCAGCAAACTGATCTCTGGCTTATTTGAAAGTGCCTGGATTTCGCTGGGGGCTGGGACAGCAGGGCTGGGCTCTGATTTCTCCCCCCACTTTTGGAGCTGATGAAAAGAGTATCAAAATCGCAGGGAGCTGAATATTTTTCAATTAACTATATTTAGTGTGTGAAAATCGAAACTCTTCACAAAACTGTGACAATTTTGACAAATCCTCCACGTTTCAACATTGTCAAACTGAAACTAATGTGCTGTTAGGCAAAAACAACTTTACAACTTTTTTAAAAATTAAGTTAAAGAGGGAAAACTAAATCATACTGCACTAAAACATAGTGCACTGACATTTCTATTAATTTCTCAATGATATTGAGTCTTGAAGTTTCATATTAATTATGGATCTTTCCTTTTTCCCTCTGAGAGCTCAATTTTTGTATGTGTAATGGCTAAATTCACAATTCTCTGCAGTGATAGAAATGCTGAAATACTGATGCAATGAGACACTTGCAGAAATACACAGAAGCTGAGAAAATCGGAATAAGTGACAATAGTTACACAGAAACTGCTCATTCCTGCAAACTGCTGTCCCTGGAGAAGCCCTACAGAAAGGAGGATGAGGTTGCTTTAGAATCAGAGTCATTTAGGTTGGAAAAGACCTCCAAGATCATCAAGTCCAACCTTTGACTGATCACCACCCCAAGCACTGAGTGCCACATCCAGTCATTCTCTGAACACCTCCAGGGATAGGGACTCCCCCACCTCCCTGGGCAGCCCCTTTAATAAATTATTTAAATTATGAGCACCTTTTCAATAAATTATTCGAATTACAGCTGAAAGGAAGAATATTTTTTTAAATGAAAATGATGTCAATTCTAAATACCAGGTACAGCAAAATCAATCTAACGAGCTTCAAGTCACTCTTAATTTTCCTGTTGGACATGATGTTTAAATGAAGAAATATTTTAGAGCAAACACCAGTCTTTGATAAGGGTGTGTGACAGAGATGGAAGTTATTCAGAGAATGAGTTTGGAGGTCTTTTACCCAAGGCATCCCTCCCAGCCAGAAGTACCCCAGGGTATGGAGGAACCATCAGAACAGGTGATCCCAAAGTGAGAGGAGATGGGGAAGACAAAGTGATTTTATGAAATCCAAATCCGCCACATGTTGACTTGAAACCACATTGCTCCTGCACCATCAGGAGCACTGGGGACAAATCACCTGAGTGGCACTTCTCATCTTTGATATGAGTATCAAAACTCACAGTTTTGATACTGGACTTGCTCCAGTCCTGCTTGTCTGCAAAACTCTCCCCTGACTTCAGAGTCAATGTTTTATTCCTTCTTTTTTTTTTTCTTTTTCCCACCTGGCAGCTGGTGCATCAGACAGCAACCGACTCCAGCGTAAACAACATTTCAAATTAAAAATAATGAGCTGCATGTGTGTAACTCATTTTGGGTTTTCGTTAATTGTCCCTAATTTATTCGGCTGAAGCGCCTTCAAGCTTCCTCTGATTAAAGGCTACCGTGTTTAACTTGTCAGGGATTTCATTTGATCCTGGTATAAAAGGGCTATAAAATATGCCTATCATTGCTTTCTGAATAATATTAATGCTTTTCTCCTGAAATTGTTCCATAAAGAATGAAATACACCTGATATGATGACAGTTTGAGAGCTTTACATGAAAGAGAAATTAATCATATTAGAATATATTTTTCTTAAAATATATTTACACCTCTAAAATGTATTTATACATCTAAAACTGATGCAACTGAAGCAACTAAAACTAGTGTGCTAGTGGAGTGTTTGCAGAGAACCACTGCTTCATTCCAAATGGAAGTCTGGGGCTTCAAAGTTAGCAGAAAAACCAATAAAAAAAATCTCAAAACAAAGTTATTGTGAAATATGGTAGAGAAAAAAGATCAAAAAAGCAGCTCACGCATAATTTTTCAGTGACTCCTCGTCATCAACATCACTCCTTGATTCACTTTAGGCAGACGCTGAACTTTCAGCTGTGCTTAGGCACCTTTCTTGCCTTGTTTTTTGCTGAATTCATGGACTTAATGAGCCACATTCTGTGATGTGCAAAGTGATGGAATCAGGGAAAGATCCAAATCAGCACATTCTATTTTTAGCTCAGGTCCCTAAAAACAACCAGAAAGAACCAATCACATGCCTGTGTCCTCTTTCTGTCCCCTTCCCTTTATCCTCTCTTGGCTAATTACAACCCAATTTGACCATATTTAATTTGTTCAATTTATTAATTACAAACAAATATCTCTGAGCAGCCTCAGAGTCATTGAGGCCACGCTGGTTCCAATGGGCAGGATGGGAAATGAGAGGTTCCTGACACAGGAATTTCCATCACAGCTCAACTCTAATCACACCCAAAGAGCTGAAAACCCACGGGAAATCAAAATTCCTTAACTCCAAGAATTATGTCTTTCATTTGGAGCTTGGGGTGGACTGGGGAGAGGTGATTCCTCTCTTTTTACTCTGTTGGTAAAGGGCAAGCACGTGGAATTAGAGCATAAAAAGAAACACTTGTATAGGAACCAAGGAAAGCTGCTTTTGGATAATCAATGCTCTGCTCAGAGCCTGAGGGCAAAATGTTCTTCAAACTACAGAGATGATCCTGACCCAGACAAGCAGCTTCCCTGGAGTGTGGGGGAGGCTGTGGGATCCTGGAGATGTGCAGGGAAGGATTTGGATTAAGGGTATGGGGATGATAATTAAATTACCACCGATCAAATAACAACAAACCATCTCACCTGATAGCTTAGTTTGTTTGTTTAAAATAAAACCATCAATAAATAATAAACTGTGCTCTTGTGTTGGGATAAAATACCCAAAGATGTCACTTATTTAAGTCTATTTTCTCTTAAATCTCTCTACAGTTTGGGATGATTTCAGACTCTATGTTCCAGCAAAAAAAAAAAAGTCCAAAACAAACCCCATAAAAAAAGAAAATAAATTAATTGATTTTCCATTCAATTTCTACCCATTTGCAATCTCTCTCTCTCTCTCTTTTTTTCCTCCTTATTTTCTAGTAAATTTTCTACCTCAAGAGCTTTACTTTTCTACAAACCTGGGAAACATCAGGTGTCCACATTTCAAACTGGCTCCTTCATCACTGTGGTTCAGTTTTAAAACTGAAAATGAAGACCACAACCTGAACTCAAAAGAAGTTGAATGTGGGTTCATGAAGAAACAACATAATTGTGGGAAATTAATTAAAATCAATTCTTCAAGAGGAAGATGAAAGCAAGATATTTTATTAGCATGATTTTATGTGTATTTAAGAGACACACCTAATGTGATGCATTAGGATACTTTACAGTAGCAAGTTCTTATCTAATTTTGTTTGCTTAGTCTGTTAAATGCACCAATCCAAAGACATACAAAATGAAATAATTAGCAGTTTGCTTTCACCAAAAATAGGGCCGGAAGAGGAAAGAGAAGAAAATGGAATATATTTCCTTGTCTTGATTTTAAATTAGGAAAACTTTTGCTATGCCTAAGTTTGAAATGCACAGCCTTCTTATGAATTTAAAACAATAAAGTCAAGTCATCTGTAGAACTGTTGTACATCTGATAGTTGTTTCACTGGGAAAATTACTGTATAAATCAATTTTTTTTCCTTGTAAGAGAAACAGTGAATTAGCTCAAGTTTATACAAATGAAGAAAACAAGTTATTACATGAATCCTTTTCAAAATCCTGGTTGTGGAAAAGTGTGTTTTCATGCATGATCACAGCAAATATTACTGTTTTGTTTGCTGCTTAGCCTGTTTCTTAGGGACACTTATTTATAATTGAAAAAAATTGATTGAAATCTTATTTAAAAATGCCACCTGTTAAGGAAACAGGAGCAGCTATAAAGAGAGAAATACTGCTGATTATAATTAAAGACTTATTGAGGGAAGTTCAGCTGTTAATTCACATGGAAGAAAACAACTGGAATAATTCAAAACAAGTTCTGTATGTGACCAGTGTAACATGTTCAGTTTTAATGAGCCTGAAAGGTGAAGTTCATAAAGCTGAAAAGAGAAACTAGGGAAGAGATTTTACAACTCCCACTCTTGTCGAGAAATACATTATTCTGTGCACAGACCCACCAAACCCCCCAGGGTGTTTCTGCCCTGGTCTCATCAATATGAAAAAGCCTCTCAGAATATTGCCAAAGGCTGTTCATCCCTCGTGGTGCTGGTTGGGAATGCCTGCTTCTTGATTTTTCCTTAGCTGGAGGGGAGGGAAGTATTTTGTGCCCTTGGCAACAGCAGGGCCCACACCTGAAGCCTCTCACCTTCCTTCTCACGTTGGTGGAATCTGGGGGGACCCTGCACACCCTGCTTTGGCTCATGGTTCATCCCTCTGAAGAGATGAAGCACCTGCAGCTCGCTGGTTTCATCCCAGAATCATTTAGGTTGGAAAAGACCTCCAAGATCATCAAGTCCAACCTTTGACCACCCCCACCTTGTCCCCCAGACAAGGTGACAGTTCTGCTAATTACTGGACACAGCACTGGACATCCCTTGGACTGCAGCAGTGAGGAATGAAAAGCCTGAACGTAATCAACACCAAGACATGGAATTTCTTGGGACTCAGATCTTGTTAAAAAGACAGGATTTTGTTTTGGTAAAATTACAGCCAACTGTAAATCATAGATAAAATAGTGCCTTTTAACATCTTCTTTCTTACAGACAAAAGGAATGTCAAGTAGAAAGAGAATGTTGACAGTATTTCTGGTTGTAAATCTTGGTGTTTTCAAGAGCTGGAACACTGTGCCCTGTTCTGAAGTCCACAACTGAGGAGTTCAATGAAGGCCACAGGACTGATCAAGCAATTGAATAAACCAATAACACCATTTATAGTTTTAGAAGCTACATTTAGGAGAAAGACAAGACGTGACCTGAGCACTGATATGCACTAATTCGTGGAAATAAATTGGAATGGAGAACTTGCAGCTCTGCTGATAAAGATTTAAATAGCTCTGTGAAAGAGCAAAGGCAAATTTAATGCACAGATCAAGTGTATTTTTAAAAGTATCCTCAAAGACCATTCTGAATTCTACAGCATTTTGTTGGAGGAAATGATGGGCTGACTAATTGAAAATTATATGAATAGCAATGGTAAATATTTAGAGAA
Source organism: Manacus vitellinus (assembly GCF_001715985.3). NCBI lineage: Eukaryota > Metazoa > Chordata > Aves > Passeriformes > Pipridae > Manacus > Manacus vitellinus. Next base: position 3,302,678 of record NW_021939960.1, on the reverse strand, counting down.
CACAAGCTTAGAGCAATCAAAATCACTCACTTCTTTGAACATAGAAAATCATTTTGACAGGGAAATGAATTTTCAGGGGATGTTTCATTTTGATTTCTTCTAAATGAAGTGTTTTGACTTTTCATTTAAAATTACAGGTGTTCCTCTCTGAATTAATCAATTTTTTCAAAGAGAAGTAACGCAATAACAAATATTTCATGTTGAATAAACTTTTTCAAAACCAATTTCACGTTATTTTGCCAGAAGTAAAAAAAAATAGATTATAAAAACCAAGCCAGCATGAAACCAGTTCACCCCTTCCTTGCTTTGCCACATTCCCTGATACACTCATATACCCAAGGACACGAAATGTGTAATGAGAATATTTTTTAAAAATATCATTATATTCCTATTTTAAAAATGGTGGTAGAAATAAGGTAAAGATGGATGATTTGCCAGTCCTTCATAGCCTTTGAATTTGTGGGTCAACCTGTCTTTGCAGGCCTTGAGGGGGGATAAGAAAGTCTTCATGATCCCTTGTGTAGTTAAACCCACAGCTCTGCAGAAAGACACATTATATGAAAATCTCCTGATTCAGTATTAATGCAAGTTATCCAGGTAAAATCTCATTTATCAGCTTGAGAGGTTGGGCATTCCAGGAGGTTAAGCGAGGTGTTTTTCATGCTTCTACCTCTCATGCTTAAAATGAGGAGATAACCCAGCTCTCCTTTAATCTTCTCAAGTGCCAGATACGTCAAACTACTAATGAAGTAATTACCTCCCGAGGTCCTCGGGACTCCACAACTCTTATTAACAATTTCCGAGACCAGTCCCTGATGTAACTGATACATTTAACACCAAAGTGTTATTTAAGTGACAAATCCACCCAATGGTTTGGTTTTTTCCCTTTGCTTAGGCTGAAAGAGTGTAAAAGGGGCAAGTTCAGAGTTCAGGGGCTGAAGATTCCAGGTCACCCTGTCGTACAACAGAGATGATAAAGGTGAAAATCACAGTAATATTTACCTGTAGAGTTTCTGGGGGGGGGTGTTGTTGTTATTTATTTTTGTGAAAGCCTTCTCCAAAAGGAACTAATCCCTATACACTAAACTACAACTCTTTAGGTGGAAAATACCCTTGCAGGTTTTGACTCACCTCAGTTGCTGAGCCAGAGGAGCAACTCTGCCCCCCTTCTCCTTGTAACCTTGCAGAGATCACTATTCCAAACCCAAATCACCTCCATGGAAGGCAGAAGTAAGAGTTTAGCTCCGGGCTCTACCAGTCTATGAAATCTTTATTGTTTCTTCTCCAATTTCTTTCAAACTGTTCTGCACATCTGCAGCACATAATCAAATTGACTTTTCATTATGCAGCTCTACCTCAGCACATCCCCTGTGCTCTGCAGAAATATCCAGACTAAAGAAGCAAAAAGAAAAGCCAAACAAAGCAGAGGGTTCTCAGAGAGACCACAGAGTAAGGATTTTGTTTATTAGCTTTAAGCTCCTTGTAAATTATATAGAGGGATTATATCCAAGAGTCTTAAAATCCTGAATTCTAATGAAGGCCAACCATACTTCATGGGAAAATTAAGACATCAAAACCTGCCATTTCAGAAGCAGATTTGTAAACATTTTTGATGGTTCCATTAAAAATTGCATAAAATATCGTGTAGAACGAGCAAGGAAATATTTACTGAAATATCCAATAAAAATGTTTCCATGAGCATTAATCCATGTCAGACAGAGCCCTTTATTACATAAAAGCATATTCAGGCATATTCAACAGATTCAGGCAACTTCTCTGTCATAAATACTGCAAATATTACCTCAGTCTGCTAATACCATTACACTTAAAGGATGGCCATGAAAGCACAAGCCACATTATTACAGAGAATGTTCAAATAACATAATTTCTGTGTGTTTTTAATACTTCTGAGGAAGCCTCTGGTGTTCACAGTAATTCACCTATATTGCCCTAGCTCTGATTTTCTGCTTGACATCCTTCCCCATTTTGGCTCAGATGTTAATAGAAGAGAATTTATATTGAAACCATGTGTGTGGGATCAAGTGGGAGAAGAAAACTGGAAAGAGAAACTCCAGAAACGCCATCCCTCAATCCCTCCACGCCACAAGGTACTGTTTCCTCTCTAGGAAAAGGCAGCAGCTTCCCATTAAAACACTCCAGCTCATTTCCCTACAGTTCCCTAAGCCTTGTGCCAGAACCACTGAGCTGTGCCTGGCACAGAACCAGGGGCTGGAAGGAGCCTCTGCTCCCAACTACCTCAAACAGCACCTCCTGAGAAAGGAATTTTAGCAGCCAGGAATTGCCAGAATTCCTATAAAATCCTCCTGGAGCTCCTTCTGCCAGTTTTCTGGCTGCTCTGCCAGATGAAGCTCCAGGATGGATCCAGAAGCTCTTGTATGAACCAGTTTATTTTCTTTCATCTTCATTAAAGATGCTTGTGCAGAGGGTAAGAGCAGGAATAATTAGGATGAATAAACCTTTGCTATCCCTCCAAGAGACATGAATACACTGTCTTGTCAGGAAAAACAAGGTGATTTTTGTTTTCCTTTTTTGTTGCATGCTGAGCTGCTCCCCAAAAGAGAATTTTTAGCAGAATACAGGAGCTATTTTAAGCAGTTTTGTCAGGTGTGAGCTGGAGCAGCAGCTCCCCAAACATCATTTTCAGTGTGTGCCTGGGCTCAGGTTTCTCCCCAGATCATTACCAGGTGAAAACTTTGCTTCTATATACACAGACCCAGGGCAATTCCACTGAGGAAACCTGTGAAGTCCTGATTTCAGAGAATTCAGGAAATGCTTTGGCATTGATTTCACCGAGGTCAGGATTTCAAACATAAAGGGGCACATCTCAGATTCCTCTGGTTTTCTCTGCAATACTCATTTATCCATGTACAGTCTGACTTTAGTCTGAATAAAAGTGATTTCAGATGGCCTATTCATCAGAAAAATGTACAAAAGCTTCCAGAATCAGGCTTAAAGCCTGAGAATATGATAATGCAAAATATAAAGTACTTTTGAATCAACCTGCAGTAATACTAATACTACTTCTTGGGAATTGATAGAAATCCAAAATGAAATATTGCTCTTCTGGGGAGGAAAAAGAAAAGAAAAAAAATCTGAGCTTTCATTGGTAGTTTCAAGCTGCCCACATCTGTTCATGCTTTGAAAAGAAGAACACTTGGAATTGTTATCAACTCCCTGACAGGAGGGTGGAGCCAGGTGGGGGTCGGGCTCTGCTCCCAAGGAAGGAGGTACTGGACAAGAGGGAACAGCCTCAGGCTGTGCCAGGGGAGGTTCAGGTGGGACATCAGGAGGAATTTCTTCATGGAAAGGGTGGTCAGGCATTGGAAGGGGCCACCCAGGGAGGAGGTGGAGTGACCATCCCTGGAGGTGTCCAAGGAATGACTGGACGTGGCACTGAGTGCTCTGGGCTGGGGGATAAGGTGGGGTTTGGGTAAAGGGATGATCCTGGAAGGCTCTTCCAACCTCAGTGATCCTGTGATTCTATAACCCTGAAGTTTCAATTAAGCAACAAGTACTTCACATAAATAGGGTCTCTTCATCTCTGGAAACACCTGTTCTGCCTTTCCTAAGTGTCTGTTCCTCAGTCCTTGCAAAAGCCTCAATGCCCCAGACTAGCCCTGTCCTGTGCCAGTGATGAGGGAGGAGTTTGTGCTGGGTTCAGAGGGGTACCTTTGGCCCTGAACACGATGTTATCACCTCCAGAGAGCTTCAGCTTTACTTGTTGGTCTTTAATCCATATCTATTAATCCTCAGAAGTGATTTGTAATTCAACTATGCCATTAATGCTCAGAGCCCAGATTTTACTGCTCTGCATGATCTTTCATTAGAGAAATAACTAAATCAGGATCATTTGATAAGGCACAGGCACCCATCACTTTGGCTTCTCAAGGCAGAGCCTGGCTGAGCAGCCCTGGGGGCTGTGCTACTGTGTGGGAGGCTCCCAATGGCAATCCCAGGAGTGTTGGTGTCTGCTGGCAGTGGGAACCTCCAGACAGGTAAATCCAATGGATGGGCTGTATTCCTAGCAGTTGCCAGTCCTTGGAAGTGCTACTAGACTAATCTGTGTAACGCCTGAGCATGCAAGGGGAAAAAAATTGAAGAGTATAACAGGGCTGTCCTGTGTTATTTTCTCTTGATGCTCCTTTTAAGTGATTGCAATCAGTCCTGGCTGGGGATGGGAGCTCCTTCAGCTCACCTCGTCCTGCAGTTTGTGCTCTTCCTGAGGGGTGGTATTTCAAGGGGACTTCACTGTCCTGTTTTTCTTTATTCTGTATCATTTCCCACCCCCTGCCAATTTGGGCACCACAATTCCCACAGTCTCCCCTCCACTGTTCCTCCAGCAGATTTCTGAGTCAGATGCCAAGGAATGTTTTGCCCAGAAACTCTGAGGGCTGCAAACAAACCCACAGCTTTCCTTGCAGTTCCCTCCCTGCTCCCCATCCCTGGCAGGCAGTGGTGCCACAGCAGCTGAGATTCAGCTCTGCAGTTACACTGGAGGTGGCTCTGAGGATGCAGGAATGCTCAGCACACCAGGTGAAAGGTGGATACAATGCTGAGGAAAGCTGTTATGCTGTTACTGAAGCAAAACTTTGTGAGATTAATAGAAAAAGAATAAACACTCTTTTTGTCAGGATTCAAAGTGATGTTACCCAATCTTAAGATCGTCATAGCATTAAAATCTGCTTCCCAAACTGAGCTACTGCAGATTTCAGAGGTCAGGACCCCATCCATGTACAAAGTTTATTCTAAACAAAGAATATTTTACTGCCCCTGCTGTGATTTTCACTCTCCTTATTTTTTCCTAGCTGTAATCTATTCCTTTCAGCCCACAAACAAGGGGATTTTGGTCTTTGCCAAAAGATAATAAATTTACATTTCTGTGTGCTTGCTCAAACTGTCTGTGCACTGAATTTCTCCTTTGACACTTGTCTGAACATCACCAAAAACATGAAGAACAACTGTCTGTTTTTCTCATGGCTGGCAAGGGTATAAATGAGAGTCTTGAAAATACCAAAGCTAACCAACAAACCTAGAAAATAACATTGTTTTAGTGCTGAACCATCAAACAGCAACTTGGAAAAGCACAGGAGTGAAGAATGGCAGGCTCTTTATTGCCTGAGTGAAGTTATTACTTGGTTAATATTTTGCTCTTTGTTATTTAACCTCTCTTAAATAGTAGCTTAGCTTTACACATTGCTCTCTTGTGCTGGCAGAAGGAAACATATGAGGCAATGAAATACTGCTTTATGTTGGCAATAAAGAAAAAGTATATTTGTTTACATGGTCATAACCCATATACACCTTAAAACTCTGTCCTGCAAATACTTACACAGGTGTCTAAATTTAAGTGCCTGAGTAATTCCACTGATTTTAATTTTACAGTTGAAAACCAGAAGCTTGATGCCATTAATGTTGGGAGAATTGGATGCAAAATCTGGTCTTAAATAAGCCCTATATTTTGCCTAAATCCAGAACGTGTCTTAACAATGAAAAAAGAGAGGCAGAAAACCTTTTTCAAAGCAGTACATTTTTTCCTCTCTTCCCCAGATTTATTTAGCACCAGTGGAGGGTTTTCATCCACTGAGTGCAAACACCTCCACACACTTGAGGAAATGGTGTTATTTCCTCAGACCACTCAGATCTGCGAGTCCTACCACAAAGGTTTCAGCTTTAACTGAGTAATAAATGTCACATACAACTTATAGCAGTCTCTGGACAAAAAATAAAGAAGTTTATTTGGGCTTTTCCCCCCCCAGTCATACTCACTTATGACTCACATTAAGATCTGTGGGGTTTTTGGTGCCTGAGCCTTACCTCGAGCCCCTGCAGGCATTGGAGCAGCAGGCTGGGCTCAGTCAGTTATTGATTAGGGTTTTGCTTCCTATAAAATGTCACACTGTAGGCACAGGACAGTCTGTGCTTCCCTACCCAGGAGCTGCACCAGGAGAGAAATGGGCTTTTCTGCTTCCCCATCACATCCCCACCTTGTTCCACCTCTGTGCCACCACCCCCTGAAGATAAGAAGCCCTGCACTGAGCCTTGAGCCAAGCTCTGTCTTTGTCACAATTTGTTATATGGATTTAGATTCTGCAAATAATTCAGTATTAAATATGAAATAAAGCCTTGGACTCTTATCTCAGCACTGCTCATATGTGCTGCATGGGTTCATCAAAGGATACATGTTTTGTCCACACTACACAGAGAGAAAACAGAAATATGAAGTTTTTCCTTAACTATTGAGTAAGATTTTTCACCAGAGGCAGACTCATAGTTTAAAAAAAAAAGGAAAAAGAAAAAGCACTCAATAATCTCCTAAGAATTTTGGTGACATTATTACTCTGCAAATGTTTCCTGCTGCATATTTCACTAGTAAAAGAAAATAACACCCTCCATTATATCAAACACATTGTGAAATCTTCTGGGAGCAAGTTTTTCTGCTGTTCCTTTTAACAATGAATTGGCATTTTGGCAAGGGAATCATAGTCTCCTGAAATTTCTCTTTTTTGAAATGATAAACACTGCCAAGACTTGTGGAACAATGAAAGAGCAAAGGCTTGTTTGAATCTCACTATATCACACTTCACCCACACAGAACAGAGAAGAGAAGCCATAAAGTTATTTTCATTTTGACACAGTTCCCTCCTTTTCTGCACCAAAACCTTGAGAAAAGGGGGAGGGATCTGAGCATGAACTGCAGAACAGGGTAAGAAAAACGGACTTTACTGGGGTGAAATGCCACACTCAGGAGACTTCTGATGGTGCTGGTGCCTTAAACAGCCCTTTGCAACGTAGTTATAAAGAGCAACACCCCTGTGGTGTGTGTTGAGAGGTAAAAGAGAGGAAATAAGTATTTAATAAGTTCCAGTTCTTTGAAAGACACTGCTGAAATATTCAAACACAAAACAATGCAACATCATTAGGAGATAAAGCAAATCACGATAATTTTTTATGCTGATTAATTGCACATGTGTGAGACTGAGAAAGAGAAAAGCGAAATTAAGTTTTAATTAAAGATATTAGGCAGCTGATGGTATTCAGCTGCCTAATATCTTTAATTAAAAATAAAAATTGATAATTAAATAATGTTGTAATTATTATTGATGCTTCCCTGGCTGTTCTTCTGTATCTGATCATTTCAATGAACTCATCGGGATCTGTTTTTTCTCTTTACTCTGTCTGTTCATCATGGTATTTGAAGCCTTTCTGATGTTCTCTGTTTCTTCAGTAAAACTCAGGAGCAAAAGTCATCTTTAATAAAAATCCAATGAAGCAAAATTTAATTAAATTTCACTGGTGCCAACAGCATTAAAATGGAGATGAAATTTCACATTCAAATCATCAGCTGAACAAAGCTCACGTACAAGCTGGAACTCACACACCAAAGGTCCTTCACACTTTTCCTGTAGAAGCAGCAAGGAAATGGTGAAAGAAATCAAGGCAGGGATAAGAGCAGGATGGAAACAGAAGTTTGAGGTGTTTTCCCTTTGGAAAAGATAAGGGATTCTTGTAATTTTATCAGTAATTCTGATTGCTGATAATATAATTTCTGAATCTTATGAACCTGAACTTTAAGGCAGTAACATCCTTCCTTGCATGGTATCATGTTGATAAAACAACCCATAAATGGATAAATGTAGAATCATTCCAGCTGAACACATTCACTGCCTCATTTACCACACCAGTATGTGTGAGTCAAAGACACCCAGGAAGAAGAAAAGGGGAAGCCAAGAGAAAACTAAGAATTTCTGCAGGAAAATTTTCTTGGATCCAAATCAAGCACCCAGAATCAGCACCAAACACACACGTGAGAATCTGGAGAACCCAGATGGGTAGTTCAGGCTAAACTTTGTAATTATGCACAGAAAAAAATAATTCCTTACGCCCCTGTGTTCCTTTGTTTGTGTCTCTCTGTTGTACAGGAGCAATCCCATGTCCTGCTGATCAGTCCATGTGTGCTACAAATCTAGTTTGCCCATAAAACCCAAGTTTTGGCTGTAGTTTGCACTGTTTCTCCTCCCCAAGACAAAACCCAACGCCAGTGAACAGTCAGAGTTTTTAACCACAAGCTCCCAATGTATTTTTCACTTCATAACACTACTTTCCTGAGGTTACAAGGCAGAAACAGCTTGAGGAAAACCACACTATGTTTTATTGGGAGCACTTTTCTTCTTAACAAAATTAGTAACAGATTTCATGTCCTTTTGTATCAGGGGAAAACTAAATCCATTTGGCACCATTCAACCATTGCCTGTTGTAAACCAGAGAACAGTCTGGCAATCTGTATTTAATCAGTTTTATTGAATTTGCTTTACATTGAAATCAGTTTGTTATTGTCATTATCCAAGAGGGTGGCTCTGTTCATGAAAGGTATTTAACCATCCATAACCTCCTGGCACAGTTTATTGCCAGAAATCCTGTCAAGTGATGCCAAGAGTCATACTGGCACTGCAGAGCATGGGAAGCAGGTTATTACATTTGATTGTATCTCAGGAGGTGCCATCAGTATCCATAATAACACCACTGGTTTCCATAATGAATATAAAATAATTGTCCCATCATTTTTGCTGGAATACTCCTCTGCTCTGAGTTAGCCACTGCCAGCTAAAGGTTTCCCAGACAGGGAGGGCTCAGCAGATAAAAAAACATCTGAAACTAAACCAGTAGGAAACAGGTTCAGATTGGCTTTACCAGTGGCAAGGAATCGTGGGGAAATGTGTCCATTTGATGATTAGTTTCTTTGAGAATGCCAAGTGCAGAGAGGGGCTGCCCAAGCTGGCAGCTTCCAGGTTCCGCTGAAAGGGCAATGCTGGCACCAGGACAGGCCTGATGGCTGGGGTGACTCCTCACAGGGAGCTCCTCATCTATTTTTACAGTGGCATTTTATAAACTCTTGAGAGGGAAGACCCCTGGCTTAAAGAGATAACCAGAAGAGAATTCTTATACCGGTCTAAGCCCAGTTAGGCTGGGTCTCCAGCAAGACCATTTAAGTGATCTGGCCTAGCAAGTCCCTTTTCTGCATTACCATGTTCTCAACCAAACATTGACACAGCTCACTAAGACAAAAACATGCAAAGCAACCCTTTTCAATTACCCTTCCTTAGGGAAAGTACACTGAGACATCACACTCAGAGCTTCCATGGGTCAACTGTTTTGAGAACAATCACAGGATCATAGAATGCTTTGGGTTGGAAAGGCCTTAAAGATCATCCCATTCCATTCCCTGCCATGGGCAGGGACACCTTCCACTAGTCCAGGTTGCTCCAAGCCCCATCCAACCTGGCCTTGGGCACTTCCAGGGATGGGGCAGCCACAGCTTCTCTGGGCAGCCTGTGCCAGGGCCTCCCCACCCTCACAGGGAACAATTTCTTCCCAACATCCCATCTAACACTGCCCTCTGTCAGTGTGAAACCATTCCCCTTGTCCTCTTCCTCCAGGCTCTTGTAAATAGTGTCTCTCCATCTTTCTTGTAGCTCCCTTCAGCTCCTGGGAGGCCACAATCAGGTGGCCTCATACCATTTTTTAACAGTTATCATTTTGGAGTGTTTTTCCCAATTCTCCCCCTGTATATTCAGAGCACTCAGAATTATTAACCCAAAGTACATTTATGTTTTACCAGTATTTTATAACACAGGCACACACAAATATTCTCCCTGGAGTAACAGATTTTCTGCTTGCAGCATGAACACTCCAGACTGCAGCAGCTTGATACCATCATAGATCACCCACCAAGGAGATATTAAACCTGATAATGGGTTTCTCACCAGCTATTGTACTTGACCAGATTTTGTAAACTGTTTCTCACACAGTTAGATTGACCTGACCCCTCCCTAGCTAAAATCTACTCTAAATACTTGGGGTTGTATTATTACAGCAAATGATTCACTGCTCCCTCCAACCTGGCCTTGGACACTTCCAGGGATGGGGCAGCCACAGCTTCTCTGGGCAACCTGTGCCAGGGCCTCCCCACCCTCACAGGGAAGAATTTCTTCCCAATATTCCATCTAAACCTCTGTCAGTTTGAAGCCATTCCCCCTTATCTGTTGTGATTACCAAAGATGAGCAGAAATGCCACCACACTCTTTTAGCACATTTGAAATAGTTACAGGAGAAACCTAAACATTTCTTTTGACCATGACTCTTCTGAACACTTCTCATACCTTGTATTGAACAGGCAGCAAGTCTGTTTTGAGAACCAGGTGAGCTTTTTTAATTTAGTTTACTGTTACAAGTTTAGATTTTAAGTGCCATTTAGATGTGGAGCCACTTCCATTTCCATGAAAACAGGGAGCCTGTGTCACATGCAGAATTGATGCCCAAGAACTACAGGGGGTTTCCCACCTGTCAGCTAATGGGATGCTGTTTTCAGCCTGTTACCATCATCTCATCCATGATTTAGGCATAGGAAGAGCAACTAAAAAGATTTTATAGGCAGCAAAATATAGCAAAAGCAAGACATTGCTTTTGTCTTCATTCCTGATTGTACCCACAAAGCTCTTTGAGGAAAGCAAAGTGCATTTTTACCACAAGTGGTAATCAATATTTCATTAATTAAATAACAAAAGTTTAAAATATATTTTAATATATTTTCCTAAAGTTAACAACATGACTATTGCTGGGATGCAACTTAAAATTTCAAAAGTGCAAATATCAAAGGGAAACCATTCCTTTGCATCCTTTTTCCAACCATGCCAGGTGTTCTCACTTCAGCAAGTTGTTAAGAAAACTATATAGAACATATGTTTCCCATTGCTTGCTGCACAGTCTGATCATATAGACATTCAGCATGACTCTATTGTGGGTGAAAGTGAGGCAGCGTGAAATATCAGAAGTAAACCATTTGAGTTTATTAAATAAATCTGAATTGTGTGGATTGTTTGGTCTGATCTCTCCTGGGTGGGAGAATAGTTTGACTTGTGCTGAGAGCCAGTCATATGAGGATTATGAATATACAAGCAAAGTAAGAGATTTCTTTCTAAAACTACTTAAAACCATATGAAATGTCTAATGTTAGAAAAAAATATCCAATATAATGGGTAGAGTAAAACAGATGAAGACTCCAAATAAGGTTGAATGGGAGCAACACTAACCAAGTGTTAATCACAACCACACATTTAATAATAATAAGAGCTATACTACAGATTATGTATAGGTTCAGAATGCTTAATCAGGCCTTGAAATCTCTATTAGAAGTAAATATTACTGTAGGTACTATTATTTAGGGACAGCAATCTGCACTAATAAGCACATAGTGAATTATCCAAGGTGAAACAAAACATTATCAGAGGTGGGAAGAGCAGAGGTGTCCCAGCTTCCAGATTTTGCTGTATCTGTAAGACTGTACCAAGGAATTTATTGTTGCTTTGTGTCATACAGTGGCACTGTGGCTTTTTGGTGTTCTTGTGGAATGACTCTCTGCTAGACCATTGCATTTTAGAGATTTTTTTTATTGGTAATTATTTTCAAAGAGAAACTCTGTAGCTTTGGGCTGTGTGTGCCTGCACTGCACCAACTACTCTGACTGCAGATTAGAGATGGATCTGAGGTTGCTATAAACCCTCTGCTGAGGGGGTGACCACAGCATCCAGCTGCTCCAGAGCCACCCAACAGCCCAAGCTGTGCCCTGCAGCAGCCACACTGCTAATTAATTACAACTACTCCTTGCATTCAGGAATCACAGCCTGCAGTTGCTGAGGTACCTCAGTGACATCCAGCACTCACCATCCCTGTGCCCCAAGCTCTCCTCTGGTGGATGTGGCCAGGGAACCACAGAACACCCAGGGAATTAAGGCACTTGATGATCCTTGAGACTGAGCAGTTAAACAGGAAAGTAAATCACAAAGAACCTACACCAAGTCTGCTTTGAAAAATAGCTCCAAAATACTGTGTGCAGCTCTCTACTGCTCTAGACACGCACCTAATGAAAGTGTGCCAAACATGGGAATCCTACTGGATAATCCTGTTGGCACAAGTATTTGCAGGGCAGTCATGTTAACCCTCAGGAATCCTGCCCTGCTATTTAAAGAACCTTAATTTAAACAGTGAAGGGCTCTCTTTGGTACCTGATCCTCTTCTGGGTTAAATAACAACCTTTTTCAGTGTATATTTTCCTGTTACTAAAACACAGGCACAAAATTTCAATTCCCAATTTAATGTCAGTGCCCAGGGTAGAATAAGTGGATTTTAAATTTGACAAGATCAATGTACCTGGAACTTCTGTTTCATCAGTGTAAATGCCACTCTTTTTAGTTTGGCACAAATGCAAATACCTCTTTTGTATCCCATCTGTGCTGAGAGGCCCATATTCATATGTGTGAATAACTGTAAGGGTGGGAATCACTTCAGCTCTACACAATACAGGATCTCCCACAAGCACTTGGCTTAATGGTGATAATTACTAAGGCTCAGTTCAATTAAATTAGTTAATTTTGAGTATGGAATTTTGCCCATTCTTTTGCTTCCAATTGTAGAAATACTTCACCCTTCTGGGTAATATCTCCAAATTTCTATGGTGCCCATTCACAGCACCTTGCTCAGACTTCAGAAAGACTTGGAAATCCAAGATGTAAAAATATGGAAACTGTGGGTTATTCACAGAGGAGCTGAGGAGGTTCTGAAACAGTTCTGAAGCCCCAATACTTAAAAGACTTGATTGTACAAAGTAATTCTTTAATCTTATCAGCAGAGCAGACAAAATGCCTAAAATCACCCATATATTCTATAATTTTCTGTGCTTCTCAGCACTAAATCAATCTCCTCCAGAGGTATTTTTGCTGTTAAGAGCAGTGTGAGAACAATTTTAACTTTCCCAGACATGAAATCTCCTCACATGAAGGTAGAGGGGACTTGCACCCAACTAGAAGGTCAGATCAAATCTGTATGGGCTCCAAATGCCATACAATAATAAGGTCCCTATAAATGGAGACCAAAAATCTCACACCAACCCTTCTTCTGGAGAAGTTTTAGACTCCCTTTCCACACAGATCTTACTCAATTACTTCTCCAAACCATTCTGTTCTATTAGGGCACCTCTAATGAGCAGCACCTACAAACTAATTCTTCATTTTTCTGCTCCTGCCAGCAACAAAATTAGTTTCTTAATATTTAAATCAAGGAGGAGCACAGGGTGTTTCTTTGGGCAGCAATCACATGCTAAAATCCAAGCTGCTGAGGCTTCTTGGCACTCAAGGCTGACTGAAATATTACCCCCATGTGCTGCTATGGCTTGTTCTAACCAGTCAGAACAGAGGGAAATGTGGAATTAGTGCTAAAACCTGTTAAAGTCTCTCTGTCTTGGCTATGCAAGAACTGCTGCTATCATTGAACACACAGCTACAAAGTGAGCAGGAAATGTTTCTGTGACAAAACCACGGAGCAAAACAGCAGCAATGGCTCTGCCTCAACTGCTGGCTGGGATATGGAGAAGCTGCTGCTGCCAATGGCTTCATTTTTCTTTCTGTGCTCCAGCTCTGGGTAGTTCCAATGGAAATGGTGAGGAAATCCAGTGTCAGACTCCTGACTGTGCCAAACAGCACCACTAACACACGCTCCTCGCTTTGTTTCAGGTTAATTTGAGAAGGAGGGGGATTCATTAGGGAAGAGGCTGCAGCACAGTGACAGTCATCATGTTCTGCCCCTGACTTGTGTGCTTGGTAAAACTAGAAATCAGTCTGCCCAAAAGGCTACTCTGGGGTTCTTTATAGATTTGCAGAAGCACTCAGATACTTTCCCTTGGCTTTGTATTTTGAGGTGACTGTGACATGTTCAATGTTGGGGCAGTGATTTAGTTCATTGGTTTGCTGTTTCAGCTGGTTGGGGTGGTTTGGTTCTAACTTCTTACCCTCTGATAGTAACCAAGTAAAGCAGGATAGTTTTAAGCTTCCCAAGGTCAAGGAAAAATTACATTCATAGAACAGGATCTCAGAATCATTTAGGTTGGAAAAAACCTCCAAGATTCAAGTCCATCCTGTGGAGGAGGTGGGACAGGGGTGCTGGGGGAGAAGGGGCAGAGGGGTGGCACCCCAGGCAGGGGGGAGGGAGGGCTCTTCCCTATAAAGCCCCTATAACCTTGAAGTGGAGAAACAAGAACATGGCATTTCCTACTGGCCATTTCTGCCCATCTCTTTTCTTCTCAAAGGTCAAACAACATTAGATTTCTTCTGCTTTTTGTGCTTGGGAAGGGATTCCCTCTCCTATCCCCTCTCCTGGACTGCCAAGGCTTGGCTCCATCAGCAAACAGGCCTTTTTCTCAAAGCCCTCAACAACACAAATTTATTATCTATATCACACTTCTTGGCACTCTGTTGACCTTTTCCCATCAAGGCAAGGCAAGAATTATTTTGTCTTGCTGAATATTAAAAGAAAAAAACAATAAAAGTCAGCAGACAAATATAAGCAACAAGGTGAGAAATCAGAAGAGCGTGTAATGCAAATAATTTCTTTCAAAGAAATATGTGCCTTTCTTAGAACAAGACATTTCTGTGCCATAAATTAGCTGAGGATTGGCAGCTGAAGCCTTGTTTAGTGGCAGGTTTACATGACAACCATAGTTAATGGCTTGAAAGGAATGATTGAGCTAAGCAGAATTTTCTGAGAAAATCAATCAAATTGAACATTTGCTACCTTGCATTTTAAGACAGGTGAAACTAAAAAATAAAAATAAAAAACCCCACCAACCCCGAGACACTTCAAGGTTTCCCATGGCTCCAACACAGAGAAATGAATCCATGGCAATCCATAGATGTGCTGAAGTCTCACTGCAGCCAAGTTATAGCACAAGTTTAGTCCCCCAGAGAGGAGGAAAGAAACTGGTCCTTACTTAGGTAAAGTGGCTGCAGAGCAGTGATTCTGATAAGGAATGAAATGTGTTGATATGCATCTGTCTTTGCCTCCATGCCCCTCCTTTTCCTGCTTTCTATCTATCTCTGTCTAATTCTTTCTCTCAACCAGTCTGGCAAAGCTGATCAATTTTTGATAGGTGGTCGATTTACCATCAAACTGGTTTCCTTTCCCCAGTAGGTAATTGCTTTTTCAGCAGAATGATTTTTTTCCCTATGAAAATGATGACAGTTTCCTCTGAAAATATTCTGATTTTTTTTCATAACAAACTCCATATATGTACCAAAAAAACTGCCTCAGATCTTCAAGGTTTCAAAGATGAAAATGAACATCTCCTTATATTAATATTAATTTCTTCAGTGGAAAGATCAGGCTCATTTTCTCCTCCAGCTGCCTTGCAATATATATACCTTTTTTTTTCAGAGAAAATCTGCAGTCTGTTTCTGGACACTGCCACAGAAGTTTTTCTGAGAGAGGACACCAAGAAAAAAAATACATTGTTTATTTGTTATTATAATGTGCATGGAAGTAGCTCTGAGAACCCCACTGTTGCTGAGAAGGCATTAAAACAGTGACAGTGCTCATGTCTCATGATCTTCCTTATCCTGGAGGGGTTTTAATTAAAGAAATTATACCTGATGGCTCAACAAACAAAAGAAAATGAAAACTTGTGGAATAACCTGACCTGGAGGTGTCCAAGGTCTGACTGAATGTGGCACTCAGAGCTCTGGGCTGGGTGACAAGGTGGGGATCAGGCACAGGTTGGACTCGATGCTCTGGGAGGGCTTTTCCAGCCTCAGTGATTCTATGATTCTATTTTATGAATCTATTAATTTTTCCTTGCCCTTTGGAAGTTTAAAATTATCATATTTTACTTGCTTACTATCTGATAGTTTGGTCAGAACCAAACCACCCCAACCAGCTGAAACACCAAACCAATGAACTAAAACACTGCCCCAACATTTAACATGTTATATTCACCTCAAAATACAAAGCCAAAGGAGAGTTTAAGAATGGACTCTTGCTACTCTGAAAAAAATAGACTTTTTTTGCTCAGTGACAAGTCTATAGGTATCACTAACCCACAAGGAATGGTGTGAGAACACAAGAGGAAAAATAACGTGGTGCCTGGGAGGAATGTGGGCAAAATGTCACGTGTGTCATGTTGAATCTCAGGTCTCTTCACAACAAATCTGTGTTTTTCTAAAGGAGCAGAGACACACAACAGCCATGTGCGTTGTGCCTGTTGTTGTGCAGCTCAACAGGGAGATCTCTGAACTCACCAACCATCCTCAGCATTTATTTGGCTGTCAGGCTGAAAAAATAAGACTATTCCAGGTGGGGTTTAGCAAGTCATCTCCCGATTTTTGGTGGTGAGTAACAATCCACACAAGGTTCTAACCTGTACAGACTTCCCTGGTGCTGCTCTCATGAATATGGTCATCTCTTCTAGGCCAGGCTTTACAAAACTGAAACCATTGCTACACACTCCTTATGATTGATAATCCATGCCTAATTCACCTGGGAAGTTGACTGATAGTCAACAAAAGTATTCCTGGACTTCAGGTCCTGAAGTTGGCACATTTGGGACTAATATTCACCATTCCTAACATCCCAATAGGCAAGTGCTTGATGCTGCCAAAATAGCTGCATAAAAAGTGTGAAATTTTGGAAGAATGCTGGGATTTATGTGCTGAGTTTTGACAACATAAAGCTTAAAATTAAACTGGTATATCAACACTTTTCAAATTTCAGGAGGCTGCTTTTTCTTTCTCTACAGGACATGTGCCAAAACTTAATAACCTAAAGTCAAGTTGTTTAAAAGAGGAAAAAAAAATCCATGAAGAGTTGACAAAATATGACTTTTAGACGAACATTAAGTTTCTAACTGCACTAATTTTCAAGATTTCAAAGCACTAATCTGACACAAATTTACCGGCTGATTTCTAAATGTGGTTGAAAATCTGCCCAGTCCTTTCAGCCTGCAAAGGTCTAAAAGCCTAAATTAGGTCTATGCTTTAAATTCTACACTTTTCCCTGTGCTTTGGTATTGAACTGAGAGGACAAGGGAAGAATATGGGTGGTAAAAATGAGGGAAGTTCCTAAGTAAAAGACTACACTTATGAGTGACACAAATCCACATCTGGAACACCAACTCTGGACTTAGAAAAGCTGACATGTGCTACCTACTAAGGGACTCAAACATTTTTCATAATCAATTAACTCCTGTTTCTTTTTCTCTCTCAGTGTTTTCTCAGAAGCAATCTCCAGTCCCACAGGGCAGCATCCCCTGTGATGTTATAGTAACCCAAACCCTCCCAGTTTGGAAGCAATATTGTTGGCAATTGAGTCACTGACAATCACAGATATAACAACTCCTTCTCCTTTATATCCTCTGCTGCAGGCAACTACCAGTTTATTCTTATTTTCAGTCTGGGCTTCTGCAACAGAAGAGAACCTCTCGAGATAGAGAAAAAGTGGAAGGATATTGTACAGAGAGAGGGCTGGATAAATAGCCTGTTTTCCAAGTGGGTGGGATCCACCTCTATTTATGCACAGGGGTCATTAAACTTGATACATGACAATCCTTTGACCATCCCAACAACAGTGGTCAGAGCAGATCTCCAGGACAGACAGACACCTGACTGTCTGCCCCATTTGTCACATCCCCAGTTGTGAAGGGAAGGCTTATTCCTGAACTGAGATTTTTAGCATTCCTTCTCAAGTGTTTCTTCATCAGTTATAACTCCTGACAGGCCTGTTATCCATTTATTTGCCCCAATTTTGGTCTTCAATGAATTTCTGTGCCAGTTAGTTCCACAGCTTAATTACTCTCTATGTGATGGAGTGTTCCTCCAAGGCTCTTCTGAATGCTTTTTCCACAGCTATTGCTGGCAGGTGACTTTATACACTCCCAGATAATCAATCATACCCAAGGGACAGTGTTTGAGTAGGCAAAACTCCACAGAGAAAATCAAAGGCTGTCCTATAAATACCTGGACTGTGCTGTTTTCTGTTATCCATCTGTTTTATATTTCAGAATTTTAGTTACCCCTCAATTCCACCACTTTCTGTATGTATTTATGGCATTCCTTGGAATGTTATTTCACACCCCTTCCCCACGAAACACCTGCTATTTAATTGACTAGGTAGTGTTCTTCTCACTGTAGAAAGCTTCCTTCCTAGACAAGGGATTAATTGAGGAGACCTGCACACAACATTTTCCTCAGTCTGTTCTACATTACAGTAATTAACCCTGGGTTCAGGACAGCAGATATGAGCAATTTGTTTTCACATGATCCTTTGACTAGAAGTCTTATTCCTGACTGTCTGATAAGCTTTGAGAATTGTTCCTTAAACCCTAGAAGGGAGAATACTTGCTTCTTAGAAATCATATTTGGACACATACTTCTTTTTTTGCTTTTTTAAAGATAAATGCTGCTCAAACATTTAGAAACCAGTATATAAATGCCTAGAGAATGAATGGGAAAAATCTGATTAACAAAGTATGTGGCAGCATTAAGTTTAAAAGGCTCTGTCAGATTTCCACCTACATTCCAAACCAGTTACAAGGGTCCAGAGCAATATAATGGGATTTAAAAGGCCCCAGGACCAGCCAGATGACTGTACTGATGCAAACACAAGTAGTTTTCTTCCTAAAGGTCTTTGGCAATTCCTGACACTGGGAAGAGAAACAGGAGTGAAAAGGGAGCATATGAAGTGTTGTGGTAAAATGGAGATTGGAACCAGACTAGGATGGGGACCCAGACTGGGGTCACCCCTAAGGAGCTCCATGTAATTTAGCCAGACTGTGCACACAAGAGCTATTTAAATCATGTGGGTGTGCAGGGAGGCCAAAAAAAGGGAAGCAAAAAAACCCCCAAAAAAACAAAAGAAAAAGAAGGGCCCAACTCTCTCCCTGTTTTTGAGAAGTCAGCCAAACTCAGCCAAGAAACCTCAGAATTGCACAAGGAGTGTTTGATCTGAACATGAGTTTAATGGAGAAGTTGTGGTGGAGAAGTGAGGCTCTCCACACAGCATTCCTGATTGCTTGCTAAATCAACACTTGAAAACTCCAAGAAGTGCCCAAATGCCTGTAAAAGTCCGATTTCTCAGACATTCTCTGAAAATGAACTGATTATCATCTGCTGAGAGCTGACCATGTACCTCACCAGTAGGAAAGAGAAATGAAAACAGGCTGACCATCTCCTGTGGGAGCTGCTCCCTTCACCTCTCTGATGCTGAAAGCTGAACTCTGCCCTGACCTTTCAAATCTCACCAACTTAAGTGAGCCTTGTCCTCCAGCAATGGCAGAAGAGTTTAAAAAAGGAAGCTCGTGGTATGGAGGAAGAGTTTGGATCTAAAACAGGCACTTAGTTCATCAAGGATAATCCTCTGCACACACTGAGAAAACACAAGACAGGTTTAGTCTGATTGCTCATGTCTCTGCACACCAGAGACGAGTCCAGAGACCTGAAGTGAACAAAAAAACCTGAGGATGTTGCTCTTGGCCCTGCAGGAGGGGTGGATTTGACAGGTGAATATGTCCAAAGGCATCAGGATGGGGAATAAAACCAACTGAAAGTCCAGTCTGACGTGAGATCAACTCCACACCTACAACCAGTGCAGCTCTGAAGAGCAGCAAACTCTGCACGACCTTCAGAGGAAAACTGAGGTACCAAGTCACACACAACCCATCCCACTATCCATGTCATAAATTAATTACTGTATGTAAGTGTGTGAAACATTGCACACAGGGAGGGGAAAAAGAAAATAGAAAAAATTAAAAAGAAACCAAAAAACCCAACAAAAAAAATCCCATGGCTGTAACAAATGCATTATTCAGAAGCGTATTTGTTAAATTATCAATTCATCTCTGTAACAAAATGAGTAACTTTGAAATCCTTGTTCAACTACTTATTTAAAAATGCCACAAAAGTCCAGCTAATCCATTATTTGATGATAATTACTCTACTAGCTGGAGATGAAAGCAACAAAAGAAAGACACAGTTCCTTTGACAGCTTAATTCTTGTGTCTCAGTATCATCCTCAATCCAAAGATCAAAGATACTAAAGGAAGGTAAAGCACAGTGTGAATTCTTATCATATTCAACACATCTTTTAAAAGAAGACAATTCTTATCATCAGCCAACTCTCCAAAAAAACTACTCCATGGTTTAGTCCACCTTGCAGGGCTAAAATCCATGAGTAGATTTTAAAAAGGATTTGTATTTAGGATCAGAAAAAGAATTAATTCATTTTTTTGCTTAGGGTAATTGTTTCATTCATCTTAGATTTCTTGTCAGATGAGACTAATTCCAAAAGGTGTGCATTTATTAATCTGTCTGTGCTTCAGCCTCTGGCTGCTTTTATTTTATTTAGATGAAACAAAAATAAGACAGAAGGAAAAAAGTATTAAGGGCAGCTTATGCTATGAACAAACTAAGCAAATTTCAAAGAACCACACTGCACCTGAGTTTATAACTGGATGTTTTAAAATGAGTCTTCATATTATTAAAAATTATTCTTCATATTATTTTCCCTCATATTAATTTGAAATGTATACTTGAAACATTAAATCAAGGCCCCACTCCAAGAAGCCTTTTACAGCCTTGCTTCCGAAGGTCACTTAAGCATTTACTTAAAGAAATAAAACAATAAAATTGATAATCCTGAAATTGTGACCTGAATTACAATGATCTGTGTGCTGAGGGCTTATGAAGCTGAGCCATGACAGGATGAGGAAACACAAACAACTCGCTTTTTGTTCCATCTTCATGTGTCCATCACCAACTTTAAGGATTGTCTTTGGACAAGGAGCCAGTTTCCTCCAGTTTCACATCTTCTTAAGAAGCCAAGATTTGCCTTTTTGAAGAAATTTGGTGCTATTTCCTATTTATTTTGTGTTCTAGTCTTCCTGATTTTTAGAAGAAAATTTAAGCACTAAGATTTTTGCCCAAGATCCTGAGTGATGCCAGTGGTGAAGAGCCAGAAGAATCAAGAGATCTGATTTCCAGACTCATTGTTCTCTACCACTCCAGAACCCCCAGTTCTGCTGCCTTTGCCACTGAACTGAAACTGGAACAGTTCCAAGGAGGTATCCAAGGCACCTGTAATCATCCAAAACTATTAGAAACCAAAGGAAGGTGCTCTAACTCTTCTTTGAAGCTATACAGTATATTTGACCCTGGGGTGTTGATTGTGGCACTGAGCAAGTGATTCACAATGAATAATTTATCCAATGGATTTAATTTGCTTTCTTACTTTTGCAATAACTATAATCAGATTGTGATTTTTCTCACATCTATTGGTTACTTAAAACTGTTTCACAAATTAATTTAGCATTTGCTGCCAGTTTACCACAGTCTCAGTTATCTGATTACCACAGGAGAGCCTGAATTGCTTTGAGAAGTAGGAGTTTTACAATATGGGTGGAATTTGCAATGGTAAGGAACAGGCACTTGGAGCCACCTCAGCAAAACAAAGTGTAGAACACCACCCCCAATACACAGAGCATCAAGGCTTTTCTCTTTAAACTACGATTACTTTTTATAAAAGAAAAACATAATTCTAAGAAAAAAAAACTTTCTGAATTTTCTGCAAAAAATTTTACTCTAATTATCAAAACATTCATATATATATGTGTGTGTGTATATATATATATGTAAAATGAACCTTTGAATGCCTAAATTTGAGGATTCAAGTTACTATTCACTTTATTAGCTTGCTACTGTTTCTATTTGGTCTCATCATCAATTCTTTGCCCTTTTATACCTGGGTCATATGAAATAGCAGAAATTCACCATATAAAATAGAAATTCAAATGTGTAAAATAACTTCAAGGATCTGTACTTCAGGTACTTCCCCAGAACAATTATTCCCGATATAGCAGGTTTAAACAGCAATTCTCTTAACCTAATACTTGAAGGCTGGACACACTGGTCTAGAGACAGTTCTAGAAACTCTTCTATATTTTACAAGAAGAAAACAGTGTCTCTTGACATAACTCTTGAACTGGGCCTAGAATTTGAGAAATTATGTGAGAAGCTGTTCCAGAGGCAGCCCTGAGGTGGCTCTGGAAACTGCTCCAGAAGGAAATCCATCTGTGTCTCCTGAAGCTGCTCCAGAGGTCAAACCAGAAGCCACTTCCAAAAACTATTCCAGACTTCCAGCATCAGCTTCTAAAAGTGGCTCTGAGAGGGGCTTTCCTGGGTGAGCCCCAGAGCTGCTGTCTGGGTAGAACTCTTCTAACATCAGTCCTAAAGGAACCAGAGCAAGAGGAAACTCCAGGAGAGGCCACAGAGCAAACACCATCAGCAGGACAGTTCATCCCTATTCCCATTCAGAGCACTCACTGCTTGAACCCTTTTAAATTGCCCTTTCTCCATGAACTTTGCTTTTCAAAGATTTTTATCCAAAAAGCACATTTTGCTGAAATTGTTTTCAAAATCAATAACTCAGAGGAGCCGTTTTCAATGGAGATTGTTTCCCAACTCCCTTTTTCCACTCTGAGTAGCTTGGACAAATAGGAAAGGTAGGATTAGGACAACTGACCAGGCAATAACATTTTGTAGAGTGGATGGAAAAGTGGCAGCAGCGTCCATTTGTTTAGTTTTACCTCCAGGAGCAGAGCAGACACCTCAGACCTGCTGTACCTCTGCTAATACACAATGTTTGCCTTTTATATCCCTTCTTTATGAGCTCTGAGAAATCATTCTCTTTGTATTTCAGCAACACTCATAAAAGTCATTCATCACATGCTGGTGCTTCACTGGATGTTTCTCGAGTAATTTAGTTTTAAACTAGGATATGATTTGAAGAATTAATTTTATTAATATATTTACCACCCTCCACTCAGTTAAGGCAACTCAAAACTCCTGGGTCTCAGGATTCCAGTTTCCTTCCTATTCCCCTGATTTCTGCTTAACTGATAAAACCAGTGAGTTTATTTATCAAAGATTTATTATTTCTGGAGAAAAAAAAAAAAGGTAAGATAAACCATAAGTCATTATCAGCAACACAGAGCAGAGCATTCCTTTTTCCTGCAGTCTAATAATGACCAAAGACAGCAAAGCAAGCAGTGCAACCAGCTCTGCCTAGAAATCCTTCCCAGAACTGAAGTTTAATGGTGTTTGGTTCAAGAACACTGAAATTCCTCTGTTTGTGCTTTTTCTCTGCTTTATTCCCAGTTATTCCATTTCTTACCCCATTGAATTACTAGTTACACACTGTAATAGCTGGTGTGGAAAACCCTTTCCTACACAACGTGGATTTGTTATAAACATGGAAATACTGTTCGTGTTCTCAGAGGACCAACAAGTGGCTGCTGTTCCCTGGATATAGAAGAGTTCTCTGCTCTTTAGATTTATCAAAATGATTTTTTATTATTTAAGGCTGGAGATAAGCTTTATTCCAGATCTCACTGCTGAGCAACTGAGCAAGGCAAAACCAGATTCTTCTCCATCAAGGTGACAGTTCTGAAGAAAAGTCAGATTTAAGGGAGAAAGCTCTCAACCTAAAATCCTTCCATTCAAAAAATTCAGACCATCAGTCAGAATATTCCACTGAAAAAGCTGTATGTTGTTTTAAGCATCTGTATTTCCATTCTCTCACATTTTTAGCACCTTGTAACAGAACACAGGGAAGTGTTTGTACTACTATTGCCAATTATTGCAGGGCACATTCAAAAAAGACTGAGAAGTAATTTCAAATTTAGTATAGCAGAAATGTAATTAAATTGTTATTATTATTGTACCCCATGGGCAGCCATAGAATTTTCTATGAATTGCTAAAGGCAATTTCAAAGCAGTGTTTGTGGTTCCCATGATCCATCTCAGGCCATCAAGGCAGTTTCAGTAATTCATAGCTCTTAAGATAAACTTTTGTGCTAATTCCAGTCTACAGACACCCCTGTTAATCAGGTCCAGAATGCTTCAGAGGTTTTGTAATTCTGCTCTGATTACAAAATCAATGGCAATACTGCCTGTCTGTCAAAGCCAGGACATACTTAGTCAGTATTAAAGTTAATGACATTTTATAGGAATAATAAATTTTTTATCAACAAATCACTACCTGCAGCAGAAATGCAGCTGCATGTGTATCTCCTTTAGGGTTCAAAATTCTCCCAAAAAATGAAACTGTACATATCCTTTGAGCAGAACTGCACAGACCACAAGGAACAGAAGCAGAACCAAATGACAGCATTTAACACCACACACAAATAGGGGCTGGGCCATCAACTAAAACCAAAACCAAGTCCAAATAAAGTGCTAATATTCCGTTCTGATCAAGGGTTAATTCTAACCCCTGGCTAAAACCAGATTATGCTGCTCTTTTATGGACTGGATGGCATCAGATCTGACCATCACATGCTCTTTTTCCAAAACATAAGGAAACAGAAAATTCCATTGTGATGAAAACCAAGTTTAGTTTGAGGACATGTCATATCATTTGCAGAAACTCAAACCAGTCTAATTTGGAAGGCACCTCTGAAGGTCATCTCATCCACCCCACTGCTCAAAGTGGAGCAAACTTCATGTCAAGTTGGGAGCACCTCCAATGAGGAGAAATTCCACAGCATCCCTGGAAAACCTGTTCCACTGTTAAATCACTCCTACAGTGAAAAAAATCCTCCTGTCTTATATTTCCATCCTTCTATCAGTATCTTCCAGCACAGAAGCTGCTCATGGACAGTCTACCCAAGTTTTTTCTCCACACTGTCAATTACTGAATGCATTTGGGCTCCCTGTTTCCTCTCTGGCACTTTCCACAGCTTTTATCCCTCCCAGACCCAAATGCAGTCAGTGTTTGGCTGGTGGAGAGGTGACAGCTGTTAGCAGGGACTGGGTTTGGACCTGATATTACTGACAGAGTAGTCTCAATGTTAAATGCTTGGAATGGCCAGGGATCTCTTTCCCTACATTCTTGCCTTTGCTCTGACTTGGAAACCACCACATACATGCTGATTTTTCACCAATTAAATTTGTTACAAAGGCTTCCACAGGCAAAGAAACCAAATCAAACAAACAAACAATCAGAAAACAGGATAAAACCCCATATTTTTTTTTTTTTTTATTCTGGCTTAGCTACAGGAAGAGGCTGATTGGATTTAAATGAATCTTTGCAGGTACATGGCTCTCCTCACCCATAACCAGTCTCCAGCAGGTTCTACAACACAGGTAAAGGACTGAATAACCTAAACCTGTTGTACAGGTCAGGGTTACAATTCCACCACTTATCCTCCTTGATGATTGTGCCTGCTCCACACCAAACCAATTTCCTCACTGCAGGACATTCTGCCCTTAACACCTGAGCAAAAACAAAGGCTTTGTCAGAGCTCCAGAGGTGCCTGGAAGCAGGATGTGGGCCAGAGTCTGAGACAGATCCAGAACAGACTCTACATAATGCCTTGAGAAGTTTTTGAGTGGTTGTGTGGTTCTTGGGCTTCTCCTCCTCTCCCTTTATTCCTTTTCGCCTTCTGGTACAACAGAAACATTTGTCTGTATAATTGTAACATTGAAAGGCTGAACATTCTAAAAGGGAAAGTAAATAGAAGCATTTTGGAGATAATTGTTTTAAGTGTTCCCCTTTGTATGATAAAGTAGTGGAGTAATTTCACTGGAAGGTCAGAGAGCAAAAAAAAAAAAAAAAAAGGAAGACTAGTACAAATAGAAAATCATCACCAGGGGTTTTTGAAACTGCTACTAATTGAATATGGGGAGAGGGAAGGAGAAATTTTACATGTTGGTTCTGATAGAAACTGGAGAACAAAAAGAATAAAAGTGTCTCCATTTCAAGTGATTACCACTACATTTTCACCCAAATGCATGCAAAGGAGGTAGTTCAAGTTTGCAGACTTCCAGCAGGTTTTGCACGTACAAACCACCAGCCCTGCATGCAAAATATTAACATGACAGATGTACCACGTCCCCTGCACTGCTATTCTCTTTTGATACTTTGCACACAGATTCTGGTCTATTCTGTTAATAGACAGCAGTGCACAGAACTCCAACTTTGAAGCCTTTAATCGAGTGTTGGTCAGTGCTTTGTTGGTTGGGAACTGAGTTTCCTGCAGCCCGTGGAGCAGCTGGAGCTGTGGGGATGCAGGAGCTCTGAGTACAACACAAATTCAGAGCCAGGACCTCTCAGCACTGCCCAGAAAAGCTTTGACAAAGGTGGTGCAGCTCCATCTCCTTGGTTTTGGACAGATACAAACATGGTGATACAATCAAAACCAAGTGAAAGCTGTTTTGGGGAAGGGAACAGTCGCTCTCAGTCTCTATTTTTAGAAGGCAACTAAGACTTCCAAGTCACCTGCACGTGTCACACAACAAAACAGCTTCCTGTGACTGAACAAACTCCCAGGTGCTTTTCTAGAGATTGACAGGGCTTTTAAGTTGAGAAAAACACCTTTTGAAATCCATACAACCACATCACCTGGCGTCTTTCATCGTGTAAATCAAATCTTTACACTCTTAAGTCAACTGCTCTCAAAACAGATGTTTATTGCAATTGTTGACATGGCTTTGCACGTCACTGGTTTTAGTTTTTTCTGCCATAAATGCCAAAATAAACACTGTCTGCAATTGCTTTTGAAAAGAACATTTCACAAACAATTAATTTATGCTTCTTTAGCTGTCACAAACAGAAAGAACTCGAACAAGTTCTCCAGTAAGAAAAACACACTTAAATTCTAAAAGTAATAGTAGCTTGTAATTCCAATCACTGAGAAGATCTAATAATGCAGCTTGGAGTAAAAAAAATTATAACCTCAAATTCCAGTCTAATCAAAGGAAACTTCTGCATTTTATGCCTTGCACTTGTGTAAATAAGCCTACATATTATATATGCTGTAGAAAATGAGGATTTCCAAGGAAAATTATAGCTTTTTAAGAAAGGAATTTATGTCTTTCTGAGCAAATGTGCAAGACTTTATGGGGCAAGACATGGGCAGGAGTAAAAGTGCACCTTGAACAGTGTGATGTGTCCATGAGCCCAAAGCTCTCAAAGATTTAGGGGGTGGAAATGCTCAAAGCCAAGAAGTTCAGTTATGGGTAAAATAGCCCATAAGAGGATGGAAAACAACCGCATTATATATTTTTTTTAAATACTAGCTTAAAAGTTCAAATTTTGGTAGTTGATACAGTAGAATAAATAGATTCTTTTTCTCAATAACCATTAAGAGAACCAGAACATTTCTGGAAAGCAAATCTGTTGTTTCATTTTTCATTAATTCAGGTGTGCCCTGTGTATTTACCATCCCTGCATAAAATGCAGAAACTTCTTCAGCCTTCAGCACATGGGCTATATATTTTTTTAAAAAGAAAAGAAATCTCATGTCGCCTTCAGATAAACACCTAAGTGACTGACAGTTAGTAGGTGTCACCTTCTAATTTAAAACCCAATTTAAATTTAACCGTCATATTGTTGAAGAAAACTATTACCTTTCATTCAATAATTACACTTAATTGGCCTGAAGATTTTAATGCTACATTGGCTACAAACATTTCAGGCTGTACATAATGTCTGAGCCTCCTCAAAAGACTCCAGTGCAGAGTTTGAGCCTCCTCCTAAACTTAGGATAGAAATAAGAAACAACAACTTTTTCCTTCCTTTTGGCTTGTTAGTTGATGCAAACAAATGGCTCCACAGTCTGGACCGAAGGAGGAAGGAATAATTCAACTTATTTAACGACCATCTCACTTACATCTTCCAGAGCAGTGAGAAGCTTGAAATTTTCACCTAAATTTTAGTTGTGTGCAGGGTGGGGAGGATAACCCTGCCTGTACCACATTAAAGAGGCTGCTCTGCAGAACAGAACTGCGACATCAGACACAGGGAAGTGCCTCAGGGCAACATCTCCTGGCACACAGTGTCTGGGAGGTGAAACAAAACCAGCTGAGTAATTCAATGTCTTCCAGAATTCAGGGTTTTGATGAAAATGATGTCACACACACGCAAATCAAGAGTCCCCTTCTCCTTCCACACCAGAATTTCATTTTCACTGACAATGCCATCTTTTAGTGTCCCATATACTCCTCTTCCCTGAGCTCCAGGCTATGAACCAGCCAGCCCACCTTTATTTTAGGACATCCAATCTTCTGCTCTGCCTATTCAAAGCTTTCCAGGCCTGAGTTCTCCCAGGAACCCAAATGTTCATATCAACCCACTGCTGCAAGACAGCACAGAAAGGGGAAGTCACTGAGGTGAGCTGGGCAGCAAAGCACCTTTGGGTCCTGGATCACAGGGAATCCTCTGCCAGAGGGCTCAGATTTGCCTTTCAAAGCAGCATCCACTCCCTTGGCCTCTGGAGAGGGCAGAGTTTGAGGCCTGAAGGAGTGTTATTCCTGCCTGGGTTTAGAGGAGCTTCAGTGATCAGCTGAGCTAAGCATAGTCATTCCAAGCCTTTGAAGTCGGGGACTATTTGTATTCCAACTAATCCCTTGGCTTTGTTCTTTCCTATTCCAAGCCCTGCTTTAAACCCTTTCACTTGTACAGTTTGGGTTCACCACTTATTCCTTCAAAAGCTCTTTTATGCTGCGACTTTCTTTGTTACAGGTTTGGAAAAGACCTGCAGAATTCATCCTCCACCATATAAACAGGTTTATTGCTCATAGAATCCTCTACAGCCCAGTGATTTTATAGCAATTTTACAAACTTCTGGCCTTTTATGGGGTTTTGCCCATGGCAAGGACCATCTTCCAGCCAGCAGGAATTACTCATCAAATTCTGCAATAGAAGCTTTCTGCTTCTGGGATGTAATGCCACAGTTTGTCTTCAGTATGCTGCAGTGTGAGGTTGGAGCATATTCAGAGAACAGGCTAAACTACAGGTATCAGGAACCCCAAGGCTGTCCTGTCTTCTCCAGGCTGGACAGTACTGCCAGATAAATTTAAAGAACATATAAATCCACTATCCACAGCTACTTACAACCTTCATGACACCCAAGAAAATAAAAATTCACTTTCCTGCTTTATATAACAGCAAGAAACAAGGATGGAATCCTTTCCCAGGTCTGCAGAGAGTCAGCAGAAGTTGGAGTGACCCACCAACACAAACCTGCTTGTAAAAGTTTGTTGTAAGAGTGAGAGAGGTTGGACTGATGCTGGTTATAAGGTTCCTTCCACAATGCATCTCCCAGTGAGAATTAGACAACCCACCAAGACCATCCCTCTTCCTCATTCTTGCTATTCAGATGCTTCCATGCCATGTGAGGAATCACTTATCCCAGAGAAATCTACAGGTGGCTATTCCAGCAGCTTCCTTTCTGCCTTGCTTTGTTTAGAGAGACTCAAACCTGGCATATTTTTCTTACAAAAACTAGTCCTCCCTGACCTAGGTGGGATTTGGCTCCATAATCACATATGAGAAGAATTGCACTCTACATCTGCTTACAAACCAAATCAAAGTTTCACAGAGTTGAAAAAATTTACTTTGGCAATGCACAGTGGTGCAGCACTTACAATTCTTACATTGTGTAAACTGAGAAACTAAAGAAAGCCCAGTGTCCAAAGCTAGGAAGGGACAAGGGAAGCCCAGTGAAATATGAACACACCAGGAGTGTGTGAAAACCCTCAGCCTGTGCTCTCTCCCCCAGCAATCACCCAGCTCACCACAATTCTTCCTTAACTAGGCATTAATCACACCCTGGGTGATGTGGGGGAGCCTTTCACGCTGCTGTCATAAATCTACATTTGACTTTCAGGGATTTTGGCTTGTTTGTGGTCTCACTACAGCAGGAAACCCCTCTGCTCTTAATAGGTTTTTCTGTTTGGGGCCTTTGCTGTTTTGCAGCTTAGTTGAGCTGAAATAGCCAAGTACAATGAGCATTTTGGTGTGTGTTCACCTCCTGGAGTTGGTCTACGTATTTATATCATTGTAGGATATGAATAAGCCACACTTTTAATACAGTTTTCACACAAAGGAAGAAAACACTATGGTCCCTATTTTAAAGTTGGAAGACAAGGCACAAGCACAAAACCACAAAGAATGGTGGCTGTGGGATTTACAGAGATCTCAGCAGGGAAATACCTTATGGAAAAGACTGAGAACTACATGGCATCCTGGAGGGGAAAAAAAGCAAACCAACAACAAAAAAAAAAAACACTCAACATTTGATATTTTATTTTTATGGTTGCAGCAACTCAGTGAGTTGTGTAGATCAGAGAAGCCCAGAAGTGAGGAATTTCTGCCTGCTGTTAGTGTGGGATTATTAGATTTGGGGTTAATGATTAAAATCAATTTGAAAAATTTAGATTATCAGCTTTCCAGCTCCATTGGCCTCTGTTTTCTATGAAGATGAGGAATTATCTTGGTGAGGATTGCCTTTGATTTGCTCAGGACAGAGATGTGTTCACAGGACAACTGAGGCTGGAAAAGCCTCAACCAGCCCATCCAGTCCACCTTGTGCCCAATCCCCCCCTTGTCCCCCAGCCCAGAGCACTGAGTGCCACATCCAGTCATTCCTTGGACACCTCCAGGGATGGGGACTCCAAACCTCCCTGGGCAGCCCCTTCTAACATTTAACAACCCTTTCTATGAAGAAATTCCTCCTCATGTCCAACCTGAACCTCCCCTGGAGCAGCTTGAGGCTGTTTCCTTTTGTCCTATGCATTGTTCCCCGGGAGCAGAGCCCCAGCAGTTCCCTCCTGTCAGGGAGCTGGAGAGAGCAATGATGTCCCCCCTGAGACTTTATCACACAAGAACAGAAAATAATCACATGTTTTGTTCTCTATAGCAGCAAACATTACAGTTACTCAGCAGTTTTACTCTCAGTGTGCACTGAGCTCCCTCATTGCCCAGCGAAGACAATGAAAGGGTCCAAGATCCCCACCAAGGGTCATACAAACAATAACAACTTAATACACACCCACTGCCTGCTGCTTTAGGGCTGGTTTATAAAGTTCTTATGGCTGGCAATTAATAGCTCTCCTGATAACTCTGCTTGAGTTGGAGGGGGATCTGAGCACTGAGAACTGAGAACTGCTCCTGCACAGTGTGCATCCCCCACAAAAGAATGGAGAAAACCTCAGGAAATAAGTGGCTGCAAAAATCAATAGAGACAACTGTTCCACGAGAATGAAGTGTTTGTCAGTAAAATAAGGGCAAGAACAACAGGCCAGAGAGGAAAGACTTGAGCTGAATTGAACAGAACCAATATGAGCCTGGGTCTGCCTGACAGTTGCTGTCAGGGTGCCAGAGAAGACAAAGGCAGCAGGGATACAAAAGAGAAAGGCAGAAGACTGTAGATAAAATATAGAGACTACTACTACAGAGAGAGTAAAATCTGTGCCACTCAAAAAGTTATTGAGACTGGCTGAAACCTTCTTCAGAAAAAAAAAAAAAAAGAAAATCTAATTATTTACCTATATTTATATAACACAGTCAAGTGGAGAGGATGTTCCCCACCCCGAAAGTTTCTAATCAGGGCTAACAAGCCCCATCAGAGAGTCAGCAAATGGGGGTTAATAGATAACAAAAATTACTCTGAAAAGACCATGGGGCCCTTATCAAGATGCCCTTTTCTTGCAGCAGGTTGCACCAGAAATAGAAGACAAAACTGAATGTACAGCAGCTGCTTGAAGGATGTGGTTAAACAGGTAATGAAACAACCTAGGAGGTTCCCCAGTGCCAGAAGAAAGAGGTCTTGCTCACCTTTCCATTTTTCCCCATCTCTGTACACACAAAAATATCCCCCCTCCCAGCTGAGAGCTCCTGCCCCTCCCACCTGCTCCTTGCTCCCCTTCCACGGGGTGACTCAACTCAGCAGTACTGCAAATAAAGCACACAAAGGTTTCTTGGAGGAGCAGCTGAATGAGTTGGGATGCTGGATTTCAGAGGGAACGTGGGCCAGAGGGAGGAGGAGGATGGAAGGAAGTCTACCTCCATCTCTGGTGACTGAGCTGGGCTCACACAAGCCCAGCTCATGCAGCCAAAGCTGGAAAAGTGTGTCAGTGCCTGCCCTCACTGCAGAGGGGAAATGTGAAATGGAGTTTGGATCAAGACAGGCTTTTTGCAGCCTGGAAACATTCAGAGGAACACTGAGATCAGGAAAAGTTAAAAACACCTCTAAGTTTCCATAAAATATCAGGAAATTCTTTTTTTTCTCTGATCCGGCCAAAAAAAAAAATCGAACTGGTGCTTGTTAATTAGGAAAGCACTAACAGATGATGGTATTAGAGATGAACAAAGATTTTATTCATAAATCTTTCACTGTCAAGCATCATCATCTTGCTCCCTTTTGTCATGGGAGAGAGAAAGTCTTTTATAGCAGTGGAGAAGCACTTTGTGAAAGCTGCATTCAATGCATTTGAAGTTCTGCTCTCGATTTCATTACAGTTAGATTTCATCCAGAGGCTAAATATCAAACAGAACTCAAACCTTCTGAAAACATTCCGAGGTAAAAGGAGCACAGCTTTTGCCTAGAAAGGAGATTTTTTCATAAAACTACAGAATATTCATATCGGGTTTTTTTATTTTACTGTGGCAGGAGCACAGAGATCACATTCATTTGCTCTTGGAGAGGTAAGAGACACAACAAGCAAAAATTGGTAATGCCAGCAGTTCACTAAACCCCAAAGTTACCCTATTTTGTGTCACTCATTTGTTATCAGCCCATGTAGAGTGGTGCTGCTTTGAGCAGGGTGATGAAATAATCAGCAAGATTATTATTGTTTGCATGTTGTGAGACTGTGTTTGTACTGACCTGAAACAAAGCAGAATGCACAGACATCACTAACCAGGACATGCAATCCTCAAATTTGCAATTTTAGCACTTTTCTTATTCGCTCTTCTTGAAATCAAAGTATAAGAAAGTGGGTTTAAACATTGATAAATAACCGGAATATCCCTTACCCAGGTCTTAAAATAGGTAAAATTTGCTTTTGCTTTGTGCTAACTCATATGAGAATTTTCTAGGAGTCTGAAATTTTGTTTAGAACCTTTAAGAAACACAATTTCATGCTTAAGTCAGTCAGATGGACATGTTTCATTTAGGTTTCCTGCAAAACCATCAAGCTGTTGCAGTTTCACTTAAAAGGTTTAAGACCTGAGCCAGTAAAAAAATATGAAACCAGTTAAATTACCCAACTACCTTTTTTTCCTTCAGCTCAGAGGAACTGACATTTCAAACCTGGTTCAAACCCTGGTTATATGAAAAAGGTAAAAGTTTCCATTACAGGTTTTCCAGGAGGTTGTTTGCTCCTGGATGTCTTTAGCACAGACTCAGCTGTTTGAAAAATCACATCATTTCCCCAGAATAATTTTGCTTAAGGTGTTCTCTTTTCCACTGAAGTGGATGTTTCAGGGAGCACCTCAGTCTCCAAAACAATTTGCACCTACAACAACAATCACAACTCCAAACATTTGTCCACCAGGACGGGTGGGTATCAAAACTGTGCTGGCCAAATTCCATGTTTTAAAACAATTGTCCCCTCTCTGCTCTCTGAAGATCCACCAAACAGACACAACCTACGTTATTTCTACTGTAGGTTTCCAACCAGATGCTCTCCTTCAAAATTAATAGCTCATATCTCTTTATCTTCCTCTATTTGTCCTCTGTCAGATGTAAAATACACACCTGTAACTCCTACAAGCAGCTTCTGCTGAAGTCACTGGGCTGCTTTGCTTGTCCCTTGAGCAGAAAACCAAAATATATTATTGTTTTCATACAATTCTTCCCAAGGTCTTTTTATGGGTTGAGGATTTGATTTGTGTAAAGAAGAATTTGTCCTTTTATTAGTCCCCATGGCTTGGTTTGACAAATTTGTCTAATGTGGCCATATTATATATTTTAACTTGCTGACATCTAAGGACTGAGCAGAGGTCAGATTGGAAGCTCAAGGATTAACCAGCACTTGTTTCATATTGCATCTTTCAAAACCAATAAAACATGGTACACTCTCCCTACCTGTCTATCAGTGAAAGGAGAGATACCTCATAAATAATAAGCAGCATTTTCTTCTAAATTAAACTTCCCAGAGAGGAAAATCCAAAGAGGAAAACATGGATTAAATGGTGCTAACTTAAAACAAATTCAGTGAAAAGAGGAGAAATAGCTATTCTTTCAGTTCTCTGTGATTATGGTAATTATGTTTTAAATTAAATTGCTTGAAAACAGGGAAGAAGAAAGCACGTGGAAGACAAAAAAATACCACAGAGTGACTACAAATTTATACATAACACAACCAAACTGATGAATTAAACTATGTAATATTTTCTTCCCAATGCCTGCTCACCCACAGAATCTTGGCACAGAGGTCAGTCACTTATTAAATAAGATTTTGAAGACCATATTCTTATTTTGATATTTAAGGCTTTCTCATTGCTCTTTCCTTTTGCACCAAAATTAGTTTTTGTTCTTAGTAGGGCAAATCTCAGAATTTGGCAGCAGCTCAGGGTTTATTTAAATCCTACACCAAGACACCACCATGGTGTGTCTGCTCACAGAATACTATTTCTAGATCAGCCCAGAATTACAAGAAGCTCTGGGATAGTTCACAAGGGTTTCTAATCTTACCATTGACTATTTAATCCCAGGGTGGGGGTGGTCTGCTTTCCCTGACTCATCCCTTGCTTTGAGTCACATCTCAAATAAAATTCATAGATTACACCAGAGAAAATTTTTTCTAAGTAGATCATCATTTTATATAAAGCTGAAGAGGAATTCATATTGTTTATCCTAGTGAAACACCTTCCTGGTTTGTTTTTTTTTTTATGTATGGCTCAGTAACCAGGGTAGAGCAAATCTTTTGGTTGGTTCTTAAATGCTGACATGGTTGGCAACCTTCCTGTCTCTACCTGTCTCTCTGATTCCATCCAAAATTAAGGATTTATTCTCCCCCTGATCCCACTGGTGTGAAAACAGCACCTTGTCTAGAAATTACAATTTTACAGCACATCCTGTAGACTTTTTTCTTTAAATGTCTTCTATTTTTATAGATGAGCAAATGATGAGTCCTTCATTGCATCCATCTGGCAGCTCATCAAAGTGCTTTCTTTACAAGTTTTTTGATGACACAAACGTTCCTCGCCTAAAATGCTTTGTTGCTCTATGAGGACCACGTTGCTTCCAGATTAAACTGATTTCAAGCAGTTTCCACCCTTTGTGTGAAAATGAACTGTGCAATTGCTGCAATTACCTCAGCCAGCACAGGAAGGGTAAATAATGTCGCATTGACCTCTCTGACCAACTGTCTGATACTATTTATTCAGGAATATTTATCTGCAAAGTCGTTTCTGGGTGTTTTTTTTTGATGTCTGTTCTCTGTTTTTTTTGTTTTAAATAACCATTTCAACATTTATCATTTTTCCTAATTATGTTCAGGCTGCAATTAGCTAAATTACAAACAGTGTAGCCCTTTCAGAATAACTAATTTTACAGTTATTCTCTTCTTTGTTGGTTGGTTTTAGAATGTTTTCATGATGTGTTCTCTGCTAATACAGTGATGCCCCACTTTACATGCAAGAAGCTGTGGTGGAAATATTATGAAATTAATTTGTTTCCTCAATGATCAGTGTGAGTTCACAGAAGCTAAGGTAACATAAGCTTGAGAAGGCAAAAGTTTGGGCTAGAATTGGAGACAGCCTGCAGGAGCAGAGCTCATAGTAGGGCTCTGGAGACTACAAGATAAGCTGAACTGCAGGAGAGAAGGGAAAAGGGAGGAAAGGGGGTTTAACAGCAACTATACTTAGATAATATCTTGTATTTTTACAGTGCTTTACTCCCACAATCCACTAAATGGTTTGCAAACTTTAACTGAATGGAGGCATAAAGCTTCCCATGAATAGAGAATAAATCCTTTTTCATTTTCTCCTGATTCTGCTACTGCATTAAAAAAACATAACCACTCTGCTTTCAATTGCCAATAAACGATATCATCACAAAAATGAGAGGGCTTGATTATAGTCATTGATTGGGTAAAATATCCTGTGTGTTCTACTGGTAAAAAAACTTCAATAACAACTCCAATAATGATGTAAACCACATTTATTGATTTCAATCAATAAATCCCTGTGAGTCTACAGAGATTTAAACATGAGCATGACCCACAGTCATTGTTCCAGCATGTCCATTTGCACACTGGCCTTATGAGCTAAGTATAGTGGGAAATATTGTTCCCAGAAGTTATTTGAAATATAGCCTGGATTTTTTTCCATACTCCATCCTCATTCTAAATTCTTATATTAACTGGCTATATATTACAATAGACATTAAAAATCTGTTCTGAGTATTTACATTACCTTGTCATTACACCAACAGAGTGTAATATACAGCCTTCAATGTATTTGTTCTTACAGGTTCTAATGGGGAAAAACTCTTATGCCCAACTTCACAGATGAAGGAAAACATGGTCCCAACAGCACCATGTGACACTACTCACTTAAGGTTCCAGAAATACCCTAAAATAGTTATTTGAGAACTTTGCTTTGATTCAGAGCAGATGAGATGTTTTTAATCTGGACTTAACGCAGTCCTGAAGTGACTGCATTGCTCCAAAATCTGAAGTGGTTTGTTTAGAGCCAGCCTGGACTTACATCCCAAGAGTTCAGATAGTTCAAGACTAGAGAAGAATTAAAGAGTAGAAGAAAATCCCATCCATGTCCTAAACTGACTCCCTCCTTCTCTGTTTGTATAAACAAAACAGATCTAATTTAGAAAATAATAAAAACAAGATGCTTGTTCTTAAGGGCCAAATTATGTGACTAAGGGAATGCTCCCAAATAAAAGCAACCTTGTCTTTTTCCAAAGCATCACAGGGCATTCAAGTGGACTGTCATGTTCTCATTCTCACATTTGATTGCTTTCCCTCCTGTTTCCTTTCCTCTCTGATCTGAGATTGTGAACTTAAACAGAGCTTTGATGTGTATTTTAGAAAGGAGAGTAAAGATTCGGTAAGACTCGAGAAAAAAAAACAAACATGAAAAAACTCCCAAAATAACAAAGTCTACCTCTTTGAGTCAGAGTTCACAGCACAGCACTGACAGCAGCAACCACATCTGTGGAACTTACACAAAGAAAAAAACAATATACACAAAAAGACAATTTGTTGCAACTGTATCTTGAACAAAAAGTCATTTCAGTTTAACTCCAAAGGAGTGGAGTTTTATGGTGTTTTGAAGCACCACCCTCAGTGCTTGAAAATAGTAATTTTTTTGGTGCCCAGATAACTGTGATGCAAAATAAACACTGAAACTCCTTACACAAAGTGGAGAAACACGGATTCTAACACCAACTTATAAAACTTGTCAATGTTTTTTATGGAAATAATTTGATTCTCCTTTTCCATATTCTATCCCAGCAGCTTCCAAACTGATATCAGCAGCAAAACAGAAAAAAAAATGAATTAATGAGTTTCAACAAGTGCTACCATGAAAGAGTGAAATACTCCTTCTCTCACTAATAACAAATGCTGCAGGCAACAATAGTCATGATTAATAGAAAATATTGTTATGTAAATGTAACTTATTGTCTTAATTGTCTCTGCACTACTTATGTTCTGTATTTGTATCAATTAATAGTAATTTTCATGCAGTAATTGCTGCTCTGGCTCATTGCACCAGACAGACAAACAAACAGACAAATCCTGTTTTGATTGAAAACATGAATTTCATCGTCCAACTGCTCAACGTGACTGTCAGAATCAGTTCCCTTCTTAAATAACCTGCTACATAAGTTTTGCTGTCACAAGATGGGAAAAACTATATAAAATTTGCTCTGTGAAACTCTTATTTCAGCCTTTAGGATGGACACCTGTAGCACTTTAGTCTTCCAGAGTCACAAATTTACACCAATTTTTTAAATGTCATTGAAAAATCTACAAGATCACAAAGAGGAAAATACCCAGGGATGCTGTTGGTACACAGAGATCTGTGTGAAGCCTTTCTCCACCCATTCCTGGCTAAGTTCTGTAATTTTTAGGCTGGACTCACATTCACCTTACAGAAACCATGTTATGAAATTGCCTATCCTAAGGAAATCGAGGCAGGGAAGTTAAAAGGATAAGTAAAGAGGAGCAGGGAGGGGGAATGACCCTCAAGAGCTGCCAGAGCAGATTTTGACCAGTTGAAAAAGTCCCACAGCCAATGCAGACAAACAAACCTCCAAGCTGGGAGATTCATGAAGCAGAAAAATGTAATATTTTCCTCAGATCTGCCCAGCTGAGGCTAAAGACAAAGAAAAGGGCAAAAGGGAGAGTCCCATTTCCAGGTGCTCCATGTGCCTGTAGCTCTGTTGAAGTCAGCAGCTGAGAAAGCATCAGCACATTAAATTTACATTATTATATTCCTGTAGCTGAAAGACCCTAAATTGAGAGCAGTTTGGACACAAGGCTTAAAACTTTTTATTGTATTGTAGTTTCCCTCAGGGACCCAAGCCCAGAAATCACAGCTTAGTAAGTGCATGGAAGAACCACACCTGCTTGATTATGGATTCAATCTTGTTGTTCAGACACAGTTAAACACATGCTAAAGCTGAAACCTGGTGCATTCTCAACATTAGGGATTTCTCTGATGTATAAAAGCAGAAACTGCATGTTGGATAAACAAAATAAAGACTTTGCAGTCTCAGGTGCTGAAGACTTTGCAGCTGGACCTGAGGCTTGTTCAGGACAGAGCCAAGACTAAAGAAACTAAAAATTTAATATCCATACCAATAGAGCACTGTGATAAATCCAGTATCAAACTCATGTACACGACTTCAGTTCTTACACAAACTGCCTTTAAATGAATAAACACAAGGGCATAAAAGGCAAAATCCTCCATTATTCATTAAAGACTTTTAGTGCTTCATTAATTTTGTTGCTATAATCCAATTCTGATTAGCTGGGTTGTTAAACAGCCATTGCCAAGTGCTGCTAAAGTACATGAATTTCTTTTCCAAGTGCAGCAGTGTCATTTGAATGTAGTTAGTGGCACCTCCTCAGGTGTTATGGTCATGCCTGCAGTGTAGAAATTAACTGTGATTTCCTTAGCACTCCCTTTTTTTTAAACCATGTTTTTCATCTGAATTCTCATTTTAGACATAACACATTAAAAAAGAAAAACTGTTAGAATTTTAGGTTGCTTAGCAAAACTCCCTTGTCAGGTGAGGATGATAATGTAGGCCCAGGTGGATCACATGGGAGTTAGAAAGGATGTGGAGGGAGGGAAAGACAGAGTTCTGACCCAGCACTGTGTGCTGATGACCCACCAGGGCAGGTGAGAATGAAGCATTTACATGCAGCAATCCAGATCCCAAAATTTAAATTCCTTTGCTCTTAATTTCTCCCTGCAGGACAGAAGCCTTCAGCAACCACAGAGGCTGCTAATA
Organism: Manacus vitellinus; assembly: GCF_001715985.3. Classification (NCBI taxonomy): domain Eukaryota; kingdom Metazoa; phylum Chordata; class Aves; order Passeriformes; family Pipridae; genus Manacus; species Manacus vitellinus. The sequence continues at coordinate 3,263,515 of NW_021939960.1, read as the reverse complement.
CAAGAAGCCAACTCCACTAACCTTGGAGGGGCATTAGATTGCAATTCACCTTCTCATTTATTCTTGATTGTCCCGACTCCCCCACAGTTCTTGCCCTCACACTCAGAGTTGCAACTTAGAAAAGTTAAACCCCTCACATTTTAGGGAAGCTCTGTTTGTCAAATAAGTCAGATTTTTCTAAAATACTGAAAATTTTCGACTTAATCCCAAAACCATCGAAACCAACAAAATCTCTTTAGGATTTAAGCGAGCTGCCTGTGTGAGGTGTTCCTGAGGCTGGAACTGGGAAGGGAAACGTGGGATATTTTCTGCTATTGAAACATGAAGCACCCAAAACGGTCCAGGGGAGGTTTGGTGGACAAAGCTCATCACTGCACTGCAGTTTGGTGGGTTGCCAGGTCAAAGCCTCCCTGGTGAGAGATCACAGGGGTTATGGTGTTAAAGGGAGCTTGGCAGGGAACGTCTCTATTGGAAACACACTTTCTTCCAAGTCCATAACTAAACTGTGCATTAATCCTTAGGACATGGATTAAAGCTGATCTGTTCTGCTCTCTCAGGAAGAGCTGGCTCTGCAGAGTCAGCAGCAGCTGAACTGAACTCCAGCATTAAGCAAAGGGTCTGGCTTTGTTCAGTCACTTCACTCTACCATGGAAGAGATTTGAAAGCTCTGGAAGAGAGACCATCCTTTCCTTTTCTCTGTGTCCAGCTATGGAAATTCAAAGGGACTGTTCCAACCTGCTGCCTCAGGTACTGCTGGAATACAAATAATTTTGGGGGCATTCAGTTTAGTTTTTAAAAAACTGTCAGTGTGCTTCAAAGGGCAGATACCAAACTGGGCAATACTGGCAAACAGGCCATTCCCAAGAGTCAAATGTTTCAATATCACAGGTTAGAAGTGGAACTTCTTTTTTTGATAAGAAAAAAAAGTAAAATTAGACCAATTCCACATATATGATTCCAGTCAATGAAGAAATGCTCCCCCATCTCAGACAAACTGGATCAGCTCCATGGTAACCCTGAAGGGCAATTTTGGGCAGTAATCCCATAATCTACCTGCTACACAAACTGTTCCTTCAATTTTTTCACTTAGTCTTGGTACCACATTAACAACTCAACATTTAAATTCTTTAGGAAGCTCTGTCAAAAATCTTTCTGTAAGAAAAGTTACACAGAGTTCCCAAAATAAGGTTTTCTCTGGCAAACTAGAAGCTTTGATCTATTTTTAACCCACAGGAAGATCCTCCTCATCGTCCTCCATTTTCCAGTTCAGATCCAGGGCTTTATGTGAGAACCTTACCAATAAAATTGCAGAAAATTCCATAGGAAAATTAAAAAAATAATCTTCTCTAAAAGCCAGGCCATCATTTCCTCAGCTGTAGATCTGTAGAGCTGTGATCACAAACACCCACCCATGTAATGACCAAGTGTCTGCTCAGTGAGTCTCTGGGGTATGAAATCCCTGTGAGTACACCCTGATTATAATGATGTATAAAACCAGAGATGACTGAAATGTATTTTAGATGTGCTGTAACTTGTATTTTAAAATCAAAGCACAAGCATTTTTTGTATTCAAGTGATTTTAAATAATGAAAAGCAACTACTACAGTGGGTGGGTGGGGGAAAAGAATAAATCTGCCTTCCCAGATTTTGTTTATTTGCATCAAGACTGACACTCTGAATAGACTCACAACAAGTAAGGAATCTATATTATAGACTGTAAAGAAGCTAATGAAAGCCTACAATGCCCTTTAATAATTTAATTTACATTCATATAATCTTCATTTAAATAGATTTTAATGGCAGGACTCCTGATCTGTTCATCTGGCTGCAGTGTTTTCCACTTCCACATTTCAAGATCTGTCTCTGTAAAGGCTTCAAGATCATTTCCCAAAGCAAAGAAAATAAGGATGATTTATCAGAAATCACATCCACACACTGCAGAATTTTGTGAGGAGCTTTCTGCCCTGTCCCTTAATCAGATGAAGCTGTTCTATGATAATTCTTTAAGAGTTGATTTTACAAGATGCAATCAGCAGTGTTAATTTATTCACTTACAAAAGACAAGTGATGGGATCAGCAAGGCTTTGGGTGAAACAATTACCTGGGGAGCAGCAGCCTGGAATCTATTATCCATCAAATCTCACAACTGGGGTTGCAGACATGTAACATGAGCTTTGACATAAAAGGAAAGATTTGAGCTAAAAAATTATACATTATCTCAACTGTTTTTTAGTTTGTTCAGTGAAGGCTTCCTTTGGGAACCAGTATAATTTAACTGATGAGCAAAAGTAGTACAAACCATTTCATGAATGATTGAGAGATGTACTATAAACAGTGCAGGCTTTTATTCTGATATTAATTCTTCAATTGACTTTATGTTTTAATCACTTGACTGGTGAGAAAAAAGGTAGACACAAGCTTCCTATATACAGCAGCCTGAGGAAAGCACAGCAAGTGGTTGATTCAATGGGGAGGAAGGTTTTAATCCTAAATTTAGAATAAAGGAATTAACTAGATTAAAAAACAAACAAACAAACAAAAAAACCCAAACAACCATGGGGCGTGTTAACATTTTCTTTTATAATGTCTTGACCAATGTAATTATTATTTTTTCTCAGATCTGTCCATCCTAGAGCAAAGATCAGGAACACAGAGTTTTATCTCAAAAGGAAGGACTGGGTAAAACAACCATGTGGTTTCATGTCACTTTAAGAGATCCTCTGGAACATTCTGTACCATTTATCACACACAGTGACACACCTGACCACAGAGCACAACCTGCACATCTCCAGCTTGATTCAACACAGCCTTGAAAGAAAGGAAAAAGAAAGTTTTTTGGTTTCTTACTGAGCATTTCTCTGGAATTTTCATATATATGTTCAAGGTCATGTCAATTAGACACTTCATACTATAAGCAGCCAGTTTTTCTCTCTTGGAAAAGAACATTATTTATGGAACAGTTTGATTTCATAACATATTCAAATTGCATGGGACATGCTTTCAGAATCACTTGTGCATAATCTAAAGCTTTGGGAATAAAAATATTGCTGTACTGTATTTTACTTAATACTGAAAATCCCCTGATCCCATTTTCTCTGCCCCCATAGCAGGATAAAAGAATTCTTATTGTGAAACATTCTTTCCTGAGGAGACCATTAAAGTGCAAGTCTCTGTATTTCATCAAATAGTTCTGTGTCCCCAGAGTGGATCACAACTTCTTTGTGTCACTTTGAGTTTCAGGAAACAGAATTTGCAGGGAAAAATGTTCTTAAGGGCTCTTTTTAGCATTCCCTGACTAATGGCAGCATTAAGGCTGAGGGAAGATCAATGCTGTTGGAGCACAATTTACTAATTGGGGAAGAGTAACAAGAATGAAAAAAGGGAGACAGAGCACTATCATAGGAGATTTAGAGTAGATTTAGGCCTTTGCTAAAATATTGGACAGGTTTAAGCGAGTTTGGAAAATTAGTCAGAGGAAGCAAAGCAAACCTTTAGCTGAAAAAAACCCTGCAGCCCTTTACAGTGTTGTATGTGATGTAATTCTGTGAACAGATACACTCAGGGCAAGATTCAAGATCAGGCACTTCAGTAAAATTAGGTGGTAACTGAGCATATTAAAGATTCTCCACGTTACATTAAGAGGGACTACAAATTCCTGTAAATTTAGTTCAAATTTATGGAGCTGGGGAACAGGGTGAGAAGAGGACCAACATGCAAAAATCTTTCGGCTTAAACACCTCTGTGGTTGGTGGACAGGGAATGTTACACACATTGTTACCTCCCATCAGTTTTGCCACACCCACTGAGCACAAATTTCATGTTCATCCTGCATTCAAAGTATTGCTCTTAAATTGATTAATTTTTATTTTGCAGTTGGGGCACATCTATTAGAGCTGTATCAGGGCATCCAAGAGCATGAGTGTGTTGCTCTAAAAACAAAGTTTCAGCTGCAGAGTCTGCTGAAAATTCATTAAATCCTTGGCAATTCTGGAGAAGGGATAAAATCACGTGAGGATTTACTGTTTTCCTTGGAAGGCATAACAACAAAATTCCACTGAGCTCATAAGATTAACATGAAGATTTAAAGTGAGAAAAGCAACTTTGCTTCAAAAAAGTTGATGTAGACACTGATGTAGAAATCTTAGTGGTCTGCACTGCAGGGACCCAGCAAACTCCAGCAAACACCTCTAACCAGATTTGCAGTGATGGGTCATCATTTATTCCAGTCTGTACCACCCACTCCAGGTGTACAGAGGTTAATTCATTCACTCAATGCATTTAGGAGAGGCATAAAGGAAAGAGAAGATGCCCTGCAGTCAGTGGAGAGAGGGAAAAATAATTTTTAGAGGGAGATTTGTCCATGTTCTTCTAGAATGGAAGTAGCTGCCTTCTGGAGTTGTCTCTCCCATTACCTCTCACCTTTTGGCAGAGCAACTTGTTTCAAAAGATCATGCAAACTTCACATCTTAGTTTTGTGCCTGATGAATTTGAAATGTGCTGCAAAAACACTGCAATGACAATTATGTATGTAATACCACTGTAACCTGCCCTAAACCATGGTAATAAACACAGCTCTTTCTTTTCTCACTAAGTGAAGTACTGTTAAAGTGGTTGAATTGACTTATGAGGCAGATTAAAAGATATAATAAGTTGGGCCACGCTACTGAATCATGAAATTCTATAGAAAAATATGCTCATAAACAGACTCTAAACTAGAGGGAAGTTCAGTCACCTCCCACAGAGAAGACTTTTTTCCTGAGGACATTAGTAGTAGGCAGCACAAACACACTGTATTCAAAGCATCCATGCTCAGACTGTATAAACAGCAGAAATCAAAATACTTCAATTGTCAATGATTTTTCCTCATAGAGTGGTAAAGATGAGGTGAATAGTCAGTAATCTAGGAGTTTGAATCCAATAATACAGAAACTTTCATACAATATGCTTTATTGCAAATCAAATGTTATTGCTTTTAGCAATATATAGTGTGCCTTTTTTTTTCCATCCCAAACTACATAACATCTAAAATTTAACCTCTTTCAGAATATAACCAAGCATGAAAGAATACCAACAAATTTTTGGTTTGGTTCTGAGCACATATCACAACCTGAATGAAAGGAGTCCTAGGGAATACTAAGTGATAATCAACCTTTCAAATTAGATTTTAAATCCTCCAGTTCTGTAATCCAGTATCTCTAGGATAATTCACAAAGCTTAAGAATGATTCTATCAGAGCCCATTTAAATGTTACAAGAGTTTATTGGGTTCATTTCCACTACACACTGTGGCTCTGCCCACCAAAGGGTCATCAGAGCAAGAGGTGCCAATAAGGGACGTGTCCTGGCACTTGGGAAACACCACCTGACTTCTCCTACAGACCTAAACCCAAAATAACCACACCAGTGGCATCATCCTGTCAGCATATGTGTGTTCCTAATGCTTGCTAAAACATATTTACTGCAAATTCAAAGTTTATTCCTGGGGACTGTAAGTCAGCCTTGTCATTTCATATGGCCAAAGGCTCCCTTTTTAATGGCCAAAATCTCATATCCTAATGCAGCCAAATAATCAGAATCCTGACTTCTGTGGAGAAAGAAAAAAATAGCTCAAAAGTGGTGTTTGCTGGAGGTTGGGAGGGGAAGTTTACACTTTTCTGCTTTTTGTTTATTCCTGAACTAAAATCCTGTTTGAAATGTAACAGTTCATAAACAGTTATTTGATTCCCGATGAACTAAAGGTTTATGTCCTCTTGTGGTAGAATTACTCCTAGTGCTCTGTTCTTTCCTGCAGTATCTTTACAAATTAAATATACAGAAGTTATCCCATTTTTTTAAAAAATTGTTCTAAAGAGAATAATCTTAATTGCACCATAAACCTCACCAGCTGGTCTGTAACCCCTTGAAGTGACTGGTTACATCTTTGCCATCTCATAATGCTTCCATTTCGTGATTGAATCTTTAACTCAGTGAGTAATTGCTGAAAAGGCATTTTAGGCATTTATTGTCTCATGGCCCATGACAAAATCACTCTCAGGGGGGTGGCTGGGTGCTGCTCCACAGTCTCTTGGGCAGGTTGGGTTTAGAATTGCTGGGAGGAGAGGGCCCTCCTGCCACGTCCAGAATCACAAATTACAGGGGTCCTGTGCACTTCTGGAAGACCCTGTTCTAGTGTTTCAGTGCTTATTAACCACCCACAGGGAGGTGGGGCACTGAACAGGCTCCCCAGGAGTGTGGTGATGGCTCCAAGTCTCACAGAGCTCAAGGAGCATTTGGACAACATCCTGTGTCTGTACAGGGCCAGGAATTGGACCAGATGATCCTCATGGGTCCCTCCTAACTCAGGATATTGTGTGATTTTTAAACTCTAAATCCTCCAGCTTTGTAAGAAACCCTATTTATCTGAGCTATCCATGGCCTGAGCTGTTCCTGCTGCTGCCTGGATGAGCCTTTACTGCAGAGAGATTTCACTAAGCCAGTTGCAGGCTGTAATGCATGCACAAATCAGACTGTACATCACACAGAACAACAGTTACAGGCATAATTTGGAATGAACAGTTACCCAGTCCCACAGCCTGGCAGGAGTCACCACAAAATGCTCACTGAGCAATCCAACAATGGTAGTAACCTGACCCATCCTGATGGCATTGCCCAGACCCCTCGGCTTCCTCTGACCATGGAGCAGGACCACCTCATGCTCTCAACCTCTGCAAGGGGCCCTGAGCTCCAGCACTGGGTCACACTGGTGACCACAGGCACTGATGTTACAGAACTAACACGGACAGAGATGAAATTCTCCACCTGGAGAACATCTCATGCTGAACAGAAGGGAATCAGCAGCCCAGCACCCATGGCTCATTAGCCTTAGCAATATTTGCGCCCAGGGAGTGCCCATGGCTCATTCTTTGCAGTTTCCTGCCACCTCTCCCAGTGTAATAAGGGATACCAATCCAGAATTCCTGCTTAACTGGATGAAGTCAAAGCTCCTCAAGCAGAAAGATAGAAACCTGTAAACCTCCCTCTCCAGTTTTTAGTGTCCCTTTGGAAAACACAGCCACTTTCTGAAAGGTCAGTTTAACAGGACAGGTACAAACTTCACCTCAGTGCTGAGGCTAATATTGCATCTCTGATGAACTACTGATCAGCCATTCAGTGCTCTTTGTCCAGGAGAACAGGGTCATTTCCATCCAGCAATAAAGTTTTATCTGCATTGTGCAGGACTCTAAACACTGTCTCTACATAACTGACCACTTACCTTGAAATTACTTCTTTTAACAACTTCTGAGTGCTTGTCAAGGGACTTGCAAACCACAATAGCTTTTGTCTGTGCAAGTTGGGCAAATACAAAATTCACCATTGCACATTTGAGTCTGTTACTCTCACCCAGCCAGCTGCATTGTTTCTCCTAAACATTAATTACACCTCACTGGAACCTCCTGCCTCTCTTCCAGCCCAATAATTTTTAACACCTTTCTGTTTCTTAGAGTTCTTTTCATGCATTTTCACTACCTCCTTTTGTCACACTCTCTATTCTCGATCAGCTTTTCTCCTTTCATTCTTTTGCCTTCAGGAATCTCCTTGCCCTCTCTCTGGCATCCCTATGGCCCAGTCCCACATTCCCTCTCCTCGTGCTGTTGGTTGCCCCCTCACATTTCATTCTAGTAAAGTACCATGGGAAGTTGGTTCACTCAGCTCCCACTGATACCAGAAAAACCTCAGAGCCAAGTTAACACCTCATCCACTGGTCATAAATTAAGGAGTGTAAACTGTGCCTGGCAGAGAGCACCATCCTTCCTCTTCATGCCATGCTCAGCTGGCTGCCAGTGCTTTAGAAGAGGAATGAAGCCCCTTTAGATGAAGTTTAATAGTGTGGCCTGTAGCCATTTATACAAACATCCAATATTAACACAGACTTGAATAGCTGGTACTGTCTATTAATGTAATACAGACATAGGGGAGCTGATGTTTTTCTTCTTGTTTGTCTTTATTTGTAGGATTAATTCTCAGCATCTCAATCTGCCACCATAAACCCTCCAAAGATTTCAGGTGGGTGAAATGTAACTTGTGTGTAAAACACCAGTGGGTTTCTCCAGTTGCCATTGCTTTGGCTGAGCCCAGAGTCTGATTTTTTTTTCCCAGTAACATTTCTTTTTACTCTTTGCTTGGGATAAATGCAAATGAACACGAGAACATGGAGAGCTGTCTGAATTAAACCAAGGGAAAAACTTCAGACAAGGTCACTATGAATAGATGAGTTGAAAAAGAGATCAATCTGTGCATTAATTTCACGATGCATCTGAAGCAGGTTTGTTTGCTGGCCTGATTGCATTTCATGTTGTCCAAATGCTGCTGTTTTCAGACCAAAGCAATGTTATTCAGCTTGCTCTGTTCCTTATATCTTTGCAAATGTTACCAGATCCCTGATTTTGTTTGGATTTAATTCTGATTTTTATGACTTAAGAATGCTATTGAATCCTGATCCTTGACAATCTGAATGCAACAGAAGCATCCCACAAACAATTCCCAAAGAGCCTTTATCTATAACTCAAAATCAATGCCATAACAGGAGAGTTCCAGCTCTGAGATAACCTGATTTCAATAAAAATTCAGGAAGCATTTTAGTGACTCCAAGTTGAATCCTCAAACGACTCTAGCCCAGAATTCTCTTTTCTAGTCAGCCAAGCTCCTCTCCAAAACCACAGGAAGGAGCTCCAGGGAATGCTTTCTAAGAACCACAAGTATTTCAAGTCACTTGACCTCCAACATTCCAGCTGCATTTGGGGTGAGTGAGAGCATTCCCAGGCCATGTGATGCTCCCTCAGCCACGTGCTTGTACCAAGTCAAATATTTATTTCCTTAATAGCCAACACTCTCAGTGGCAATAATGAAGCTGCCAAGATTACATTCTGCTGGTAAATTGTGTATTGACTTAATTAAGAAGATATATTTTGAGTTGCACTACAAGTGAAAAACAGAATAAAATAACCTCCCTTGCCAAGGGAGCAGAAGTTTCATAAGGAAAGGGCTGTTCTACTGAGCTGGGGGGGACACAGTTTTACTCTCTGGTCTCACTGAGAGCACACACAGATGGTTGGGTACCACTCAGTGCAGGACAGCAGAATGACAAAACATCTGCTATTAAATGTTAAGAAATCATATTAACAGAAATCATAAATCACAGAAAAATAAGGCTAAAGGAATAAGTAGCAAGACAAATATGTACACAGAGAATCTCTGCTTTTTCCTGTTGTGACTGGTCATAATTTCCTCAGTAAAGTTCCTTTCAAAGTGATTTATTGTGGAGCAACAATTGCAAGTGTTACTGATGCTTCTTCCTGAAGAGTAGGGGGCAAATATTCAGATATTTTTTCTTTTGGATTCATCATATTCTGCCTCGCTGCCCCTCCACCTGAACAAATATTGAATTGGAAATGTTTTTAAGGTAAAGTTCTTTAGACAATAAAAAAAGTATTATCATTCAAACTGTATTGGTGAAGTGTACACTCTGAAAACAGTCAAATTCAATTTGATGTATTGGGAAGTTTTTAATTAACTGTAAAAAAAGACTCTCCCCTCAATTATTATTGAAAAATTTATTATGGTCCAATAAAAACCTAGCAAATATGAAGAGATCCTAGTTAAAGGTCTACCAATATCTCTCAAAACACATTAAAACATGTTAGTGAAGAATCAATAACTGCTGTTTCTCTTGTTTTCAATTTATGGATGTTTAAAGCTTCTTTCACAATGATGATGCCCTAAAGCAGCAACTTGTAACAAAGCATACCCATTTCCCTGGCAGGCTTGGGACTACCTCTCTTGGTACCTAAAGGTATCAGAGAACAGTTTATTTATCATTTCCAAGAATTCTTTGGATATTAAGTAATTGTCATTTTATGATATTACCCCTCAAATATCGGGAAAATCTGGCAGAGAGGGGCAGGGCTGCTGGTGGTGATTGTTCTTTCTTACCCCTTCAGTGGCCAGTGGCTGGAAAATCCAGTGACTCAAGGTGGATGCAAATCATCCTCCTCAGCCATGGGGGGATGAGCAGGAAGGCACAGATCTGCTTCAGCAGCCCTGCAAGTGTCCCAGGCCAGGTTGGACGGGGCTTGGAGCAACCTGGGCTAGTGGAAGGTGTCCCTGCCCAGGGCAGGGGGTGGAACAAGATGGACTTTAAGGTCCTTCCCAACCCAAACTTGTGATCATGTGAAGTTGGGTGTTCCTTGATTCAATCAAGTGCCCTCACTGGGTGCAACTCCCCTGGCACTAGAGGAGACTAAGAAATACAGCTGATATTTGTGTGACAATGTGTCCCTTTGGGTTGCATTATGGAGAAAAACTGGCCAGAGCTCAACGAGCACAGACTAGTGTCCCATAACCAGATGACATCCTTGCTCATATAAAGGACAGGAACAGGAGGAAAATGCAAACACTGTGGTGAGAGGGGGGAGAAAAAAAAAACATTATAGATTTTATTCTAAACCTACTGAGTCCTGATCAAGGGACCATAAGCACTTGCCAGCATTTGCTCTCCCACTTAGCATGGGAGACATCTGCTCTACGTATGTGGCAGTGGCAGGCAAAGCATCCCTGTCTGACAACCTCAGCTCTCCCCATCCATCATCTCATTCATCTGTCACACTGAGTTATTCATCAGCACTCTGCCCAGCTCACACACTGGAGCTCCACTTAAGCCAAGGGTTTATCCTTTACCGAGTTTCAGCCTCAAAAAACATTAGTGGAGATGAAGAAAATAACATTTCCATACAGAAACAATGAGCTGTACCTGTAACAGCCATGGAAGAGAATTCACTTTGACAAGCGACTGCCTGAACTTCTTGGGCATCTTGTGATCAAGCCTGCAGAGCACTGTCTGGCTATTAACATGCTGCTGAAGGATAGTTTGTTGTTATTTCATTTCAAAGCCTTATTTCAGGACCAATTTGTCTTATCATGCTGATGGTAACAAAGAATATCAGGACATGCCCATTATAGCTCTTCAAAATTCACTCATGAGCAGCTTCAGAAACGTGCTCAGTGTTTCACAGCAGCATTTCTTTTAATTTCAGGTTTGCTGCTTCTTCCCCCCTCCCTGCACACATTCCTACATCGGGATGAAGTTAGTTATGAACCTCAAACTGCACTGTCGTTCAGGAAATCATCATGCCAAGTCACTTCATGCAGCACAGACTGACACTAAATAGCACAGTTAAATAATAAATGTGTATAGCTTTTGAATGCTTTACCCTCGTTTCTACAGGTGCCACCCTGTACTTGCTTGAATCCCCTCTATTTATGCCAGCACTAAAAGGGGGGAAATCTGCTGCCTCTTATTCCCCCAAAATATAGGTAATTTCCTCAAGGCAAAAGACTTCCAAGCAACTGTGAGAGACTGATCTGAGCTTGCACTGAGCATAAAAAATGAGCTCAGGAGCCCAGAACAAGAAAGCTGACTGATTTGTGGGTCCTTGCATTGCAACAAGGATTTTCTCCTGCTACATCTTTAGGAAACAGATGCTCTTTGCACATGCAAGGAGAGACCCTGCCTGCACAGCTCTGCACACCAAGGAACAGCAGACAAGCTTTCATTTGGCTTCCTGATGCCTCAGTCTGACATGCCTGAAAAGCAGAACTGCACTACATTCATGTTCTTTGGTTCAGACTCAGTTTGATTTCCACCAGAATGCCAATGAAGTGCTATTTTTCAAGCTTTTCATTAGAAGAGCCAACATCCAAAGTTTATGCTTCCCACCCATGTAAAACACACTGGGGCACCACTTATCTGAAAGACAATCTCTAGAGAGGGAGAAGTGCTTCCTAGTTCATGTTTTCCAGGAGGGCAATATCATTCCAGAGGCAGGACTGCTTTGGAGGCTAATTATGCATTCCTGCTACAGCTTTAATAACAGAAGCAGGGACAAGCACAGCTTGGATGAAAGGTCTGCCAGGGGCTTATGATAAAACATTATGTGCACTGGGTTACAGCATGGCCTGGGATGGGAAACATCCAGTCAGAGGTGGGAGAAAAATCATTTGACAGATGTTAAAAAACTAACCCTATTTATCTGAATATCTTTCAGTAGAGCCTAGGATGCCAAAACCAATGCTTTACTTGAGAAACAGATCCTCTAATTCTGCATGGACCTGTGCACCTAAACAATCTAGTTCTTGCTATATAATTAAATTGGATGTTCAGCTGGAATCAAAATTTGCAGAAAACACTCATTTGAGCACCTCAAAACAACAAGTCCAGGAGAAAGGACTCATTTTGTAATTAAGGTACAGGGTGTGGACATCTGACCTAGGCTGAGCTGAAAGCCTGAATACAAAGAGGATGAAAATGTCTTCTAACTCCATGGGAAGCCATAAATCCTTAACTGGAGAAGGATGGAAATGTACCTGTACCTGAGTAGTTCTGCCATAAGAGACAGAAATCCTCTTCTCTGTGTTTCCCTCCACTACAAAAAGGCCATTTCTGGAGATTAAGTTCTGTCTTGGCTCCACAGGAGATTAGGTTAAACTTATAACTATGCAGCTACTTTAATTATTTATTTCAAACACAGACATTCAGAAATATAATAAACTTCTGAATATTTCAGCTGTTAAAGAATAACTTCTGCCTGGAAGCTGAGAGCTTCTTCACACATTTCAGGAGTGAGAACCAGCAATTTGATGTTTCAGCAAGTTGACTGCAAAAGCTTTTGATTTTGTTGTATTCTCTCCACTCCCAGAGAAATCCCTGAGCTTAAAAATGTCTTCTAGAGGTTCAAAAAGAAACTCACCTGTTTCCTCTCAAAAGCAAAACATCCACTTTATTCCATTATGCAGAGAGAAGAAAAGTTCAGAAAGCTCCTGTGGGTCAAATGTCAGCTCTCTTTGGCTTTTTTCCTCCTGCTTTAAGTTCTCCAAGCAGGGATCAATATTTGCTGCAAAACCCAGTCCAGACTAGGTGAGTTACTGATGGAGTTTCATTAATTGAATCCCTCTGTGTCCCTTCCTGCTTATTTGTTGAGATCAAATCTTAGGGGTTGGCTGAGCCGGGAGTTTTGGGTGTGTTGGTTTCCAAGACCACAGAACCTTGTGCTCTCTGCAGAAATGGGAATGACACTCCTAATTAGCACAGCAAGTAATCCCCTTAGCTTAGAAGATGCCTCCTAACCATCTATTTACAGGTGATATTTGATGACCCAGCTTGAACAGTGTCAGAGACCAGCAGCAAACCCCTCGAGGCTGAGAGGGAAAAGCCTTGGACAGTGCACTGGATCAAGTGTCCCTGAGTGTCAAGAGATGGTCATTGCTGCCTTGGAGATTTATTGCTCAGGTCAAAGCAAATTACTTTCTCTCTTCTCAAGCTTTTTCCTGGCTATGTTTTTCATGTCTGCCCTTCTCTCACATTCCACTGCCCTCTCTGCTATTTTGCAGAGTGATTATAGGCTCACACAGGGGATTGGGGAGTCCCTCTGGTCAGTGGAAAGCCTGAAATTGTGGCAAAACATCTCCTAGAAATCAGGCTAAAGGGATCTTCCATTCTATGAAATTATTCTGCATTCTCCACGGGCACACAACCTCAGACCTAAAAATAAAAACAAAAGCCATCTATTCTGCTTGTGCTACTTCTGTGGCACAGATGTGATTATTTTCAGGTGATAAAAAGCCTTTCTCTGACACAGCAGCTTTTACTTTTATTATTTATATAAGCACAGCACTGCATTTCTCAGAGAAAACAACCAGTAAAAATGCAAGACAAGAGGATTTTTATAAGGCATTTACACCAAAATCTAACTAAAGCTCACACTTCCAAGGCACAACTTCAAGTACTTCACAGGAAAATACTGCACACAACTAACACATTAAATACCAGTTATCTCTTTGCAAAAGCCTGGTGCTGCTGCACTGAAAATCTGGGCTGAAGGGAACAGTCTTTCTTGTTGTCAGGTTCAAAACCACCACCCCTCTTCATTTTTATAAATATACAGGGAGATATTCATGGAATGATGGAATCTGGGGATTATTATCACAGGAAAAGAGAGCGAGCCTTTCAAAACAAGGATTTTTATTTTTTTTTTTAAACCCGTGGGAACAGAATGCATAAAACACATTTTTGGGTGCAGTTTTCTCCTTATTCCTTTTGTGAATTTCCTACAATTATTCAAATTAAGAAATCCTATTACTTGTCACAAGGTAGGTTCATTCCCCATCAACATCTGGGAACACTCATACATCAGATAGTCCACCCTATAAACCTCCAACTTGCAGCACCACTGCTGCCAGCTTCCAGCTTCCCTTTTAGGGATGAAACTGTAAAAAAATCCGGACTTAATTTGGTGGGAGAGACAAAGAAAAAATGGTGATACATCAAAACTAAGTGGCAGTTTGAGAAACAGGTTAAAGGATGGCAGGAAAGAGCTTGAAGGCCTCCGGTGTGCACTTTGAAACACAAACAGTCACGTCACCAGTCCAACTCTCAGAAATCACAGGGACTGGAAAAAGGGACCTGTAGTTCTGATTTTGCCAGTGGTGCATTTTAAATATTCCATCAGGAATCTTTCACCTTGTAAGACAGCCCTTAAGTCAAGCAGGCAGTGAACAGTGTAAAGAAACCTCATGATGATATCAAATCCTGGAACTTCCACTGTGAGATCAACACGATTTAACCACATTTCAAAGAGTTCTTCTCTCGACTTATGAGGAATGTCAAAATCCAGTTATTTTTCTTTTTACAAAAGAAAACTCTTTTTTTTTTCTCTCCCAGGTTTACAGCTCACTTCCATTATCACTTTATGGAGATATTGAAAACACAGAAGAACTCTAAAGAACAACCTTTACAAGGTCTTTTCTCCAAAGAGCCACTTTTATGTAGAAAAAGTGAAATTTCTCTCTATTCGTTCAAGTTGAGCAGTAACAGAAAACCAAGCACAGAGGATGACAGACAATAAACTCAAATTACACAGGCAAGACAGAAGCTCTATTAACTCACAATTCTCTCTGTAGGCTTATAACACAGAAGCACCTTTTATAAATACAATATTCACACTGGAAGGAGAAGGGATTTCAACTTCATTACAAAGGCAAAGTGTTCATATCACCCACCTGTCTGTTTCTGAGGGTTCTCCCTTCTCTAATCAGCATATTTAGATATATTTCTAGATATGTTTCAGCTTCTCAGAAGTTGTGGTGCACCACATTTAGAATTCACTGGGGACTCACATTGACTCTTTACTTTCTTGGGGGATTTTGGCAGAGGTTTATGCCTTACTACAGTAAAACTTAAGATAAAAGCATAAGAAGGTTTATTTAAAAGGTGAATGAAGCAGATCTAAGCCTAGAAACTTCAACAGTGCCCTGCTGATGTTGAGGAATAAACATGTAATGTATAATATTCTGCATTTATTCTACAGGCAGGTTTACTAAATGCAAAATGCTAATTTATATGTTGATAATCATAGTAGTGCAAAAAAAAAAAGAAGCACAGTAGGAATTGTGTTATTCTAATATATGGTAAAATATGATGGATTTATTTGAATTGCACAGGAAGCTGGGGAGCAATAAAGTGGGCTTGCAACCAAGACTGGGTAATGAAATCCATGGAGGCTGGGGAGAAGCTCAGAAAACTATATTAACATAAAAAAAATAATTAGGAAGGCAAGGCCCTAATTCCAGCAATAACTTTCAGATTTTACAATATATGTTATCTTGCATAATAAGACTAGATTTTTTTAAAAAATTTCAATTGAAAGTAGAAATTCTTTGATAAGAAGTTTACTTCTTCTTAGCCACTTAGGAAAATGAGACATTAAAACTAAAAGCAGAGAATTGTATTTCCTAAAGCCTTTTACAGTTGCACAGCATCAGGAAAACACACTTTAGGTCACTGTAACACTTCTGTGTTATTACATAAAGCCAAGCAACAAACTGATTTCTAATCATCAGAGTAGAAAGGTTCTGGAGCAACTTCCTGGCAGAATTAGTGGGGACAGAAAACCCAACTGAGTTTTAAAACTGATCATAGCATTTTCATGAACACAAATCCTTTGTACAACAGGGAAATTAGTGATTATGCAGAAGGTTGCTTTAGGTGCAGTGGGCCCTGGTTATTTTTCTCCCTCTCTGAGTCCAGTTTTCTGAAAGTTTACTGTGCCTCTCTTACTAATTAATCTGAGCAGATAACACAATGGAACACTGAAAAAAAGAACAAAGGCAAATTTTGGCACACAAACCCAAACCATCTGCAATTCTGAAACAGCAGCTCCATTGTCAGAAATACCTGGAAACAGGAACCAAACTGAAACTCTAACAAACAACACAACTTGAGCAGCTCAAACAACAATATTCCCACCAGGAACTGGAACATCTAGAAGCTCAACATGCACAGCTGGGATTTTGTTTTGGGGCATTATCAAGGAAAAAGCAAAGTTTATAGAGTTAGACAAGAAGAACCACAGGGCTTGCTGCATATTTTTGTTCTAGACAGCTCAAATACACAATCATTTCTCCAACTTAGCATTTCCCAGGCTCATTCTGTTGCAATCACATTACCCACTCTGCAAAGAAAATATATTTCAAAAAAAAAAAAGGAGGAGAACAGCATGAGTGTTCTTTCCCTCCCTCAAACTCACAGTTTTGCCCCAGCCAGTAGAGGTCTGCACTTTTCCAAGACATGTGGTTGTGGAGACAGCAAAGGAGATGCCACAGCCCTCATGAGGAATATCAGGACACCATCCAGGTGCCCCTGATGCAGCACAGACCTCCCCCACATCCCAATAATCACCAGCTAGCCCTGACTGTTGTTACTCAATCTATTCAGAATACTTCCAGGTGACTTCATTAAGCAGATATCATTAACTAGCACTTTAATTACCAGGCTGATTAAGACAAGAGCATGCCCTGCTTTCAAAGCCCAAGAATTGTAAATAAAAGCAAAGGCTCACTTAGCCCTGACATTTCTTACAGCCCCTTTGGTCCTCAGCCCTTTAATCACCATCTCAGGTTGGGGAGTTTAAGAACAAATTGGCAATCCTAGAACTTCAATAAAGCTTAAGAAAAAATAAGTGTTTCTTCTTTAAAATGTATAAATATGCCTTCAGCCATCCTTCAGAAATGGCTTAGAATTCAATTCTGAGCCAGAAACTGTAACAATACATCTTATTATTAAGTGTGAAACAGTGAGATTCTGCTGCCAAATAAATCTCCAGTAATACAAAGTCCTCCAGGACTGTCTCCTCTTCCACCTCTGAGTTTTTTTCATCACATGCTGCCTGAGGCCCAATTCCTCAGTAACTTTGCCCACCCCTCTCCTCCACCTCCTCCCTTCCAATCCCGTTGTTCAGTTATTTGCTAAATCATTTTTGTCAAGATAATTGGACTTCCCAGAGTCTGATGCACCGATCTAAGGTGAAAGGGACATATTTACTTTCTCACACAGAGCCAGTGAGCCAATTTTCCTCCTGGCAGCCTCCCTCTAATAAAAATATTTTTCTCTCTTTTTACTTAGAAGTTCATAAATACTTCTTTGGCAGAGAAAGTCTTTGACCTTTGGGCCTTGCTGCTGCATCTTTGTGAATGACAAAATGAACTCACCAAAGCAAGAGCCTTTGGAAAGATGAAGCCTGTGTATTTAAACACATTTGCCTCCAGCACTCCCACCCCTTTTTTTCCTCCTGCAGAGCTTTTCCCTCTGCTCCCCTTCCTCGTGCCCAGAGCGTTCTTGAGCAGAGGTGAAAACTCCGGGAGCAAAAGTTCTTTCCTTCCTCCTAAGCACAAATATCTGGTGATGACAAGGGGTGTTATTTCTGCCTCTTGGCTGTTGGAGAGTTTGTGGTCAATGCTGTGAGGACTGGGTGGACGTGTGGAAAAGAAAAGCATTTCTATTCCACCTGTTGCACTACAGGATGTCCTGGTGAAAAGCTGGTGATGGATTAAACACAAGTCCACCTTTTGCTCTTCCCTACCCTTTTCATCTCACAGGTATTATGATGGAAGTAAAACAAACTTACCTTTTTTAAGATATTACAGCATTTCAACAATGGTAAATTTATTTAACATTAACTTTGTAGTGTGACTTGAAAAAATACTGTTTTCTGAGATGACTAATGAGGTTTTACCTTTCCATTTTTCATGAGGAAAGGGAAGGCAAGAGCAAAGGGAGATCTGTGAGTTACAAGGAACTCACATCTAGAAGCCTTCTAGAATAAACCCCTGTTTGGACACATCCTCAGCTGGATATTTAATCATCTATGGTCCTACTTCCCACTTCCTGCTAAAATCCCACATTTCTTAGAAAGACATGTCCAAATTGCCTCAGTAAGTGTCAAGAGCCACAGGCTGCACTGTAAAAGCATCACCTCCTCAGCTGACATGGCATGGAGTCCCATTTTAGTTTTAGGAAACTCTTAATTTTTAAGAATTCCCTTGGAGATTCCCAAAACTCAGCTGGAAAAAGCCCAGAAAAACTTGTTCATCCACTGAATTATCCCTTTCTTTTGATCCCAAGCGTGGATTGGACACCTCCAGAGGTGCCTCCTGACCCAAGATTTTATGTTCAGTCCCTGCCATTGATATCCAAGGGGACTCTCCAGCATAAGAGCAACAGGTACCATCTGGCACTGGCAGCATTTATATCAATATTCCAAAATAAATGAGTGTTTCGTAAGTAATTACAAGTGGATTTGTGTGCTGGGAATGTGACCACTGCTGTGTGTTACCTGGGAGTCACTGGCTATGAATTTGCATTGGAAAGGGTTGTTTCTAATTCATGTAAAAGATAATTAATCCTCACTTTTTCCTGGAAATATGAGTACATAACTGCAAACAACTATAAGAAAACTATAGGAAATTGCTAAAAGATTAATTAAACTGCACTTTTGTTACTGCACTGACAAACCTGGCAGATCAGCCACTAATGAAGGAAGTTTTTATCTCCCAGATATTTGGCTTAAATCTTTATTTCAGCTTGCAAATATCGAGCCTTCACTTTTCAATGTGAGTGTCTCAGGAGGTTTCTGGAACAATAAATGCCTTATTCAGGAGATTTGTCCATCCAGGTTTGTTGGGATGTTTTTTTCACAAACAGCAGAGCTGCATTCCCATCTAAAAATGGGGTATGTTCCTTCTGTTCCCCTAAAATGTCATTTTACAAGACTGTGTGTTCACAACGCTAAGGCCATACCCAAAATTCTCTGCCCTGCCTTCACCTGTTAGAATCTAGTGTTGTAATTAAGCTCAGTGTTCACTTCCAATGAGATGTACAAAAAGGTTGGAGCTCCCTTAATTTTTTCAGTACAGGAGTGGAACATTTCCAGTGACACCCTGAGGTGCCCCTTTCTGCAGCACTCGAGCAAAGAACTTCAGCTGCCACCAGGGCGGGTCACTGACACCCAGAAGTGCCTTTAGCTTCAGTAATTGCTCAATTATCAGACTTATTTCACTTATTAGATTTCATACTCAAAATTGAGACAGACTCCTCATGCCTGAAATTTCTCTAGAAGGGAAAGGAGGATGTAAAATTTCTTTCTTTTCGTGCCACAATCTCCCAGAAAATTGAAATATTTCTAGCTTTCTAGTGATTCCCAAAGATGTCTTTCAAGTAATCCTTTGCTGAAATTATTATTGGTTCCTACTTTTTATTTTGGGAAAACAATCCTTCATTCCTTTTCTATTTACAGATCAGTAGCTTGATGATGGGTAACCCGAAAATGATACTTGCTGGAACAGTAGCACAAGTAGCTGAAGATTGTTACTGACATAAAAGCTCAAAAAATAACTTGTATAAACAAACTAAACCAATTTGCACAATTAGCAAAGAGTAGAGAGACCTTAATGAGTGTTTTATGGGTTTTTCCCCAAAAAAATCCAAAGTCAAGAACAAAAAGCATACTTGGTGACAGGGAGGTATCATTAATATGGAGCTGAAAAAAGACTTGAGGATCAGGCCTGAATTTAATTTATTTAAGGTATATCTGCTGTACATTTCTCATGCTGCCAACACCAAAAAAGGGGGGTGTGGGGGAACAGCACTAGGAAATAATTCTAAGAAGGTTATGCACCAAAAAACTGCAAAAGCTCCAAATCAACTGTTATTAATCCATTAACCTCACAAGGAGTCAGTTTTTATTTACACCACACAGAGGTCAAGGGTGTAACAACCATTTTATTAGGCTGGATTTGCAATCCTTCTGTAGGTCTGTGTCACAGCCTCCACACTCAGGAGATGTCCAAGTTCAGAGTGTTAATTATTCATGGAGCAGAAGCAGAAATAAAACCTAATTTGGAATGAGGAGCATCACTGCTGCCAGAGACCTTTTCTGCTTTAATTACAGGTCCCTGTCTTGGCTTCTGCATGGAATTCCTGCTATAATTTTCATATATTTTCATATAGTTCATATATTTTTCATGTATTTTTCATATATTTAACTCCCTGCTATAAGCTCTTCGAGATGGTTGCTGTCATGGATGGTTTATGCTACAAATATAACAAGCTCCGCAAGAAAAGATTTTGACTCCTAAAGCTTCCTCATTTTTAATAACATGAACACATAGGAATTTTGTGGCATTTTTCCCTCTGTAATTCAGCCCCTGCTGGACTTCCTGTTCCACAAGTGGAATTTTTCCAGCTTAAGAAGGATAATTTAGAGCAGAGAAAGATCAAGAAATTCATGTGCTACAATTATTTCCTAAGTTCTGGCCTTTATTTTCCACTCTGTATCAGAGGGGGTACACTATCAAATCTCCTGATTTTGCAGGAAAACATCTTTTATCAGTTATTTCTCTGTTCTTTACACCTCCTGAAACACATCAAAACACACACTGAACTGAAAGCACTGAAACACATTAGAAATTTTCCTGTTATGCTTTTTAAGACAAAACTTTATAAAAACAGTCAAAGTCTCATATTTTGTTAAGTTGCTTTAGAGGAAATAAAAGAATTGAAAGTGGTCTTGTAAATGCTCCCAAATAGGCTTCAATATATTTTGTTTGCAAAAAATGTGTGAACTTTTCATTTTTTTCAGAAAAAAAAAATAAAGTTTCACTTATTCAGTGGGAAAAAACCCAGAGTTTTTCTGCACTAACCAGTTCTTAAAAAGCAAATAAAGTAAATGAGACATGTTAAAAACCCAGAGAGCAAGGGAAAGCACAGCATGCCTGGCAAAATCTGTGCTATTATGATTCTTTAAGTGAATTCTCAAAATTATCTGTGCCCTAAAAAATGAGGGTTTGATTCACAGAGTAGAATCAACGCAGTGCAGAGCTCGGTCTTGAAAAGAGGTTGGTCCACAGACCCCTGCAGAAAGTTTGGAGCTTTACAGGAAATGTTTGCCAAAAGAAGTCCTTGGATAATATAAACCATCCATTTTAATTTCTCTCCCTTCACAATAAACTGACTGTGAAACTGCAGCACATCGCTGGGAACCCGAAGTGATGATCAACATATATATTATGATTAAGTATAAGAGCAAATTATATAAATAACATCTAGATTTAAGGCCAGCAGTCTCACTCTAACAGCTTTAAGTATGATTCCAGGTCTGCACATTTGAAAATTAGTATAGGAATGATATGCTGGTGGGAATATGAAAAATATTATTTATGGGTGCTGGGTATTAAATAAACAATTATTTCAGTAACTAAAGGCCTCAGGCTGAGCATTCATTGGAATGAGGAATGATCCATCTCACTGCTCAGGCAACTTAGGATACAAACTGAAGCTGGTTTTTGTCTTTAAAACAAAATGATTATAAAAGCAAAACAGAGTGGGATTGTTGGAGTGTCCTGTCCAGGGCCAGGAGTTGGACTGGATGGTCCTTGTGGGTCCCTTGCAGCTCAGGATATTAATGATGTGATTCTATAAAAAGTGGATGTATTTTTAGCCTTGTTCATGTACCTACTGGAAGAAAAATCAAAATGGCTACAAAAAACACAGCTGTGTTCAAAGCTAGAAGGATGAAGAGACATGAGAGGCAAAAATCCCAGGCTTTCACAAACATTTGTTGATAATGCCATGGCTTTGGGCTCCCTTGGTGAGCTCAAAAAACACAAGTAAACTCAGAAAATCATCAGCTGGAGCAAGACTAAATCAATCCAGGTAAATATCCTCAGAAGGTTACTTTCCTATTCCCGCTACCAGAAAAAAAATCACATTTGAGAAAAAGGCAAGAAATACCAAGCTAAATGGAATTTCTATCCAACTACATTCACACTTAAAACACTGAGGATTTCAAACTGAAAGGGGCAATTTAGGTCAGATATAGAGAAAAAAATTCCTCCCTGTGAGGGTGGGGAGGCCCTGGCACAGGTTGCCCAGAGAAGCTGTGGCTGCCCCATCCCTGGAAGTGTCCAAGGCCAGGTTGGACGGGGCTTGGAGCAACCTGGGCTAGTGGAAGGTGTCCCTGCCCATGGCAGAGGGACTTGGAATTAGATTATCTTCCCATCCAAACCAGTGTGGGATCCTGTGATCCCAAAGCTCAGTGTTTCAGGCACAGGAGGTGGAAGCACAACAGGTTCCAGCCAATCCTTGCATGGAGCTCCGAGCATGGAAACCGAGGCATCCTGTGGAGGGGCTGTTGTGCTTTCCAGCCCCATTCTCTGTGGATTCAGCTGGTATAACACACACAGAAATGGGAAGCCAAGGTGTCTGGAGGGAGTTTTTCCTTCCATGCCTGCCAAGGGGACAGTGGACCCAAGCAGATGCTGGCAGGTGGATTTGTGTGGCAGTTGCCTGGCAACTCGCAGCAGGAAGGAACTGAAATCCAGCATTAGCAGCTCATTTCAGAGGAGATGAAACTACTGCAGTTTTTATCAGTGGGAATAATGGAAAAGAGTTTCTTTGTAAGAATGAGATGTGAAGAATACACATCCAAAGAGCTTGTCCAAAGGGACTAACGGGACTTGGATGTGCAACAGAATATGAAACTCAAACACCGATATGAACTCCCTGACATTTGAGTCCAGGTTCAGAATTCTCCAAGTCAAGCAAATAAAGGATTCTTCAAATAGCACATATGTTTTTTAATTAAAGAGACCTGTGTAACCAAAGCAGGAAAAGGGCTTTGATAAGACAAGGTGGGTTGTGGCAAGTGCCAAGTCTGAGTGGACTCTGTTGCAGGCAGCAAATATGTGCAAACCCCTCTTCTTTACACTCCAAAAGGCCATTTAGAATGATTAGCTGGAGGGGGACTGAGCTGGACATGCTAATAATTTGCAGCAACAATATTTTAAATAAAGTTCAATTTCTAAAGAGAAAACTGCAACACTAAAGCCAAAACATTGTGGTTTTTTGATTTGGTGTCATTTTCTGCCTCGTTCATATTTTCTACTAGAGAAAAAAATGACACAAAAAGGAATAGAATAAATGAAAGGTTTCATTTCAGGGCTATTTTAACCCAAGTCAGTATATTTCTTTTCACTGAATTGATCTGGACAGCTTTGCTTTCAATCCTCTTTAATTGAAAATATGAAAATGAAATATTATATTTTTTCTCATAAATAATTCCAATTTGCTGGTCTGCAAAAGATTGGAAGGTTTCAGCTTTTCTTGTTCCTGCTGTGTACAAACCAAATATTTCTATGCTGTAAATGTCAAGTTTGATTTAAAACAAAATACATCCCAAAGAGCTGCAAAACCATTACAACAAATATCAAAGTAGCAGACTCATGATTTAGCTTTTTTTTTTTCAACTCAAGGCTGATTTTGGTGTATTACCAAGGGGCTGAATTTTAAAATGCAAATTTAAATTGGGGATTTCAAAGACTAGTATAGAAAAGATATATTAGTGGGAATATGGAAAAATGTTATTTATGGGTGTTTGGTATTAAGTAAAAAGTTATTTCAGTTACTAAAGTAACAAATTTCAAGATTTATATTGTAGACAGAACAACTGGTCAGTGGCTGAGTCTCCACCTGGAATCACAAGATTTCACAAACACTTCATGTCTTTGAAAGGTGACAAACTCCAACATCCTCAGAGGTGCTTTTGCTGCTGTGCTTTTCTTTACCCACTGGGATTATCAGTGAGTAAAAGATGTTGTATAAATGCAAAATAATTGATAAAAGTCACTCCCACTGACCTGTCCTTGAAGCAAGACTTGTCCTCCATGAAAAGCACCCTCCAGGAATAGGAGGTTATGGGAAGGCTTGTGGTAGGATGGTGTTGGCATTAATTTGTCTGGCACTGGGATGAAACATCCTTCTTTAAAAGGTCTCACAAGGCCTATGTAATATTCAGTTGTTTTCTGAAGGAGGGAATCAAGTTCATTTCTGTCTTGAATAAAATGCAAACGGCATTCCTGCTTCTGGTCCTGCAGCACTCAGGGAAATACCACAGGGAAAAAAAAAATCCCCAATATTTGCAGAATTCTAGGAAAAAAATATTTAAAAATGAAAAGAGGTCAACAGTGTCACACATTTAGTTCACTATTAATGAACACACCACTGTGTGAATATTCAAATCCTAGTCTGCCCCTAAGTATTGTTTCTTTACCTAAGAACTTCAGTGTTTGGGATTTGAGATGTCCAAGACAGCTCTTTCATTTCAACAGCTTTAGTTCTGCATCCCTCACTTTAAATAAATAAATAAATCATGAACTAAGTACCTCTGAGATGTTCATATTTCTTTCCTTTCCTCTGTAGCACACCAGGGCTGGTGCAGGACTGGGATGAGCTGGGATGTGCAAACAGGACAGGACAGACCTGCTCTGGCTCCAACAAGGAACTGTCCTGCAGCAAAGGCACAGCAGGACATGAGAAAAACCCTCTCACTGATCTCCCCCGGGTGTCTTGTCTTTGTTAACGCATTATGAAAACCTGTGGATGTTCCAGACACCAGAGGAGCCCACAGGCAGCCTCCAGGAAGCTGCTGTAAATCTGAGCAGGGCTTTAAATCCTAAACTTGCTGGGGGTGCTCCTATCTATGACAAAAGGTTTTTTTACCCTCTGGAACAGCACAGAATCTCCTCCAGGTCCTGAACCCTGTCTGCTTTGAGAATGATGCCACTAGATTTGGGTTACTATGGAAAAAGACTCCAGCAATACCATCATGGCAGAAAGGCAATTTTTGGCTTGTCTGTCAAACCCGTTCTGGAGTTTTGCATTTTCAGGAGGCTGATCTCTGGAAAAATGCCAAAATCACTTAGACCACAGCATTTGAAGAGACTGAGGATTTTAGACCCACAGCCATTATTCCTGATTTCTACTGGGCTGATTCATTTTGGTGGCAACTCTTGGCAAGGAGCTGTTTCCAAGAGAGCAAAAGAACAACATTTTACAAGATCACTCTGCAAAAGCCATGTAAAATACACCTGTCTCCGTGGTCCTTGAAAATGTACCAAAGGAGAATCAAGATGTAGGTTAATGCAGAGTGAAGGATGAGCAGCCATGACAACAGAGCATGGACTTGGTATTTTCTCAAACAAATATAACCAAATAAACAAACTACCAAAGTTCTTGTTACAGACTTGTAAATTTACCAACAGCTCAGAAAATTAAGCTACTGATAAGTCACAGATCGATTCCTTGGAAGATAATTAAGAGAACTGGTCACCTTAATCTTGTGCTTTCACTGCTGGTTACCAGAATATTTGTTTGTAAATAGCTGCTTTGCTCTCTAATTAATTTGGCTGCTCGGGCCTCCTGCATAATTTTATTAGAGGAGCCCATTGGCATTTATTTAGTAAATCCCCATTTTATGAGTTTTACACCTACACCTACATGTTTAGCCCAGTTAAAAGTTTTGGCCAAAGAGCAAACTTCTTGAGGACAAAAAATCCATTTAAAAATGCAAAAAGGAAGGAATGGGTTCCATTTAGACGACACTAAAGAAGCTATACATTTTTAGGATTGGCATTATCTATAAAGATACCTGCACAAAGGAAACAGTCCAAAGAAAGTCAACAACTTCCTCAGAACAGATCCCATTATCTGTTAGGTGTGTATCAGCTGTATTCCTAATCATAAAATGCCTGTCTGCAGGTTAGAGCCATTCTTCATTTACCTCATTAGCATATTTTAAAAAGATATTTAAAATTTGAAAAAAAAAATCTCTATCCAGGTGTAAAATTCAGGATCCCCTCTTATTTTTTAAAGGCATCTCTGTGTCATCTTTATGAGGACTCCAGAGAAAATTTACTATACTGGACAGTGACTGAAGTCTGCAAAAAAACCTCTAAAGAAGGGAAGATTTATCCCTCTATCAGATTGAGAGATCTTTTTAAAAAGAGGCTCTCACTGCACAAAGATTTACAGTATAATCCAGTGCCATTGGAAAGTAAAATCTCTAAGGTCAATAGCAAAGTCTGACAATCTACCTCGAAATGTGTTCACCTAAAATGGAAAACAGCTGCACTGGGGTGAGATTAGCAGCACATAAACACCTAAGTAGGTACTTAGGGAGACTCATGTATTATACAGTGTCTTTCTGCTGCAGTTTCATGCACATTTGACTTTTACTTTTTCACTTTTTCTCTCCACTGAGGGCACAACACTGTTATGGAGCGAAGGAGACAGTCCCTACCTTGGAGAATTTTACTTCTGCAGCATTTTGCTCACGTTATTTGTAACATGGGATACAGAGAAAGTAAGGACTCTCTTGTTCCAGGCAAGCTTAAAACCTTGTAGGGAGAGTATGGAAACATAATTTTATACTTTAGTTGTGGCAGAAGTGCAAGTTATTCCTGTATTGCAGAAAGAATTATCTGGGGGACACATCCAAGAGAGTGAGAAGGCAGGCTGGGGACTAGAGACACTGCAGTGAGGATGTGCCAGGAGACCTGCTCTGCCCTTGGAGCCCCAAACCTTCAACCAGGTTTCCTTGCAGGAACCTCAATTGGAGTAAATAAAGCCCATATTCAAACTAAGGGACTAAATCAAGCATGTGAGGGCCCCTGGACTGAAATCCCTGTCCCGTGGAGCTGTCAGGGGTCAGACTGGACATCTGTGACAGCGTTGCTGGTGTTCATTTTCCTCATAATGACATTTAAAATTTTCTGGACCCGTAGCCTTACGACCCAAATATCAATGCCTTGAAATGTCACTGGACTGTGCTCCAGCCTGGCATGGACTTGGATGGCAGAGGCCCCCATGGGAGGTTCATAACTCAGATACTACAGAAACACTACATCCCACAGTAGAAACCAGCAGAAAGACCAAAATTGCCTAAATGCTGCTTTCAGCTTTCCAGTAAGGAGAAGAACAGAAACAATTTCCTCACCCTGAATTTCCAAGTGAAACAGAAGCACTTGACACTCGAGGGCAGTATGTCAAGTCCACAGGCAAATCATCCTGAACTTCCCAAGCATTTTGCTGTTGTACAATAACCATCATGTTCTTCCACACACTCTGCATTCCTTATGAAATGAATGCCACGGTTCAGACAGGTAGCTTTAGGCCAAAATGGGGTTGTGAGACAATGTATTCACCACACACCACAGCCTTTTAATGTGCAAAACGTGTATTCCCAGACTGATAACCTCCAGCCCTTTCACCCTGCAGGTCCAGGAGGCCACAGTTTAGCTCAGCCTTCTAATTAGAAGAGTTGCAATATCATCCTCCAACAGTTGCCTTGTTATGTTCTAAATGTAATTCATAACAGGAACTGTTTGGGGGAGTAGAAGAACAGCCTGACAGTCCAAACAAATGAGATTAAAACCCTGACCTCACATGATGACTGGAGACAGGGGCTTAAACTTTTATAACCTGGCAGATTTGGGAAGATCTTTAATGAGAATGGGAGAGAAAAAACAGACAGGAAGAAGAGTAAATCACAGATGACAACACTTGGTGTCCATCACAAACACCTCTACTAAGAACCCCAGTCTACAGAGCAGAGCAGCACAGCACCACAAACAAAACCTTGTTTTAATTTCTCCATGCAATTTACTTTAAAACCTGAGGGAGTTTCAGTTTTCCAACAGAGACAATACACAGAGTATCTATTAATGAATCTGAATACAGAAAATGCATGTTCCAGCTGTCCCGGCAAGGCTTTTACTGACCATGGAGCACCCCAGAGTCCTTGAAAAGGCTCTTAACAACACATCCCTGCTTTCTTTAAAAAGATTTTGTGGAGTTTCTGAAGCATATTAGCAATGCACTGAAGCTTGTGCTAAATGGGTCAGCATTTCATTAATCTCTTTCAAGAGGCTGACAAATGTCCCCTGCAGGTCTCAAACCACCAGTGTGGCCCAAAGTTGCAGCTCATGAGTGAGTTCCAACCTCTGCCTATGGTGGAAGAGCTTTTTTGAGTTCAGAAACCAAGTTTTTTATACCATATGAACACCAGAACTTGGAAAAAGGTAGCCTTGCAGCCTTGTGTTCACCAGAAGTCACACTATTTAACAAGAAATCAAGGTGGTGTTTGCAGAATCTTCAAGTAATTCTGGACTCGACTGCAACATCCACCAGCATGACAGGAATGAAATTAATGTGAGCTCAGAGTTACAAATGCTCTCCTTGTTCTCCATCTTTATTGTTCTCCTCTAGAACAACCTTTCTTGTACTCTGCAGCTTCCCACCTGCTTCATAATAACTTCAAATCAGCAAGAGTTGCTTTGTGTGTAAAATCATCTGGCTCGAGGGAGAATCCTCACTGAACAGCCCTTCAAAATTCATCCACTGTTCTCTAAAATATTCCTACTATTACTATATTAAACCTGTAAAAGAATTGTTTTGTTTTTTTGAGTTGCCCTTTTTTCAAAATAAGCATCCACTGAAATTAATGAGAACTGGTTGGTGTTCTATTCACAGGAGCCAGAACATCCATCACACTCCAAAACAAAAGCTTAAAATGGGACTTTAAATGTTGAGATCTCCAAACCTCTGCTTTGCAGACTGTACTGATAGTAGATACATTTTCCTTTAATTTACTTCCTAAACCCTAGTAAAAATAAAAAAAGAAATCTAATGACATTAAGCAAAATGAAGAAACAAAAAATTTTTCCATGTTAGGGACATGTCCTAGTCACAGAGTATCCAAGTAACATGCAACAATTCAGTAAAAACTGTATATACCACTGTAAAAATATATTGTCACATCAAAATGATCTGTGAGACAAATAAAGTGGAAAAAAACCACCATAAAAATATCTATTCAACTATTCTTTGTATCTACACACATAATATCTCCAAACAATGGTCCATCCAGGTCAATAAAACACCCAAGACCTTCCTTTGAAGGGTTTTTTTGGCACTTGCTGGAAATGATGCCACTGTTTCCTGCCTTCATTTGGAAAAATTTCTCCCACACAGAGAAAAAAGTGAATAAACCACGTCCTTTACAAAATGTGTTACAGAAGTGGCACTAAAAGAGGTTGTGAGCATTTAATAAAGCTTGGATGATGCAACAGATTTACATTTGGCTTTTCTGGGATTCCCTATTGCAACAGAAGTTCAGTGTTTTGCAGGAAAAGAACTACTCAAAGAATAAAAGCTGTTGGCCTCCAATGAGTTTGAGTAGGATTATGAAGTTTCATATACACCAAATTTGCTGCTGCTATTGGTAAAGCAAGTAATTCTTCCAAGATTTGCACCATTTTTATAATTTAAAGGATTGGGAATTGCTGCCATTCCAGCTGGAGATGAAGAGCAGCAAAGTAAAAAATGAGATGGGGACAAGAGCATCGCTGCAGCAGCCTGAGGACAAAAGTTCTGTCACAAAGTTTTTGATGCTTGTTCCTTTGTTTTTCATAAAAGTGATGGCAAAAGCAACACCACACACTCAATTCCTAAACTGAGAGTAAAATCTTACCCTCGAGAGCTTAGTCAGGATCAAAAATGACTGTGTGATTACATGAAACTGTTCTGATTATTTACTGTGTCATGGGGACACTAATGAGAGTAACTCAGAGGGTGGTTAAATGTGCAGCACCTTGGCATCCACCCAACTGGTAAAAAATCCAGGTCAGCACCTGGAAAATTAGCAGTAAAAACTAAACCGTTTTTTCCAGGGTCTGTAAAATTAGAAGTCCTCTGATGAGGCCTCTTGCAGTTGACATCACCTCTGCTCATGTTTAAATAACGACATCTATAAGTAGATCTTCCTTGGGACACTCCATGGAGAAATTATTGAGCATTAATATGTTTGTCTACAGCATTTTCCTCAATTATTGTAGAAACACCAATGAGGTGATGGTGTAAAAGGAAGATTTTTGGGTTATTATCCCCACTGTACAAATGTGAAGGTGAAAAGATGATTGCCTTAAGGGTCAGGAAAAGATCTCTGTTCACCTGTGCCTTAAAATTAGATTCATCCTAATTTTGTCTCATTACAGTGGGCAACATCAAATCTGCTTAGCCAGGCACTACATGTTACTGCTGCCAACAGTGAATTATGCAGTTGTCTCCATGACTTGTCTTTTGACTCCCTTATTGATTTATTAGATTAGCTCTGATCCTGCCACAGCCCAGCTTGGAAAGTGCAGGGGCTTGAACTGGCACCAATTCAAAGAAATGCTTTGAGAAAATGAATAGGTACCAGAGATAATAAAATTAGATGTCAGTGCATTAAACATTTTTTTCCCTGTGACTGGTCATCACAAAATATCATAAAATCTGTCATAATAAAGGCCATACTGTTATAAATTGGCTGATGAACTCTGAAAGATCAGATGTGGGCTTTTTTATCATTATTAAAGGGAATGAATAGTTGATTCAAAGATATAGAACTTTTTGTTGTTATAGATTTATTTTCCAGAACCGAAAAAAGTCAGGGTGAGATTTTTATATCCAAAGCAGAACATTTTGATGTTTATTGACTAAAAACTCATATTTCACTAATTACAGGAATTTTGAAGGATAACCTAATAAATATCATGACCTAATAAACCTTTTCTATCTAATGAAACAAGCTGGGAAGAGACTTTGGCGTTAAATGTGTTCAGAAATTCCTGTGATCCCTGGGAACACAGGATGGAGAAAGACTGGATGGGAAAATACAGTGATAACACGAAGTAAAAAGGAAAAAAAATCCACACTGACTTTGTAATTCATATATAAATTCACATATATCTCATATATAAATTAATATATAATTGACATATATGGGATCTCTCACCCTTCACTTGGGCAAAGGATATGGAAAAATGATTGGAAAATATTTTGTGCAAGATTTAGACATTTTGAGGCAGAAGCAAACTATTTGTACACCTAAAATTGAGTAAAGTTGTTTTCTACCCCACTGATTTACTGTGCAGTTTGGTGCTAGAGAGAAATAACAACCTGCAGATGTTGGATCACTGTCGAGGGCATTTGGGCAGTTTAAAGATGCATTAAATCCTCTAAACACCTGTAACTTAAGGAGTGATGTAAATTAGACTCCGTTTCATTTGCTGCTATGGTGAATTTAGATATACTTGGATTTTTCTTTAAATTAAGATACTAAACAGATTGTCAAAGATTTACTTAGTGGTGCACTGCTTTATGTTATTTCTCTTAAAATTAATTCACCACCTGTTTCATGGCTTTGCTCTGACTGTGCCAATGTCTGAAGGGATCCTTAGCTAAAAAATAGCTCTGCCCATAAATAATCCCAGTATTTCACAAATATTCAAAATGACATAAAACTCCATTTAAAAAGTAGATTTTTGTCAGGAATGTTAAATGTTGTTTTCCAAAAGCAGCAAAGAATTCAGCCTCAATAATATCAAATATCAACCCCAAATCTCTCTAATAAAGAATTTATCTTTTATTTCTTGTTGCAATGTAAACCAAGGCAAACACTGCAAACTGTTTGTGTTCTTGGTTAACAGAGGATTCTGTGCCACAGGGAGAAAACACAACCACAGCTGCTCCAGGAGGATTATTCAGCGGAACAAGTCACCACAATGTATAAAAGCCACTTTCACATCATTCTTTGCACAACTGGAAAGGCAGAAATGTGAAAAACAAGATTCCTTTGGCCCTTTTGGAAGCTCGAAAAGCCTTGTTAGTGCACTCAGGGCTCAGATGAACTTAATTCTACATATTTAATCTGTTTATTTATTCTACCTATTTGATCCACACTGCATAGTTGGGAGGGGGGAGGTGGTTTCTGGATGTTTTGTGAAATACCTTAAAGTCAGGGCTATGGTAATAAAAATACTTCTGTTATTGAGGTAATATCTGCAAGAACAATAAAATGAGTGCAAGGCTTAGTGGCAAGTTTTTCACATAATATACTGTCTTCAACTGCCATAAGATCTCAAAACCCCACAGATTTAAACTGAACAGTTGATGTGGGTTATTTCATGAAAGAGACTGAAAAAAATGTTAATTTATCCAAGTATGTTTTTCATATTAAAAAGAAAAATCCCCAACATTTCTAACTCTCTCATTTTCTTGAGTTTAACATCTTGCAGTTCATGCACTTCCTTACCAACTTTAGCAAGAGATAATTTGAAAAGTGATAAAATGTCTCCATGTATCTCTCCCACTGAGTTTCAGATTGGACTTAAATTATTTTTGTGGAAAAAATAAAAAAGTTCTTTTTAGGCAGATGAAAACATGTTGAGTTTTTACAATGTTTGAGTCCCTTCAGACATTTCTTTTTCAGTTAAATGTAATGCCAGTAAAGGCAGTGGAAGCTTGAAGTGGAAGGAAAAAGGGCAGCATCTTAAGATGGGGGTAAAACCCCATTCCCAGCCCTCTGCACTGAGTGATGATCCTGAGCAGGGTTGGAGTGAAGGGGTTTATGAAAAAATGACTGGTTTTGATAAAACCACACTGAAAATGTGACAAAAATACTCTGATAAAACCCTGATTCTTCTGAAAATATGCACATCTCTATTTTACTAAGAGAACAATTACAGCTGTGTTAATACACATTTTTGCTACGTATTAAAAGCAAAAGAAGCCTCATAATGAGGGGGTTATGTTTGGTAGGAGCAAGAGTTAAAGCTTGGAGCTTTAACTCCTTTTCAAACTTTCATTCACAGAATCAAACTGTGATATATATGGACAAAATTACTGGTTCTTTCTCTCCTTCAAAGATAAACACAGAAATAGCTTAAGCATTCAGTAACTCCCTCGTGGATTGCAGCAATTGCCACGGGAATGAATAAAAAACACGCAGAAGGAGCTTTCAGAGACAACCTGAAACTGCAGGAGGAAAGAATAATGCACTGTTCTCATCTCCACTGTGGTGGGAACAAGAGGGTTTCTGTCACTGCAATGGAATTTTTGGTGAGAACACAGGAAAATATTTTAAAAGGTAACGAGACACTGTAGTTGGTGTAGGCTGGGCTGGAATCCTGAATTGGAGGAGGGATGGCTTGTTGGGAATGTTGCAGGAATAGTTGTTTCTTTTTGTAAAGGTTGGTAGAATAATTATCTGTGTTTCAGAGCTTCTTTTCTTTCAGTTTTCCTGTAATTCTCACGTAACCATTGACTGAACAGTCCCAAACAGGAAAAGAAATTGTTATCCCTTTATTAAGGATTATTATCAGTGGGGTCAGGTATTAAAAGATGCAGCTGACCCCACTGCATAAAGTCACCACACCAATTTCCCTAAACCCCCCAAATCCAAAGCCAAAATCCTGTAGTTAAGGGATACCAGGATCCCTCAACTCCTGCCATCACACATCACATCCACGTCTTAAGTCTTGTTGTTATAAGAAATGATAATAAATTTTCTTTTTTGATCCATGAAAAGTCTTCAGGAAACTTTCACCTGGAATTCCAACAGGTTCTTGCTGCTTCTGGAAATGATGGCAACTGCTTATAATTTCCAGTGGTTTTGATTTTGTTTGAGAACATTATTCTAATGGATTTTTTTTTGCAAAAGCATAAATTACGTTGTGGTTTGTTTTTCAGCTGTTAACTACTGGTAATACATTAATTAGAGATTCCAGCAACTGTGCTCTGAGATGTGACTTGCACTCCTGATTGAAACACCATTTCCACACTTCTTATTTTAAATATCCATTTCTTTGCCATAGGTAAAACCTTTCATTAAAGGCTAATAGAAAGTTAAATGAATTGAAATCAAAAAAAGAAAGTTAATTCTTTGAGGGAGCCATGGAATAGTGCAACCTTGGTGCAGTCAAGTGTGGAGGACAGAAAACCAATTAAGCCATATCCACGAGCTCAGAAGCAAGGCTGGAGACTGGAAAAACGAATGGATTGCTCAGCTGGTTCCAGCCATTCTTGCAAAGTTAAAGCTGAAAATTAAGGCTGAATATGCATCTTTTCCCTCTGAGTAAATTGGAAGGTGGTTTGATTCCCCACTTGGTTTTGAGATGATGAATAAATAGTCTTTTGGAGGCCTCATTAAGGCAGGGAAGTAATAGGTTACTCTCCAGATAGTTTAAGGAATACTCTTTTCTAAGCTCCAGTGAGGAAAATGTGAGTGGGTTTCTACAAACACCTCTATAACATCCAGTAGGATTTTTCCTTTGTAAACCTGACAGTGGTCTTCAGATAATGAATGCCACTAAAATAAATGTAATATACAAAATTTCATCCAGTACTTTGCAAGACATTTTAACTCAAGTCTTACTTAAATTACTTAAAGTCTATGTTTTCTTGCCTAAAAATGTATAGCTCTGGAAATGCATTAATGTATGACATCCCAACCCAAGTGCAAACTGAAACACACAAAACATGTTTAAAAAAAACCCAAACAAAATCAATTCACCTCTCACCATTTGAATTTACAAGCATGTAAAGATTTTAGAAAAACAAACAACAAAGTATCACAGCACGAAATCAAAGTACAACTACAAGAAACAGCCAATTAAGGGTATTAATAAACATCTTACTCACTTTATGGTCTACATTTTTTACCTTTAATTCTCTCCATGTTTCACTTTACAATATATTGGATCCTTTGGGATGCAACCTCACTTTTCCACTGCTGCATCTCATTTTTGAGGTGGGTTTTTAGTGGGTGTTTTATGTGATCCCTGCAGAGACAGTTCCTGCATTTTGATACTGAATATTTTCGTCTAGAAAAGAGTGTCAAAGTTTTGTAGGAGATGTGGTGCATATGTTAGACTAAAAAACCATCTTTAATTTCCTCATGGGTGATCAGTGGGGTAATCCCAAGGATTACACACAGTACAAGGGAACTGCCTTCTCCAAGGTCTCTCCATAACCCTGGAGTTTATTCCTGATGTGCAGGATTATTCCTGGTTTTGTTCACCTCAGACCTCCCCCCTCTCCCTTGGTTCACACTAGATTCTGTTCATCATCAAAGTTATGAAGGAGTTTCCTTTTAAAACCTGGAAGCATAAATCCAAGCTGGTCTCTTTTTTTCCCCTCCCTCTGCCCATCCCATCCCTGTGTTTTACTCTCACAGGTGGAGTGAGGGAATCTCAGCAATTCCAACCCTTCCCTGGGCAGATCTGAGCTGACACTGAAATATGAGCAGGGAAGTGATGCAGGTGCAGGCACTGGCAAATGTCCAGCAGCAAGTTAAAAATCAGTTCAGGATTTTAAAGGGAGTTGGTGTTACATGCTAATAAACGCCTGAAATTAGAGATAAATTGAATAAAACATTGAAATAAAGAATGCTGAATCAAACACTGAAAGGCTGAGAGAATTGGAACTGTTCAGCCTGGAGAAGAGAAGGCTCCAGGGTGACCTAATTTTGTTCTTCCAGGACCTGAAGGACCTACAAGAAAGATGGAGAAAGACTACTTCCAAGAACTGGAGGGACAGGACAAGGGGAATGGCTTCAAACTGACAGAGAGTGGGGTTAGATGGGATATTAGGAAGAAATTGTTCCCTGTGAGGGTGGGGAGGCCCTGGCACAGGTTGCCCAGAGAAGCTGTGGCTGCCCCATCCCTGGAAGTGTCCAAGGTCAGGATGGATGGAGCTTGGAGCAACCTGGAATAGCGGAAGGTGTCCCTGCCCATGGCAGGGAGTTGGAATTTGGGTGATCTTTGAGGTCCCCTCTAACCCAAACCATTCTATGGTTCTATGGAAATCCCATTTTTATCCAGGAATTGCACTGCAGCTCACTCGAGTGAGGCTCAGCTTATGTTGGGACTTACAGAACATTTTTAACATCTTGTTGCAGCAAGGGCTGATCAGCTGAGAGTTAAAGCTGTAAAACATGAGCTATAGTTCTTTTCATGGAAATGCTTGGATAGAGGAGAAGAATTATAGTCTCTATTGATTCTGAAGACACAAGGGATACTGATGTAAGAAAAAAGGCTCCTTCCAATAAAGAACTCTCTCACATACTCAATGCCTTCTGGCTACAGTGTTCCTGCAAGTTAAAGAAGAGTAATTACCACTGCAAGGAAACATGTAGATTTAATATATTCCTCCCTCTCCTTTCTCTTCCATTCAGTGCCTGCAGTGTGTAGTGTGTTGCAGCAAAGATCAGCTGCTGCCCCACAAACTGGAGCTGGAAAAAATTCATTTTACAAACACTGTTTAATTCATCATTTAAGTCACTGCTGGAAATGACACTCCAGTGCCCTACAAGCAGGAGAGGCTCAAGTGGTCCCTCTGCTCCACGTCCATCCCACAGTAAAACTGTATCTATTTGCTGAAGGAATTTCATATAAATTTGTCCTACAGACACCACAGGAAATCAAGTTTTTCCTGGGACACACCTGCAGCAGCATCATGCCAGTGTGGGTGTCACAGGCTCACTGGGAGTGGTGGGACACTTCAGTGTTGAGCTTACATCTTGCAATTCATAAATATACTTAATGAGGACATTTCCCCTCCATCCTTCTTTTTTTGTCTGCTGAAGCAATAAAAAATCCCCACCAAACCATGTTGAGGTAGTTTAGGATGTTCTCTCCTCCCTTGAAAATTAAAAAGCCACTGTAAGACTCAAAGTGTCCAAAGAAATGGAAAGGGTAACTTTTTGTGTCTAAGGGTTTCTGAGCATTTAGGAATGTGACCTTTAGGGTTTCCTGAAACCATTGTATTTTTCCTTGAAAAACCCCAAAACAGCAACAAAAAACCCGACACACAAAAGCCACAACCACATTAAAGGTTCTACCTTCTCACTGTTTCATCTCTGGTTTTAAATCTAAAGCAATCCCAAAATGAATTCCACCCTGCTTTGCAGGTTTATGGCAATAATTCCTGATGAAAAACAGGCTAAACTTTGTATTAATAACATGGTAGATTCTGAGGCAAAGCATCAAAAGCATCAGCTTGGTGTACTGTGTCCTAGAGCAGCATGACACAGACAGAGTTCTAATAATTTATCAAACTCCCTCAAGCTTATCAGCCCTGGCAGGACAGAAGTAACAAGTGTTCCAAAGCACAAACTAATATCTTTAAGAGATATATTCAAAATGTAGAAATATGATGTTTGAGAATCCTCAGTAAACAATTTCAGTGTGGTTGATGCCACACAAGACTTCGCTTTCAGAGGCTTTGCTTTGTTGTTATCCAGGAAAGATTATTAAAAGTCTTTCAGACTTTATATAAAAAAAAAAAAAAAAAAGGATGAAAAGGAGAAAGATAAAGCACGAATTTCTCTCTGAGTTAAATCAACTGAAACACTGAATCAAATTGCTGTGACTTTTTATTAATACAGATCTGCAACAGAGCATCAAACTCCTCAACAAAACAATACCACTTTCAAGGGGTGTGTTTTCCTTTCTCTAACTTGATTTTAACTTCTAATTTTCAGAAGAATGGTGCCTCCCCATCAACTCTAAATACAAAGGAGCAGGGGACCAGTTCTCAGCTGGCTTGAAAGATTGAGGAGTTACAAGGCAGGAGTAACTTATTCACTACTGAAACAATCCTATGCTCACAACTGGTTTGTGTGTTGTGTTTGGTTTCATCTGACAAGTCATACTGTGGGAGTTCTTTTTGGTGCTGTTTTTAATTCCATGAAATAATTCCCCTTCTCCGTAAGCAAAATGTTAACTCCTATCCTGAAATGAAGTTCATTTTGAGTGTGAAGGGAATAAATAATAAGAAAAGAGAATAAATTCTTTTTTTTCCTTCAAAATAGAGAAATAGGATTTTAGGCAGGGATCCACACACACAGTATGCAAAAATAGTGATTTAAAAACCAGAATCCTTCCTAATTCTTTGTACTACATTGTTTTAAGAGTTCAAAGAGTTGGACAATGTTTTCAGTAGTTAATACTACATTGGATATCTGAATTTTTCTGAGCATTGCCAATCACTAATTAAAGTGATGTGATGTGATGTTATGTAACTGTGGGTTACATCAGGGGAATTATCAAAAAAACCCACCCACCTCTGTTTATTCAAACAACTCGTTTTGCTTCACCAAGTAAAATGAGCATTGGTTTCTCATATTTCAAGTTTAAGCCTGCCCACCACAACTAAAAAAAATATGATACTGCAATTATTGAGCACTTCATCTGTCCAGAACACAGACCTGCTGATCTACAGAGGGGCAACAGGGAAGCTCCTCAAAATGCCAAAGACTGAGCAGCAGCCAGTCCTGCACCTCAGCCCAAAAGGGAGAGAAGATGGAGTTGTTTACCAGGAAATCTGCAGGCAGAGTTATTTTTCTGGAGCTGTTGATGATATTCATCCTGGTTTGCAATATGGCTCTGAAAGATAAAAGACAAAGCTAATGAGTCTCCCTTTTGTCCTAATCTATTCTCTGTAGGAATTTCACTCACACAGTTTGCACTTTAATTCTGCAGCTTGTTTCCTGCATGGTCAGTCCTGTGTCATGAACACGGCAAAGAAACTTCCCCATGGCTGAAAAAGGCAATGACTTCACCTAAAACCAAGCTGTTCCAAAATTTCCATTGAGGGATTTAGGTGTTTAACGGAGGGGAATAAAAAGCAAAAATATTTCAAAAGGAAAGATGCTGGCTTGCAATACTGGTTTTCAAATTAGAACATGGCAAAATGAAAAATGAAATCTTATTCTAAAGTATCAAAATGGAAAGTGAAGGTGTGATCAGAACCTCTTCCCATATCGATTTTCCATTTTAAAAAAGCAAACAAACAAACAAACAAATCACATTTCTGTGAAGTTTCCCTCTCCAGCTTAAACACCCCATCCCAGAAAATCTCCAGACTGGACACCTCCACTCCCTCAAGCAGCAAGTGTGACCTCTGGGAGATTGAATGAGTCTTTTCATCTCCCTTTGGGGTTTTTCTGATCTCCAAGGACACCACAATTGCAGTTCTTATCAGAAAGATAAATACTTCCCCTCCCTACATTTTTTCCCAAAGGTTTATTCCCTTCACTGCTGTTCTCTGTCAAAAGAGTGAGGCTCAGCTGACTTCAGTTCAAGCCTGCTGTGATGTCTCATTTGGACCTTGCAAGAAGAAAAAAAGACAGTGTTTACCTGTGATTACCAAGTAGTGGTATTTGGAAAAATAATGTCCTTATTCTCCTACATTTAGAATAGAAAATAGCTGTGCAGTTGTGTGAAGAGGTGGTAACTATCAGCAAATAATATCTTTCCATGTGGTGGAATATTATTCTGTATCATTTACTCTTAAAACCATCTGAGAAATGCAAGCAACAAAAATTATTTTGCTCATAGAAAATGAAAGTTTCAGAGTTCAGCAAGACCCCTCCATGAGTTAGCAACTGTACATTTCAGCAAAAAAATGCTTTTTGAGTTTTTCCATCCAAACTTCAAAGTGATTTACACATTTGTAACCCTCCATCTGTTGAGTGTTTGAGGATGTGGGGCCCAAGCAGTTGAGAACTGCAGGAAATGCTGCTAACAGATGGGGACATGGTCTCTGTGAGCCAGACAGCATCTGTCCTGGCCACCCCACCTGCCTTCCATGTCACCCACTGTATCCCCAGGAGGGTCTCAGGAGTCAGCAGCAGTGACAGCCTTCACTGAGCTGCTCTTCTGCAGGGAGAAGCCTTTGGAATAAGCATAATATGGGAATTGGCTGTAATGGAGGAAACCACTTCAATAGGTAACATGTACTGTTTGAAATTCCATCTCTGGGGCCAGGGGTATATTGGAAACCTGCTCAATACCAGCCCAGTGCCATCCAGCCCTCTATTCCTATAAATTTTTGGAAAAGTAGAGTTATTTCATTGCTTCCCCGCAAACCTGCTGCTCATTTCAGCTCATTCTCTTCATCTGTTCCCTCAGAAAAATATGAAACAGTCAGCATGATCTCCTTTGTGTATTTTTTAACTGTTAGAAGCACACAGAACAGAGGAGATGCTGCCAGGTGTGCCAGGCCCAGTTCACCCCAGTGCTGGGGGCAGAAACACAAATTCATTACATCTTTTTTATGATACCCCAAATTACCACAAGTTACTGATATATCACTCATACAATGACAGTATATTAACTGCTGCTGGCACTCCAGAAATCCTGTCGGCAAAATCAGAATTCTCCCAAATTTGGTGCAGATGATAACAAAACTGAGATACTGCCTCACCTTGAGACACTGCCCTGAGAGAGCCCAACAACTCAGCCCACACATTATGGCTGCACAGTTTTCAAAAGAATACAAAATTCAGAATTTTTTCACAGAAAGAGTTGTTAAGCATCGGAAGGGGCTGCCCTGGGAGAGGTTTGGAGTCCCCATCCCTGGAGGTGCCAAAGGAATGACTGGATGTGGCACTCAGTGGTCTGGGCTGGGTGACAAGGTGGGGATGGGGCGTAGCTTGGACTTGATGACCTTGCAGGTCTTTTCCAGTCTGAATGATTCTGTGAAAATATGGAAAACGGTGTAAATGACCCAAACTGGGGATGACCAAACTTTTATACTAATTTAGCTCACCAGAGTCAATTCTTATTCCTTTGTTCTTACTTTTCTAGGATTTTTTTAAAACAGATTTTCGAACTCAACCTGTAAAACACGAAGGGGTAGTTGACAAACTGGTGGGTTTATCTTTGTCACATTTTATGGAGCTCTTGCAAACACTTGTGTGTCACTGAGGAGAGGAACACCCAAGGAGGGGTACTTGACACTGTCCCTTGCCCTGTAACAACAATGAGGGTTCAGCACAAAGAACAGGGAGAACAGGGACCGTTCTCAGAGCCCTGTCTGCACACACAGTGGTGACAAGCACAAATGAACACCTTCTGTGTTCCCTGACCACTCAGACCTCAAGGCTACAGTAGCATTTTCCAATAACTTGGGCCTTCCAAGCTGCAGCAATGATTGCTCTGGAGGGAGTCTGAGAAATAAACCCCAGAATGTCCCAACCACTCTGTCCCTCTAAGAGGGATTGAAAAACCAGAGATCAGAATCAAGTTCAACACTAAAAGCACTCACACCCACTGAAAATGTGTGTTGGTTATTCCAAAGCAGGACACACTGATTTCTGATTGAATTTTCAAATGAGGCAACACCTTAACATTTTGGGTTCATGCAGAAACCCCAGCTGGAAAGAAAAAGTTGAGATCCAGACATTCAAACCAAGACACAACAAGGAGGAGACAAATTCTGCTTTTGGCCAACACTTCTCACTAACACAAGGTTAGTTTGTTTTTTTGTCCAACAGATTAAAACCTTGTGTTAGTGAGGTGTTGGTCAAAAAACAAATCTGGGAAGAAGTGAGGGCAGAAAGGGGTTATGCAACTGTCAGAAAAATGTCACATTTGCTGCCATTTGTCTTTGGTGCAAACTGACCCCAGCTCTGGGGTCCCAGCACAGGAGGGACATGGACCTGTTGGAGAAGGTTCAGAGGAGGCACCAAGGTGACCAGAGGGATGGAGCAGTTCTGCTGGGAGGAAAGGCTGAGACAATTAGGATTGTTGCACCCAACTGGGTGGGTCTGTTTCTTAAATGTTTAATTAAATATTTTCAGGCTGAAGATTAGTTTATTCCCTCAGAAGGTTCTTCGGATGACTGTTTTACAAAAAGCAAACAGTAGTTAAGAGAAAATCAAATTGTAGCTGTTACTATGACTCCCTGCTGGTTTTGTATATACATGAACCCTAAAAACACAGGCAATAGCTGAGTTGCTGGGGGCATGTGCTTGAAAAGAAAGGAGGGTTGTGTGCATGTTCAGAATTGCAGAGCAGTTAATTGGGTGCTTCTGGCTCCAGGCAGAGAATAGATGTGAATTTAAACAGAATAATAGTGCAGTTTGTGAGCAGGAAAGCATAAAGGTGGAGAAGGAAATCACTTGAGAAGCACACAGCTCTTCCTCATATCTCTGCATGCTGGAAGAACAGATATAACCCAAGGCTGAGCAACGGCCTGGAGTTGATTTTTAGAAGTTTAATGACAAAAATTGTTTCTTTCTCTCTCTTCTTCCTGCTCTTGTAATGAATCTCAGAATCAGAGGCTGGTGTGCATTGGAAGGGACCTTAAAGATCATCTCATTCCACCCCCTGCCATGGGCAGGGACACCTCCCACTAGCCCAGGTTGCTCCAAGCCCCATCCAACCT